>NC_134420.1:45238231-45545052 GCF_030867145.1 Opisthocomus hoazin
CAAATCTGAACTTTTCTACATTGCTTGATTATTGCAAATAACCAGACGAAAACCTGCTAGCCTCCTACCTCCTTGAACATCAGATCTAATATTTGCTAACATTTTGGGTTGCATTGCATGTTAAAGGTCCTAATAAGAACACCAGCTATCAATCTTTAACCCAGATTTCTGAGGCAATGTGATTGACACGACATTGCTGTCTGTATCTACCAGTTTGGTTTCCTGCCAGTAATGTCAAACCTGTTGTCCAGTTTGAACAAAATCTGACACAAGTGTACTGCTTCTGCTAAAAGGAGTTTCTAGAGGGAGCAAAACTCTACCATTTGATGCCAGAAAATCTACACTGGAGATACTTTATACGTGCCGTAACCACAGGACAGGCTTTGATCAATCTTTGCACTTTGTTTGACAAGAGATAACCTCACCTCGCGATGCAAATCCACAGCAAATTAAGTGCCACAAACCGCACTGCTCACTGAACTCGCAGCACAAGAGCTGCAAAGGAGAGCCCCACTCCGCTCCCCGGGTGGGAGGGAAGTGCCCGGCAGGCACTGAGTCCTCCTCGTCCCACTGCCCGAGCTCCCCGCCTCAAAACAACCTTCACCAGCACCCTCCCCACTGCCAGCAGAGAGGACCATCAGTCTCACTCAGGGCTTTTCCAGTGACACTGTTACGAAACACACGGACGACCGGACTGGGACTTCTAGGGATGTTAGAATTTGACCTCTTTGGCTCAGGTCTGGCTCACCAGCAGCAGTGACGGTGAGCTGGACTCCCACCACTCTCTCGCGTGAGCCTGGACGTCAGGGCACGCGTAAGAAATGTCTGCAGCACTCGGGAGCAAAGGCCAGCAAGAAGAACCACCCGAGCACCATGCCACCCAGGGAAACCATGCAGGGCGGCCGCAGGCGCCTGTGGCTGGCCCCAGCAGTCCCTCCGCGTGAGGCAGCCCATGGCTCGGGCCCAGAGCCCAGCCAGGCTCTCCGCAGCGTGGCCCAGGGTGTCTCACGCCATGGAGGTAGAGGAGCCATCGTTGACAGGCTGATGCGAGCACCTTTACTCTTACAGACATTAACCCACAGCTAATCCCTCAGTTCACTGCCAGCGCTACACTTCCCATCTCCATGTCCAAGGTCCCTCCATTTGCTTCCCCTCCCTCCCTGAGCTGCTTCTGACTTTCCTGCGCATCCTCTCCCAGGCGGGAGAGACACAGCCGCAGCATGGCCGCCGCACTTTGCCGCCAGCAGCACCGGCACAGCACGGCACAGCGCAGCGCACTAACCAAGCTGCTTGGGAGCACCAAGGAAAGCCGGAGCCTGCCACAAAAACCGCGCTCTGAAAGCGAGGATGGGACAATCAGATACGAGAGGCGAGGCCAGTGTAGCTGCTGCTGACGCGAAGGGCCGGTGGGGCGGCTCAGGAGAACGCTTGCTGCAGTCCTTACGCAGATGTAGAAAATGGAACACGTGAAGAGGCTTTTAACAAGCCCTCTGCCATAATTCCCTCGCCCAGCTCTGGCGAGCACTGGGAGGGCCACCCTACCTTGACAGAGCCACTTTGTCCCTCAGCGCCACTAAATCAGCCCATCACCAACCCGGAGCAGGTGAAGATAATTCTTCACCATCTTGCATCAAGCGTGTCAGGGGCTAAACAGAGAAAGCAGATGCTGCCAGAGCCCCCCTGCCCTCCGCTCCTCACCAGCTCTCACGCTGCTGCCCCTGCACCACTGTCCCACTATACCCAAAGGCTTTAACCACTTTTTAGGACCCAATGCGGCTGTTTCCACCAATTACGCTCACTCTAAGTTTGTTTGCCAGATACCTTTCATATTGGCTGCGACAGGACTCATGTTTCAAGGAGGAAACAGCACACCAGATGCCCGAGCCTTCCTTTTTCGCTAGCACCTACTGCTGACGGCAGGGCATGGGAGCATCCGCAGGGAGCCCGGCAGGACAGCCGGTCTCCAGGGCAGCACTTCAGCCTTAGCACAAGTTCTCCACCCGAATCAACCAACCTGCCGGCGAGAAACTGGGCAGCTCCGTCACATCCAGCAGACACATGGCAACGGCTGGCGAAGGGTGTTTCGCACAATACATAATCACGGCACAAAGGAGACTGATCCTTGCGCTAGAACGCAGCCTTGCGGTCCCCAAAGCGTGAGCACAATTTTGGCCTTTGTTGTCAGAAATAGCTGGATTATTATTGCAAGGGCTGACAAACCAGCTTAGCTTGTGCTGGATTGCCCCCTGCAGCAGAGAGGTTGCATCGTCCCCAGCGCAGGGCTGGCCTCACCTCAAACCGGGCTGCTTGCAAGCACCGATCCCTGAGGAAAGGCTCTGCAGTGATTTTAACATTTTCCTTCCCAGCGGTAACCAGAGAAAGCTGGTTTGCTTGTTTGTTTCCAGATGTTCCTACCTGACTACAAGGGCAGCTTGGCAAAGAATTTACTTTGTAAGAAACACTGCAGCCTCCCTTATTCTTTTCTTCTGCTTGTGGACAGCAAACATCTTTTTCTAGGTATTTCCTCTCTTTTCATGATATGACAAATCGGGGAGAGAGAGGGAGAGAGAGGAAGGGGACAGGGAATAGGTGATGAAATATTTTCTAATCCTCCCAAGCAAAGGAAAGCAGCATAACAAAGGAGATGTCAAGAAAAGTTTTTTTCCCCCCCTCCACACACTTCAAAGAGATGTACCCGTGTATAAAAGATACGACACAGAAGGCCAGGCAGAGACAACTCTGAAGAGCGCGCAGAGCACAGCCGCAGAGAGAACAAGGGAGGGCCCCATTTTGTTCAGCAGCAACGGCAGTACCATATCATCAGTTATTTTACTCGTGTACTTACATCTCTGCCTCACCACACAGCTGTAAAACTTTTGAAGTATCTTGGTTTACTTGCTAGTAAACGCTGGACTTCAAAGGAATAAGAAATGGATGCTGAATGGCAAAGTGACCTTTTATTACTCCAACTACAGTTTGTAACCTGGAACGTGACAGAACATTTTTCATTCTACTTTACAAAAAAAATCCCACTAAGGATCACACTTTCAAAGCGGCTTCAATCAGAGCGTTACAGAGGAGTTTTGACAAGATATTAAAGTGTATTTTCTGGTTCCAGTCATGTAGCATGGACCGGGGTGACAGGAGGTTATAGCTGTGTCTCATTGCAAAAGCCTCTTTCTGGCTTCATTAGCTGTCATTGTAGGCTCTTTGCTGGCCTTAGATACTGCTCTCTTGCTCCATCTCCAGATGTTTTCACTAGCAAAAGCAACCTTTAATTTCTATAGGTAAGCAGCTGCCAGTGCCAAGGCAGGTAACTGAGGTCTCCCCAGCAAGCACACTCTAATTCAGAAGTACTAAATGTGAAAATTCGGTGGCCATTTTGGAAACATATCTAGTTGCTTGATATTGTCTCTTAAGAATACTCTCACCAGGAGAATAGCCACTACATAACATCTTTTGTTCATGTGTTTCATGAATTTGCCTTCAGCTATGGTAGTGGGAAAGGATTCTGGCAGAGACTGGAGACAAGCTGCTGCCATTTGAGGCTTCGCACTCCCACCAAATGAAAGCAAAAGAGTAGCTTCAGACTTCAAAACACGGTACGTAAGACATACTAAGTCTCCTTTCCAGTGCCTATAATATTTGTATTACCTTGGGCACTGATAAGCCTGGAAATTAATATGGGGTGTATCAGTACATCCATACAACCCAGGAAAGACAGCGACCGTTTGTGCTACCACACCCAAACTACGTTGTTTAAAAAGCACAGACAGCAAAGACCCCTTCACTGCCTAGACGTTGGTCCCTGGCTCTATGTGTTGGCAGGATTTCTAGGCTGGGCAATACAAAACGACCAGATGTGATGCTTGTCGCATCACCAGTATTCACATCACATCCAACCACAGCACCCGTGCCCTGTTTTGGCACGCCTGGGTGTCCCTAGGCAGTAAGGGCTAAAGAAAGACAGGGGATGCAGCTCCCCAGATCATACCCAGCACAGTAAGTCCTGGCATCACTCCTTGTGGGTCCCTGCCCATTGAGACTGGCACTCCCCAAACCTCCCCCCGGCTCACATGGGACCTTTGATCCACCCTCACACCACCATCACCATCCCATCCTTTTTTTTACCTTTAAGATGAAGGCTGCAGGGCCTGATCAAATCCTCTTATGTTAAGGATGCAGAGGAGATGAAAATATGGTATTTAGCAGCAAGCTAAATACACATGGACTTTGGAGAACAGGAAGAGTGAGCTGCAGCATCCATGTGATAACAAGAAAGACCAAGCTGATGAAGTACATTGGCAAAGAGTCGTCAGGACACAGGAAATAAAAGGAAGAGTAAGAGAGAAGCCTGAGAAGAAAAAAAAGGGTTAGAATTAAAAGGGAAAATATTCAGCAGTTTGCATATGATGAGGAATCTAGCTGGAAAGAAACATACACTAAGAACAGGTGGGGGAGATAGGAAAAACAGATAATAGGTCATAATTAGAAATTCATACAAATTACATAGCAAAGTGAGAGACTGAATGAAAAGCCCAACAAGCAAAATATTAACAAGACTGGCACCATTTGCTGTAACCATTTTAGGTGTGTTAAGACATGACTACATGAAGGCCTCTTTCCTTTTGCTTTTCCAGAAATTGAGAACAATACGTGATGGCATAGACAGGTACTCCTGCCCAGGCAGAAAAGAAAATCCAGTGGTTAGAAGCATAAGCAGGGACCTGCAAGACTTCTCATTTTCTTGTTCCAATCTGGAACAAATGGACTGAGCACAGCAAAGGGAATAAGAAAGAAAATATAATGGGGTTAAAAAGAAAGGCAGGCAGATCCAGAAAAAAAAAAAAGAGAAGAAAAACACAGCTGAAAGAACAGGGCAAGAAGTACTGAGTACACAACATTACGGATTTTAAATGCTACCAACATTTCAATAATGAACTTTGGAAAAAAAAAATAATGAGTTTAACAATCACACCTGTGAATTTAATTTCCCATAACTTGAGAGGTGTCAAAAGTTCCTCAGCCAAAGGTTGCTCTGATGACGTCTTTGCTGGGTCCCAGAACAGCTCAGCTTCCTCGCAACCAGCTCTGAGGGTCTCCACCATCCTTGCGAGAGAGGTGGGTATGTACCTAGCAACAAAAAAGTTGCATGGCCAGTTTAAAAAGAAAATCCAGATGAGCTATTCAAAGGGAAGAGCCAGAGAAACCCACCTCCCTGATGGAAGAAATAAGAGAAGGCCGCACTGCCTATACCACCCCAGCTGGAACCAAAAATTAGAAACTCTACTCCCCACTTAGTCTGTTTTTTTTTTAAGGAAATCATTTTAAAAGTGTGTTACTCTCTGCCTGGTGAGGAATAAAGCCATTTTTTTGGCTGAACGTCAGAAGATTTGTGAACACAAGCATGGAACCTCCATAAACAGCTTAAATCAAGGTTTTCTTCCAAGCATGCTGATACCGAGAGCATGTGGGAGGCAAATTTAGACATCAAACAAGGACCTGCACAGTAGAAATCCATCTGGCTACACTCAAAAATGGGCATTCACTGACTCAGACGTGCTTTCACATTATATACTAAGCCATTTGGATGACAGTAAAACTGAGCCAGTCAGGAACATCATCGTGTTTATATCTGCCAGTCCTGCCAGGATAAAGTTGGTACATCATTTATGAGCGTTCAGCATTCCACAAGGCTCACAATATGGGAAATTTATCTATGGCCTCCTGTACATAAATAAATACTGCATTATCTACTATGTTGGTACTACTGATACTGTGTGGGAACAGATTTTGTCTTCCATCAGCAGACTGGTGGAATTTAATAACATTTGTGGTCATCCTGTCCAACTGGTAAGACACATCACACCCATCATACTGAATGGCTCATCATCAGCTGAATATATAAATCTGAAAGAGCTGCAGACAGCAATAGAATGACAGAATATTTTATTGAACATGGATGCATTTTTCTCTGACAAATGGGAGTCTCCAGGGAGTTATAATTTATCGGATGTGCACCAGCAGTGTGCTCAGTATTGCACATGACTCAATGAGAAGATGGGCCTGAAGAGTCTGCGATCCAAGCTACTGGATTTTACAAGTGCTCTGGTTGAAATATTCACATCCATGAAACTAACCTGAGGTGTCTGGTGGACCAGGTGGTGTCTAACGTCCATGGAGAAACAAAGCAAGTGGAACAGAGCATGAAATACAGAGGAACTACTGTAACCATCGCAGTTCCACAGTCTGAAGGTTTCTCTAACGGCACCAGCACCAGGTAACTAGTTGCCCCCAGATACACAACAGCAGTCAGTGTCTCTAGGGCTTTCTTTCAGTGTATATGATGATTTTTTTTCTCTTTCTAACTCACCAGTCCTTCCTCCCCAGGATAAGTTACATTGGCCAAACGACTGCAAACCAGTTCACAGCCTACTGAGCCACACAGCCCTCTGCCTAGGACTATGTGGCCATTAGACATTACCTAAAGGTTGTGGCAAGTTCCTGCTACCCCTACGTAGGTTCAAACTGGTCTTAGCCCTGGAGCTTTCCTCTAAGTAGTCCCTCAGCTGTGTTATTTCCCCCTTACTCCCAGCTGGCGTTAGAAGATAGCTCAAATACTCCCGTAACTGCAGATTCTGATGTAGATGGCAGCTCCCTAATTCTGCCTTGTTTACAGCATTTCACTTCGGATGTCCTCCCCAACTTCTACCTCAGGCATCCTCAGAAGGGGCCAGTATAGGCTGTGTTCCCAGCTTCCCTCTCATCAGGAACTGAATTTGGTCCAAACGCAGGTCTGGCATTGCTGGGAAGCCAAGGGGACAGTTACTTTTCCGTGAGACTCCACTGAGGTACTGGCATCTGGCTTTGGCCAAAGTCTCCCCAGATTCACAGACTCACAGAATGATGGGGGTTGGAAGGGACCTCTGTGGGTCATCTAGTCCAACCCCCCTACCAAACCAGGGTCACCTACAGCAGGCTGCACAGGACCTTGTCCAGGCGGGTCTTGAATATCTCCAGAGAAGGAGACTCCACAACCTCCCTGGGCAGCCTGTTCCAGTGCTCCGTCACCCTCAGAGGGAAGAAGTTCTTCCTCATGTTCAGACGGAACTTCCTGTGCTTCAGTTTGTGCCCATTGCCCCTTGTCCTGTTGCTGGGCACCACTGAAAAGAGTTTGGCCCCATCCTCCTGACACCCACCCTTAAGATATTTATAAGCATTTATAAGGTCCCCTCTCAGCCTTCTCTGACCCTAGGGCCACCTTCAGCCAGCCAAGGACTCACCTTTTACCTCCATCTGCTTTGCTGTAGGCTGGCCACCTGCACATAGGAGGGAAATCGGAGGCAGAAAATGAGGCGGAGGTGCTGCCACAGAGCCTGCGAGGAGACGGCATGCTCCCAGGGCTGGGGGAGCGCTGCCATGGGAGCAGCCGAAGCACGGCTGGCAGCTGCCTGGGCACAGCGACTAGAAACCAGGGAAGGAGGCAGAAAGATGCAACGGTAGTGCAGCAGCTTTAGGAAACACCTAGTCCTATGAAAACCCCTGACAAGGCGTCCTTTGAGTTCAGTGGAAGTACAGTTTCACTCCGATTGTCACTCTGGCACATGCGTGCAGAAGATACTGTATTCCCTTCCTCCCCAGTGAAATCTCATCTATGATAACTACTCTGACGTACTGCTCTACTAACCCCGCTCTGGGTGCTCTGCCTTATTTTGATCTCTGCTCTTTGCAAGAAGAACGGAACAGAAGTTGAAGTCTAAGGCTTTATAACAAAACCAGAGTGCACTTTGGATGTAAGAACTGGTCTCAAGCTGATGCAAACTAATAGGAGCCAGGTAAAGTTTTACCTGTTTCCCCATAGTCCTTCGACTCTCTCTTTTTCAGTCATGTGAAGACCTCGGAAAGGCTGCTGAAATTTGAGAATATAATAAATCTGTCTTAAAAAGAGGCCGAGTTCTGGGACCATCCCCATTTCTTTTGGAAATCCCATGTGTTATTCCTGAAGACACTATTATGTTTTTTTTTTAATTTAATTAACTTCCAATACAGGTGCTTATACTGGAAACAATAAAACTCTTTCTACCATGTCACTCTTCCTTCTTTAACGCACATACAAAGCACACAGAAGCCTCAAGAAAGCTCCAGGCATTCTAAGAAAAGAAATAACCAAATACCACCAAATATTTAATTTTCTATGCCGGAAATTAGAAACAGGTGTAATTAAAATAACACTTTTTAAATCAAGTGACCTTTCTTGACCAACCATCTGTGAACAATTCAGATTTTTTTTCCCATTATTACTGTAAAATTAAAACTAGGGCATATAAATGACGAGATCCTCTTTAACTATCTTTAAGCACCAGCAATATATATTTTCCACCAGTTAAAATCCTTAATGATACCAAAAATCTGTCAAGCATAACTCCCCCAATTCATTTGCCTGAAACCATCAATATTTTATCATGCATTTGCAGTTGGCTTTAATTTAACAGTCCAGGTTACTAATCAAACAAAACACCCAAGTCATTAAAAGTTAGCGTGCCATTTAGAAAGTGCATTTCACGTTTATTAAAATATCTTTCATGGAGCCATTAGAAGGCTAAAGTTTTAATTACAATCAGATATTTAGTTCTACTTCAGTTATGCTTTTGGCACTCTCTTGCAACTGCCTTGATTAATCTTCCAGACAGAGCTCATCCATTACCTCCTGAAATTATTTTCCTCTTAACTTGTTCATAATTCATCTTTTTTCTTCCCCCCCTCCAAACATGTAAAATGTATTAAAAAGGTGTGCACAATACCTGCCTGAAAGATAAGTCATTAGAAAGATTCCATTTCAAATGCAATTTATTCTCAAAAGTACCAAATAGCCATAATTCAAATAGATGTATTGAAATTGAAATGTAGGTTTTCTTGTCTTTGTTGTCATTTTAACTATTTTCCTACAGATGAGAGACTAATATGTGCTGCTCTTTATCCTGTCTCAGGTTTTGAAATATACAGTTCAGCTGAATTTTGCCTGGGTAATTCTGAGGGCACCTCAAGCTCACGCACAGCCTCTGTCACAGAAAATTTCCCATCTCTTTCCTCCTCTTTAATATAATTGTCATGCTGCAATAGAGTTTACCAAACTTCTGTGCTGAGACCATTCCAGTGGCTTTTTTCCATCCATTTTAACTAACATTGTGTGAAACCTCAGTCAGCAGTAATGAGAAAATGCTCTCATTTTGGATGACATTTCAGATCTTTGGTGTAACTTCAGCAACAGACACTTACACTATGCTTTGCAAAGATTCACCCTAAATGGAGGTAGGAATTTGAAGAACGACCGAGGAAGGAAATTTAGAGGAATGAATCTGGCCCAGAGACCCTTCACATCTCAAGCTGAGCTTTCACATTTCTCCTGGCTCCACAGTAGAGACAGACTCAATCCCTCCTATCTCTTCGTTTGGGAACCAGACCTCATTTTGCCTGCTTGCTTCCTGGAGACATAGCCAGGTTTGGATTGCACACACAAAAACCTTGAAGAAACCCACTGCACAGTTGAAGATCAGGCTTGTTCATCCACAGGTTTAGATTCTTATGCACATTAGATTTTTCAGCTCCTTCTTCCAGGCTCAACTTCACCCTTGGATCGAATGGGATCAGAGAATAGCATTCCCTGTCTCCATTCTGCAACACTGTCCTTTACTTCTTCCATAACTGCAGGAAGCCTATTGAGATATAGACTGGAGAGGTCCTGCCAGACCTCAGACAGTCATTCCCACCCAGCTGATAAGCTCTCCGCTGCGCCTGCCTCTGTGCTCACCCCACAGGTTCCCACTGCCCATTTCCAGGTGTCTCTCGGAGGAGGACGGGGTGCCCGGGCCACCCCACGCCCCATCCTTGCAGCTGGACCAGGAGCCAGCCACCAGCAGGGAGAGGCTCGGCCATGCTCCCAGTGGAAGGCTCACAACAGCACCAGATAAGCCCTTCATCTCCCCCTCTTCCATCACCAGCTGGATGCAGGGCCACATTCACCCGCACAAGGAAAGCCTCTGTGCTCACGTTGGTCCGAGCCAAATGTAAACCAGCATCTCTCCTACAACGGCATCTCACTACAACAGCAAAGCCTGGTATTTCAAACCAGCAAAAACCATGTCGGGGGAGGCAGGGAATAGACCGGGTCCAATTACAGCCCTCTACCCTCACTGATGCGCTGGCAGAATTGGCTCCAGGCAAGCTCAGGAGGAGAAACACAGAAGCGTTTTGAGACAAAGCTCAATTACTTTAGCAGCAAAATGGGAGATGCTTGAAAAGCTTGTCTGCATGGCTGTTGTACGGCACCGCATGCGTTGTACTGAAAAGCCTGCCTGTACTGTCTTTTGCGGTAGACAATATTGATTTTTTTCTTTTGAACCTATCCACTCCATTTTTAATTGATATTTTTATTGTTGAAAAACACAGCAAATTGTTTTAAACTGATCTATTGGGGGTTTTTTCTTCATATTCTTCAGCAAGATTTGAAGAATTAAGAAATGGGAGCATGTAAGGAGGAGGGAAAGAGCCGGGGAATTCCAGGAACAGATGAGGGAGCTAGATGGGATATTGTGATTACCAGTAACCTCAGGTCTCTGGTGAGCATCACACGCTCCACGCGGACCAAGGAAATACAGGAACGGCAGCACCATTTCCAGAAGGAAAGGAAACAGGCAGACTGGGCTGGAGCGATGCTCAGGTTTGGAACCGGCCCTGCACTGACAAAAGCCCAAGTTTGGGGTTAGGAAAGGGTCTTTTTACTGCACCCATGTTTCCAGTGCGTGCAGAGCAGGCCTACAGCTTCCCGTGCGTTGGAGAGAAGAGCGAAGAGCGGGCTGGGGCCGAAGGCGGTTTCGCGAAGCGAAGCGCAGTAAGGCAGCACCATTTAGCGCGGGCTGCGGCAAGCAGAGAGCAGGGACGGGCGTCCCCGAAACACCCGCAGAGCCGAGCTCCCCACAGCCAGGCCCTGACAGAGAACGAGCCTTGACGTCACCTTACAAAGGCGGTGCTCTGATCAACTTTGGAGTTTGGTTAGATTTACTCCCAAGCAGACCACTGAGAGGTAATAAACCAAAACTACATTTAAGATCCTCTCCATACAGGACGTAAGAGAAAATTCCTGTAGGTGGAACTGTTGAAGAGAAGCCAGGGACATGCACTTACACTACACATGGCCTGAAATCCTGTCCTCACCGAAGTGCGGTGTTATCATTGATTTCAATGGGACTATGATTTCTTTCATTCTCCCTACATCTCATTACAGTAAGTGCCAGATGCTGATACAACTTACCCGAAGCCTCCCATCGTACGTACTGCGCTTCACTAAATTCACAGGTGTACCAGATAATGAAACCTACTGGAGCTATAGGCAGCACTGGAGAGCAGAATACGGGAAGAAAATTGTCTCCCTTTCATACACAGCTTAAGTATTGCCAGCTGACTGCTGTACTTCACTTAGCTGAAGCAAAATCTTCAGAGAAGCATATTGACTAATCTATGCACAGAAATCATAACGTAGCAATATAGTAGGAAAACATAGACTTCTCCTGACACAAAAATTCTGCTGTCTTTAAGGGAACCGGAGGTCAAGGACATAATACTTACTTTAATCACTGAACTTAGTTTTTTTCCTTAAAAAGTATCTTCATTTTCTTGTAAGCAGCAGAATCAGGGCTGCTGAACCAACTAGAAACTGATTTACTCCTCTGCTTATAGAGCAGCTTTCCAATACGGTTCCTACCTCTGTCAGACCTTGGGTGCCACAATAGTTAAAAATACCATTACTGGTGCTAATACTTCTAAGAATCATAAATGTTAAGGAAAAATAATAATAAATAAATAAAATAATTGAAAATTAAATAAAATAATTACCAGAGACCAGCAAAATGCCAGTTGTTCTTTTGCCATAGGTGAGATATATTAACAGGACTGGAAAGCATCAGTTCTTCTTTCTTTACCTCTTATCTTTGGTGGTAAAAGTAAAGGAATATAAATGGAAAACAAGGGGAAAAATCTAATGTGGAACTAACGTGACATTTACCACTTATCATCTGGTTATTGTACTTGCATGATATTTCAATTTCTCTAATCTTTAATCTTGTTCTATGTAGATTGAAAGACCTCCAGGGCAAGCCTCCTTCTACATGTCTGTGCGGCATCTAACACAGTGAGATCCTGATCCTCCCTGTGGTCTCTAGGAACTCACAAAATGAAAATAATCAATTGATAAGGGTCTCCAACCTACGCTCACCAAAGAATTTGGGCAACACAGTACTTACTTTCTCAGCACCCTTAGGTACTTTCCCAGCTTGCAGAACTGAGAGCCTTAAATCAGGTTCCCGGCTTCCCTGATAACGCACTGGGAGAGTTGGCCTGGGCAGAAACGATTGCAGCGCAGATGATGAGCCAGTGCTACCATATGAGCAGGAAGAGTTAATGGGACCATGCAGATCTCCTCACCTCCCTGGTAAATCTGCAGCCACTTCAGGTGTCTGATGACGAGGTGTGAGCATGCACGTTAACCCAGACCATATGTTCTTTGCAGGCAGTCACAGATTTGCCCTGTGCTTTGTGTCAGCTCAAGCAGTACTGTCACTAAATGTCAAATAGGGCCTAAATAAGGCAGTCCTGAGCCCAGGTGCTGCTCAAGCAGAGCAGTGTCGTTCCACAGCCCCACAGCTTCTGCCTTGCTCAGGGCACACACAGACCTGCAAGCAGGTGTCTTGAGGTGATTGATGGGAAATGCAAAGGAGAAATGCACGTGTTAAACCGGAGATCTGCTGTAAGCAGCACTCCTCTCTGGTCTGGATGCACAACCTTCAGCTCCCTCCTCAGCTGAGTAGCTAACCAAACCCTTTCTGACAGATCCCTGTGGCCACTATCCTCATCTACATCATGAGAGATTTTGGTACCGCATCCCCCGCATCCCTCGAGAGTTCAGACTCGCATGCCTCGCATCATAGATACACAGTATTCAGAGTCGGGATGCTGTGAACACCACCGGATTGAAGCTGTTCTGTTTTTCAAGGAATACTTAAACATTCCTTGGGCCAGAAGAGGGAAAGAAACTCCAGCTACATCCTGAAAGCCTCAACTCGAAAGAGAGGAACAAATTCCTCTTCTAATGAATACTTACATGTCTGATTGTAAGGATTCATTAATTATTGTGTTTAAAGCCAACTACAAGATCATTAAAGCCTTTCTAAACATTACTTTCCCACTTACATAATAGCCTACTGTCATAAGAATTTTGGTAGTCATCAAAAGGACAGATGAGCTGAGGAAGTACAGATACAAGATCTCCACAAAATAATTTGTCTTTTAAAACAGTTTATGTTCCAGGGAAGTTTGAGAAACTTTGATCAGAGAGTGATTGAATAGTCATATGGTGCAAGCTGTTCTCAACATGCAGTATAAAGACAGAGTTTAAGCTGTGTTCACACCAGACACAGGGGCATAGCTTGCTTTTTAAGTTCCTAGAACATCTTGCCTTTCTCTGAAGGCAAGATATTACCACTCCTACGTTTTATGAGTACACCATCATATTCAGCTATCAAACATTCCACTTTCATGCAAGAACTGAAATTTGCCTTTTTCGCCCATTAGTATGTGGTTAAGAGAAGACACTTGATAGAAAAAATTAACAGAATTAAAAAATGATCATAATAATTTAAAAAAATAATAAAACAATGGAGTGAGGTGACTTCTGCCACTCAGTCTGCCACAAAAACTTGGGGAAACAGAACGATGCAAGCCGGCGGACGCTGCCCATAGAGGACCCCTACCTGCTGGGCTCCCATCAGCGCGACAGTGGAAAATGAAACCCAGCAAGCCCACAGCAAGCAAGCTGCCAGAAGACAAAGAGGACTCCAGACGAAGAAGGTATCAACCAAAGAAATCGATACCCAGCTCCAGTGCTCCTGACTGCCTGGCAGTCCTCTGTGACGACTACAACAAGCTCCTTCCAGGAGAGGCTTTAGCACTAACATCCTGATTCAAGCAGAGATAGCACAAGCTCTTCCTAGATTTGCAATGAAAGGTTTGGATACGTATTTTGCCAGTTTACCTTTTATAGCAAGAATCATTGTTTCTAAAACCCAGGTAACTCATGAAAGGTGGGTGTCGACGGACACTGAAAACTCGACGGGACAGAGAGCAAGGCATCACACTGCTGTGACCACTCTTCTCCAGCTGCAGGGTGAGGAACACAAACCTACTTGGACTCCTTCAGGCCTTTGCCACCTCTGATTTCTTTGATCTCAGCAACGATTTCTCAGAGCCAATTAATGCTGAACGGCTACTCAGACACCCCAGGAGTACTTGAAGCATTCAGGCTACGCACAGTGAAAATGTGTATTTGAAGAAGCGGAGCAACAGCTACCAGCAGGTGGCCCAACAAATTGGATAATTTAATCTCAGCAACCACCTACTCCAGACTGACAGCTTTCCTTCCTTGGTGGCTCCTAGCAGTGGAGAACACCAGGTGAAGGACTCTGTTGAACTCAGATAGTACAAGATGTTGAGTAAATGTCAAAGATGATGTTCTTTTAGAGGTCATAGACCATTTCAGAAATTTCCAAGGAAGGTACACCAGCAACAAGGATAAAGAAATCGCAAAACATAGCATTTTCTCTGAAGAGCGGTCAATAAGAGGTTGTATAGAAGAGCTGATGGCAGAAAGAAATTCACAGTGAGAGACGGTCAAGAATACTAAGGCTGATAGGGAGTCACAGCATAAGGAAACAACGTGATAACATTTAATTAGTCTGGAAGGTATTTGGGGTGAAAAAGAGAATAGAAACTCAGGTATAGGGACATGCCAGCAATACAGTTTTAACTGGGTTATAAATCATTACTCATGGTTTGCTAACGCCAAGAAAGGAAACTAGTAATAGTACTAGACTGAATAATCAAAGTGAACAGTCAGCTAAGGTGATATTAATTGTATTTGACTGATGAGAAGGGGCAGGAGAGTGAATAGTTGGCAGAGGGAAAATGTAAAATTTGATGCCTGCTAAATGAGGCATGATGAATAATGGTTTTTCTTGTCAAAACCACTGCTAGATTCCCTTCAAGCTGCGAGCAGGTACTCAGGAACACGTGTCTAGCTTTAACCAGAGGTCTGAGCCTTCTCCTAGTAAAGGCAACAGAAATGATTACAACTGATGCAAACAGGAGCGGAAAAAGACCAAGATAATGTCCCAGAGTCACAAGCTGAAATTCCATCTTATTTCACAAAATGTACATCCAAAGCAAGTTAAAAACAATCCTGGGAGGGTATCTATTATCTTGCATGAACAGCCAGCAGTTGTTGACAGGAGTTAATAGCATTTCCCATGAAATTTGGCTTAATCTGCTTTTTGTTGAAAAATTTCTTTTCATGTATTTATTAACAGTAAGTAGAATTTCTGACAAGATATTCTATAACAAAAGCATTAGAAGTAGGTCTCGGCTAAATAAAATAACATAGCAGCAACAGAAGTCATTCAGATCTTAGGACAAGGTTGTTCAGAGAGTTAATATCTGTGGTTTGTGTTTATCTTGCTACGTCTTTCGCGAAATTGTTCAGCTGTTAGCCTACTCTATTTATGTAATTAATGTCCTGTTTCAATGTGCATGAGGCTGAATTGCACTTTTTTTGGGGGAAACAGTAACAATTACATCTGTTACAGTCTGATGTATTCTAAAACTGCTCTCAGTTTTTGTTTAGAGAATCAGGATATTTCCTATCATCATTATAACAAAACAAATTTGTGGTAGGGCAACTAATAAACCATTACTCTCTTTAGTTTTCTTGTTATGCAGAAGACAATTCTGTCCAATTATTTGGACAAGAGCCCCAGGGGTTATGCACATAGAGACTTACTCCATGTAACAAACCAATACAGATGCTGAAAGTCAGGAGTAGAACAGAGATGCACTATAAAAGCAACAATGCCAGAGATTCGCTATCACTAAACTCCCTTTGAGACATTTTTTCTGTAGCACTGCTGAAGAAAACTGATGCTAGATGTTTAACAGCAGGCTGCAGAAATAATTTAGGCACAGAACAAGCAAAACGCATCCTGGGGATGGACTGCTCAGCAAGCAGAGCCACAGTCCCTTCAGGGTCTCACTGAATCCAGTGAAGAAATTGCTGAGCACCAAGGGTTGTGTAGTAAAAACCATACAGGGAGGCTATGTGGTCTCCACATCCAAAATTTTAACACAAAGATCAAAAAGGCCCTCAGCCAGTCATCGTATTACAGAGCTCCTTGCATCTCACCCAAAGCACCCCTTACAGGCCACCTCAGTGGATCTAGTGATAGTCTGACTGCCATGTGCCAGGCACACAAAAGAGAATAAATATTTTGAGAGATATAGAATTAGGATTCCCAGCCCATTAAGTCACAGGATTGGAAATGAGACCACTTCACTAGGGTTCAGGCCCAAATTCAAACTTCCCTCAAATTTGGAGGGAGTGAAAGCCGAAGTTCCAATTTATGCCCATCTTTGGCTGGAGTTAAGATTACTAATGAGATAAAGGGTCAGCAAAGTCTGTTTATGAATCATTCTAACGGCATCTAGGCTATAAGTGTACATTGCCCCTGAGATCAGCGAGTAGCCCTGCAGACCTTTTGAGCCCTTCCAACCCTTGCAAGCAACACAAGGCACAAGCAGAGGCCAGGCTGGAAAGGAAAAAGGACTTCAGTGCACAGCAGGACTTAGCTCCAGCATCGGCCTGTAATGTACATTTGAAGGTGGCACCAGTCATGTGTTAGAGATGATTAATTCATCCCAGGCAACCTGAAGTTTGACGGCTTACCTTTTACTATCTTTGCAGTCCTGTAACTACCCAGGTCTTTGTAGTCCGAGAGCTCTGCTACACTGCTGGAGTACTTGGGAGCCTACCTCTGCCAGGTTCTTCTCACTGCAGAGGTGGCTCCAGGCTCTTGCTGCAAAGATCTTGTAACCACAACTCCTTCCTCAGACCCACACACATGTCTTCGTGACTCATGCACACCTACAGCCAGAAACACTGCCTGAACACTTCATCTTCCCCCTCCTTTGGACACAGCCTGCATAGTCCCTGTTGAGATGTTCCAGCGTTCACCCTACCATCAGGAGAAGCAGCAACAGCAGGTTTGTAGATGACCTGGAAGCACCTACCACCTGTACTGGGAAAGATGTCAGATCAAGCTCTAGCCTGGGTGTGGGCCAGAGGAGGAGTCTGGCTTTCTGGGCAGTGTTTGAGCAACAGCAGAGGCAGAAGCATGCGTGGATCCCACGCAGTCTGTAGACTGCCGCTCAGACCTCGCTGTCACGCATATTTCAGAAAGAAGACGCTGCATGCTGTTAAAGCCTTTTATGTAACAAAGCCTATGATGTGGAAAGTACAAGTAAATAGTTACTCATACTTACTACCCAGGCAGTTAATAATGTGAGGTTTTGAGTTCCCCTACTTCGAAGAGGTTTTTGTGTTATGTCAGTCTTTTTTAAAACAACAAAACAAAACAAAAAAAGCCCCACACAAAAACACATTCTATTTTTTTTTTAAATTGCAATGCTTGCGAAAGTAAAAATACTAGCACTGGAGTGACACAAGCAAACTCCACATAAAATTGTAAGCAGATTCCTGCAAACACTTCTTCAGCCCAGCCTGAAATACCCCTGCTGATCCTACACAAAAACTGCCAGTTCCATACAACTGCCTGCTGTTGATGTGACCTTTCAAAAATGTTAGAGTTGAAGTGAATTACAGAAGAGTTCAGCATGCCTCAAACAGGCACTAGGAAGAAAGCACAGTTGTATGTGTTGTTTGGGAAAGAGGAAAGCGCTATTCTATATGTGCTTTGCTGGAAACCAGCCCTTCATTTCTCTCTAACAACAGGGTCTCTTATTCTGTGTTCATTTCTCCAAGGAGCATACATTGGTTTGCTTGAGAACATCAGTGTAAGCAACAAACCAAAAAAAGGGAATTTTCACTCCTTTTTCTGGCTTTGCCCTTTCCCCCCCACAGCCTTGTGTGTATATGTGAGATTTTTTCCCCTCTATTGCCTTAACTCGATTTTAGCATGATGTACCTCAATCAAAGAGATGCTGAGGTTGACAGGGACTCTTTGCAGGTCTGCTTGTCCACCCCCTGCTTCTCTGCGTATTTCTAATCTCTGTGTTACAAGCACGCAAACACAGAACACGGGCAGGAGGCATTCATCCACGCAATTTTCAACGGACTCAAAAGCCTTTCTATCCTATTAATTTTTCCATACATTGCCCCTTTTTTTTTTCTCCCACCAGAGGGAAAAATGTATCCTTGTATGGCGTTATGAGAAATAGGGAATGGGCCATTGCAGAAAATGCCCAGAAATGCAAGGTGGGGATTGCCCCTCGACAGCGAACACAGAGAGGCAGATACAAATGAAGCTTTTGTAAATTCACATTATTTATTAGCACAGTCTATTGCCAATAAATAAAACTGTCGAGAAGGTCGTACTTCCACTAGGTGTCATCTTCCAGAAACTGCCAAGTAACTTTATCTGTAAACGGAAACACACCATTTGCAGCTGCAGTTCCTTCCTCCGAGGTACTCTGACACAGCCAGGAAAAACAGCCCCCACCTAAGAGATGTCCTTTACATCTGGTCAGGCCAGCGTGGGCTGAGGCTCTCCTTTGTGGAGGTGCCTGGTGGGGTGAAGAAGGCAGAGCACTCCTCTGTGAAATTTTTGAGAGAATTTATATTTTTTTTATTTTCAAGCCAAGCAAAACATTTTGTAGCATGCAAACACTATACTAGTCTGAGGTAAAAGAGGAGAGTAGGTGGGAAACATCGGTATAAGCCATGTCTGAAGCACAGGCTCACACAGATGGGGCCAGGCCAGGCTACCAGTCTTGCCACTCGCAGATAGCAGAGAGCTGTGCTGGGCTTGGCAGAGCTGGGCCTGATGGCCAGGAGACTTACTCAGCTGCAGCAAAAACACAGGCCTGAAGCAGAAGCAAACCCCCGGGTCACTGTAGGGTGGGGAAGAGTCAGGAAGGACCAGTATGGCCTCCTCATGTTCCCTCCTCGGAGCGCTGGAGGTCCTGCCATCACTTCTGCTCCATCCCAGTAATTCGCAGTACGACGGGAACTTTCAGCCATGCAATTCATCTTCCCTCGAAACAAGCTTACCTCTCCTTTGGCCTTGCCCAGTTTTAATTCTGAACATTCATTTATTTTGCTACACACGTGTATGCCAGGGGAGAGTGGCTCCTTTGTTGCCGCTGTATAAATCAGATGTTCACTCCTTGCTGGAGAAGAATGCGCAGCTCGGCTCACTCCATTACAAATGGGATGTATCAGCACTGGGAGCATTTCAGGGACAAATGTTACAGATGGTTCGAAGCCCAGGAAGTGTAGAGCAAGTGCAAGGAAACAGGGCTGTTATCTAAGAAAGGAGATGGGTGCTTCAATATATCCTTTAAAGCAACACAGACACTGTGTACCTGTTAAGACACAAAATATTTTGTTTCACTGATTTAATGTGAGATATTCTGAGATAGACGGCATGCACTGTTGCTATAATAACATGCCAAGAGTGCTATCGCCATAGCATTAAAACTGCAGATATTTGGGATGGAGTTTCATTCATAAGCAAAGAGACAGCAGCCTGGAAGGCTGTAAAGAGCAGCAGCTTGAGGTCAGATCAAATATTTCTACTTCTCAAGGAGGAGGGGGAAAATAAAGAACTGCAGGATTTGAACGAAGAAAAAACAGCATTAGATAGTTGTAATGACCTCTCAGCCCAAACAACTGCCTAGCACCAACGCTGCCTCTCCATAACGGATTCATTTTTACTGTAATGACAAAAAGTGGCCTGTGTCAATGCGAAGAAGAGCTCTCTTTCAGCCACCATATGATTAAGCGCATGAGGCTGACCTACCATCTCAGAGGTGCTCATTTAAGGACGAGCTCTTCTTTTCCCGGCATACCTTGGGAAAGATGAGTTTGTTCTCATTTTGCCTGCTGCAATGTGTCAACACTCTGGAGAAATGACAAGTATTGCGGTCTAGATGAATCTATTGATGAGCAGCTGCCTCTCATGTATTTCTGAGAAGTAATTGTTTTGGCGTCTCCCAGAGTCTTATCAAGGGAGCTCTTTCCTAGCAATAGCACAAGGCAGAACATCCATAGAGAGGAGTTCAGTCTTTATGGCACTTACTGTTGAGTGGGCTCAGTACCCCACTGCTATTTTCATTGTTTGAGTCACCCAAGCACTAAGTGACTTCGCAAAGGAACAATTTGTATAGGAACCTATTTTAAGGAGGAAAAGGCTCCCTCTTGTAGGTACAGTGATTGCACATCAGGCAACTCAGCCAGTTCTCAACTGAGTCACAAAAATCTCATCAGGGTAAATGCCAAGATACACTGGCATGAGTCACAGCTGTCATCCTCCATTTTAAAAGATTTGAATTCTTCTGAACTGTTGGTGGGATCAAGACAGAAGCATGATGACGCTAACCTTGAAACACTGAAATTAAGCATTTCCACCATCATTTAGACTAGTCTGTCCCATAGCACTATTTCAGGTGACTGAATTAGCACCTGGACCAGAAAGGAGACAATTTATGTATATATACAGGAAAGAAAAAGAACTGTCAGAAACTCAGCATCTCACCTAAGCAGTGTATTTTAAATCTCGAGAGATATATGAGATAAATCTCAAGAGTTATATGAGATGAATCTCATTTGAAGGTTGTGCGTTACTCTCTCCCTTTTTGTTTTCCTGTATATCCCATATCACCTAGGGACATGGATTACTCTGAATATAAGCAATTTTATCAAAGTAAAAATCAGGCAGAAAGCACTGTGTGAGAAACTGCCAGAAAGATTATACGTATTTTTCCACAATCAGAAAAAATGGTGGGTCTCATTCAAGAGGTACACATCACAACTGAAGCCAAATTTAGGAAAGAGTTGCCTGTTTTTTTAGACAAAACTGGTCCATTCATGCCAGCCTGATAAACACAGTGACATACTAATACAAAGAAATTCCACTGTCACATAGTTTGCAGCTTTGTAATCATTTGCAGCTAAGTTCACTGTCACTTTAAATGAAGCTCAATTTGCTGTAGATTATCGCGTTGTATTTTATGGACCTGGCTTTGTTGTAATCTCTATTAACATTGCTGACATTGTAACCTCATTATTGTTATTACGCTGACAAGGAACAAGTTTGCACATGTTGCCTCCAGAACATCAGCTTTGCAGTAGGCTGTGAGGTTCACCATTACTGAGCTAACCGTCCCTTAATGTTAAGTTCAGCAAGCAGTAAACAGCTAAAACCATGAGACCTGACCAGTGCAGATTCAACCTGCTCTTTGCAGTGCTGAGAGCTAACTCCGTACAGCGTATGATGTGAGAACCGCAGCCGGGCCACCCACGTGCAGCATCAGCGCCCGTCCCTGGGGATCGCAGGATGGACCTACGAGGGGTAGACACTGCCCAGGCACAGTATCACCCTCTTCTGCTTCCCTTCTCCATGGCCATCACAAAACCCAAGAGGAGGTGGCAGTGGAGTCACCAAGGTGCATTTATCCACTCGTTAATTTAAAGCACGCACACTCCACTAAGCAGGGGAATAGACTGTGCGAGGCTGTTATGCAATCACCACCACTGGTGGTCTCTGAGGTTAGACAGACATCAGCCTAGCTCAACATAGCAGATGTTGCTGATGTGCACAGCTGGTCCTGCACTTGGCTATGAGAAGAGTAAGGTAACATCCAACCTCATTTTTTCTATGGATCCCAGACTTTGCTATCCTAACATTGCCTTGACTTTTTTTTTCTGCCTATTTATCAAAACGAACATCTTGTTGACTTGAAAACTCACAAATATGCAAGAGAAACAAGAGCTGTCTGCCCCTTACAGCAGTCTAACTGGTTTTGACCATTAGTAAGCTGACCATTACACCGTCTCAGAAAACGTAAGTAAACTGTCACCCTTCTGAGTGGAGGGAAGCAAGAAAGGGGTATTGCATGGGCCAGTCTCCTTAGGACCACCTTACCACCAAAAGCGCTTATTATAAGGTGGAACAGTATCACCCGTCGGTCCCCTCTGTCCAAATACTTGGATGTAATGCCCAAGACTATACATAAAATCAGGCAGTCAGGTAAAATACCTCCTAGATTAGACATAAAACCACAATTTGCAATTAGAGGTGTGGTAGAAGCATAGCTGGGCCAGACCCGTGCCGGTGGAACTAGCTCAGGCAAAGCAGCGAGGCGATGGCACAGGCTCGGCGTGGGCCACATACACACATAAACCACCTGCATCTCCCCAGCAATGCCAAAATACATTTTAGTTCAAACTACCCATTTGTCAACATCAGGATAAGTAACCTGACACAAAGCTGACGGACCCCTCCTCGAGGCTCTTTCCCCCAGCGTTGTTTAGCTTCCCTGCTAAAGGCTGATCGTAACTGTGCCTTCCTCTGGGCTTGCAACCATTTGCTCTCTAAAAAACACTGCTCCAGGCTGCTCTGAATCGCCTGTCAAGCAGGGTCCTCCAACAGAGCAGTCCACAGAGGCTTCGTCACTCCTGGGACAGGAGCAGAGCTGCTGGGGGCCGCTAGTCCTGGACACCCCATCTACAGCCAGGTCCCTCCATGCAGGCTACCAGGAAGGCAGTGCTGCCATCAGTCCCCGACTGCAAGCTCTGGAAGACACCAAGGGTTTCGCAGCACCAGCCCAGCCAACGCTTCATAGTAATCCCAAAGCATCAGGAAGGCACAGCTGGCAAAACTCAGCTTCAAACATGGGCCCAGAGAAGCCAATATCTCTGCACAGCTGCGCTTTGAAGACCAAAGAAAACAGATACTGACACAGCATTACCTGGGCACTGCCATCATCCGCCTCTGCACACCGGCTACGACAACAAAAGCTGAACCTACAGGACACTTGCCACATGGAATGGGATGCATCTCAGCTGCACAAGTCATTTGTTCTTTTTTTTTTAAAGACAAGAGCACTGTTGGTGACAAACAAATGTATTTGATACAGTAAAAACGCATACTCCTGCCAGGTTTCACCAAAGGCTAAGATTTATGTGGGCTTCTGAAAGCTACAAAAGCTAATTTGTTCCTCCCTCATACCAAACGCTTCCAACAGCAAGAGTCAGCAACTTGGTTGTACAAGCCTTGCCTGACAATGAGAGGAAATCTCCATTAGCATCCAAAAGCTGCAGGCTGGAGTAGGCTAGTAAGTCATAATCAGGCGTAATTTTATAGCAAACCAAGCCAGAACAACATACTGGACTCTGGCTCACCAGCAGAGCTCCTATGTAATCTGTAATCAGCACTCCACACTTCTTTCCAAACCAAAATATCTACAGCTGCTGTATGAAAACAACCTCAGCAAATAAGATCAACACAAGCATAACTAAAGATGTTGAGAAAGCTCAAAGAGAGCTGGGTAAGCAAACAGGGAGAGTTTTTATTCTATAGGGTATGTTAAAAATCAGACCAAACAAAACCAGAACAGTAGGGTAATAAATATGGAAAGGATATTATCCATAACATAAAATACTGATGTCCTTGCCTCAAAAGCCTTAAAACAAGCAAAAGGATAACCAACCAAAGGCTTAGAAAATGAGATGAACCAGGAAACAGACTTTCAGTACAACCAGAAAGGGCGTAAATTTAAAACAGTATAGGAACTGAAAGGGAAAAGAGTGAGCAAAGCAGGAAAAAACGGACAACAGTAGAACAAAAGCAGGAATATAACAGTCTTGTCAACTTTCATCCTCCTAAAAATAAGGATTCTGGCTCCAAAATGTCATTAAATTAAAAAAAAAAAAAAAGAAAGAAAAGAAATAAAAACGTGCAACATTTCAAGACTGAAAGGACACACATCTCCCTTTTTTTTTTTAATAAAGAATCGGTTTAACCTTATTTTGTTTATTAAAGATTTTGACTGTGTGCAGAGCCTGCACTTGGGTGTGCCTCGTTTGGCACTGAGCTGCAACATAAACAAACTCCAGCTGTGATGCATGAAAAGCCTTGGAGCAGTGGAGAGCTTAACATCTCTAATTAATGTCTGTTTGGACCTAAAATGAGGCATTGGAGACTCCAGATAAACTTTGGCACGTAACATGTTTCTAAGGGGAGTTAGGAACTGGATAAATAAGAGTTTGTCACTGCTGTGCTCTGGATAAATTTGCAAAATGGAGATGGTGATGCCATCAGAGGATTTTCTTCTGTGCTGTGCCTCCTTTTTCACAGCAAGAACTATGGCAGGTCAAGCAGAGGAGAGAGATGTGAAGGAATACTGTGATTAACTTACCTTCGGGTCTACCCTTTAAGCACTGCAGCTATGTCCAGACTTATGTCCAGACTTGACTTGAAACATAAACCACCTAAAGTACGGGTTCATGCCACTGTAACATAGATAGGTTTTTCAACGTAGATAATCTTTTTAAACCAAAAAATAAGTGCTTGAAAGTCAGCTTTGAATGGGGCTAAACAAGACCAGGTTATCAAAGCTTTCATTGAGCCGACAAGCCAGAAAATAATCACAATCTTTCTGCTCTCTGTGCATCATAAGAAGAAAACACACAGGGACCACACTTCTGCTGCTGCCGGAAAGCTGAGTGCATTTGTGGGCAGAAGCCATCCCCACTCAGCTCCACCGACCTCAGAGCACAGAGCTGTTACTCGAGTCCATATTCTACCGCCAAGGTTTCACAGGCTGAGATAAAAGCACAACTAAAGACAGCGTATAAATCCCATATGCCTGAACTCACAGTCAAGATGCCAGGACATTTACTCTTGTTCTCGGTACTACTCCTTACCAGGTGATGCTACGTACTTCTGTGCTGTTGTTTTGTTACCTGGGCTGTCGTTAACGCCTACTCAACCAGGCTTGACCACAAGTACTTAATTCCATAATAAAAAGATACCTAACTCACCCGCTGCTGTGCGGCATCCCTCCCATCCTTCACAAACGTCAGGAAAATGTCACCACAGGTTTGGGGTTGCAGGGACTGGCACAGACACTGACCCCATGCTCCCCAGCCCCGAAGACCAGTTGGAGCCAGTTCTGGGAAACAAAACAGGAGTTGAGGCTGACCAGGGACAGCAAGGTGGCAGTGGCAATGAGGTCAGCTAACTACGTAAGGTTCTATAGAAGAAGAAATATTTCAGCTTCTTGTGCATAAGAAAAGATCTCAGACACCCAGAACATGGCAAAGTTGCTTTCTTCCACAGGTATATGATAGGATATATCGGAGGACTAGGATGCTCACAGAGTGGAAAAATTAATTATCATAGTAACAAGAAAATACATACGTGTACACACACAGTCTGGGATAAGTCAATATAAAAGAAAAAATCAGTTCTCCCTGCTCCCAGAGCAAAGCATAATGCTGTGGCATTGACATCTACAGATCAGGCCTGGCTGCAGCCCAGCACGCCCAGTTAACTGGCTTCCTCAGCTGCCCATTTTCCAGCCAGGTCATGGCCTTCAGAAGTGGCTTCTAGCAAAGAGGAGTTAGTAACACCATCTCCCTTCAGAAACACTTTGTGAAACTTTGTGAGCGGGAACTTGGTTTCATCCAGTTTCCCATTGTCTTCAGAGACAGATGATCATTGCAATTGCCTGTCTAGCAGCTCATAATGAAAACAGTAATTGATAATAAAAATTTTGAAATGCAGGTATCCAGTATTACTGGTGTAATTATGAGTTTCCATTGACACATGAACATTCAATACCAGACAATCCCATCTTTCAGGTTATTATCAGATTTTCAATATTGTATTACATAAGATGGCCCTTACTTCAGGATTGAATCATCCTATCATCCTACCAAATGCAGGGAAAATTAAGATGTATGGATGTTTACCACTGCCAATCACCCACCGAGTATGATAAAAAGCTAATTCTGAAAATTTAGTTTCTACCTCCAAAACATAAAACATTAGGAAAATGCTTTTTTTTTTTTTTTAAGAAATACTTGGATTTCCACAGGCCAATAAAAGCCAAGAAGTCCATATGAAAGACATCCACAAAAAGTATGAAAAATTTGTTCCATCCTTCAGAAATGCCTTTGTTCCTCGGAGAAAAGTTTTGAATACTCTTAACTTGAGGTCCCGCTCTAACCAGACCTGGAACACAGTTAATAACAGCAGAAAGAAAGAAGACATGGAACTAATTTGATCAGATTACCCAGCATTGTGAGAAATTTTTGGTCCTTCATTATGCCAAAAGACAGTGTGTTTAGCACCAGTATAGGTCTGTAGGAATTAAAAATCTCTGAAGGTTTTACTTCTCAGGTATTCCTGGTTACCTTCTGCTTCCTCAGCTGCGGCCAGGCTCCACATTAAATCGGTGGGAATTGCTTTGCAGATGGCAAGCAGTGGACACCTTTCTCCCTAATTTCCTAGGGCACACTCCGGTCTCACCCGTCACGCTCCGGGTACATTGCACCATGCTGATGGGGTCAGAGCACCACCACTGATGGAGCAGGGACCTGGCCGTGCATTAAACGCCGGAGCTGAATAACGATGAGGTGGAGTTTCATATGGCTTTGAGAGATCCAAAACAATATCACAGAGCTAATGGAAGTCAGTCCTATTTGAACATCTCTCGAGGGAAGGCTAAGAGCCTTTTCCACCCAACTCCCTAAACTCAGCCCAAAGTGCAGTTTAAGCTGTGAGAACCTTTCTGGTCAGTTCGCCAGAGATATACTCATTACGAAGTGCAGCAAATGGACTTTGATCAGAAAACATATTTTATTCTTCACTTAAATTCAACGTACCTAACTGCCCTTAGTAAGAAGTAAGGTAAAAAAACCTCACATGGAGCTGCTCTGTGCTGCCACAGATTGAACTATATCCCGCACTGTAGTCAGCTCACGCTATCTGCAGTTCTCGGTCCTGTGCAGAGCCGACTGTTCAGCCAAGGGTTTTGCATCAGCAATTCCCTGCTGATTTGCCTTGCAGATAGAGATTTCCAGCTTCAGAGCCTTCAAATGGGCACGCTTCATCAGCACGAAGTTCACTTTACAGAAACATTTGCACTGAGTGCAAGGAAAATACGTGTATGCTTTCAGAAGAGACTTTTACTTGTTTCTCCGCAAATATTCAGCTCCACTTCAGTGGATTTAGTTGGCTTAAGGTTTGAATTTCAAGTACCACTTATGGAGGGAGAACAGAAAAGTGGCAAATATGCTGCACTCAGCAGACAAGACAGCCAGGTAGCGTGAGCTCTCCAAACAGTTCAGACTAACCAGGGTGAAATCCTGACATTTGGCACATCCGTGACACCAATCCTACCCACTTGAACAGGGCTGGGAATTCCTCAGCATTTTGGCCAGGCTGATTACTACTCTCACACCAGAGTTACCTAAGCCCTGCACTAGCTGAAAACAACTAGGAAATTGAGCAGAAAAGGAAATACGAGCTCTGGCTCGAGACAAGCAGAGGCCTGTCCTCTACCCATCGCTTCCTGCTGTGCTGTAGTCATTAAGGCATGGGGGGGCCCCTCACCGCAGCACAGCCAAGGCACTGGACCTGCTGCAAGCATGCACGAAGCGGAAAGGAGCTAAGGGGAGTCAACGGGCTTCATGTTCCTTAGAAGGACCTGAAATGATAGGCTGTGTCCCCGCCAGCTTCAGCAAAGCTTCTAAACAAGCTACAACATGTTTTCCCCAGCGAGAATCTGAACAAAGTCTTCTAAAGAAAAGGAAGTGTCACAAAATAATTACCTGCTGCTATAATCTGTACATCCTACACCACTGTTCCTCTCTCCCCACTCAGTTTCCTTTCAGTCACCAAAAAGGGGGCTTTCACCAGCGAGCACCATAAAACCACCCAGGGTTTCTTCAGAATTTGTTGGCTTTGCAAATTTTGATGACAATCTGACAATTTTCCCAGTCTTGGTGTGCAAAGCTCTGCTCTCCACTTCAGAGACCAGCCCTGTTGAGATTCTGTGCCCATCACCTCCCTTCGGCTCCATTACCTGTATCAGGAAGCCTTGGATAGATACCTTTGCATTACTTGAAGTAATGATGAACTGCCTCATTTATTCAGGTCGCGATAAGCCCTGCAGAGAACGTGTTTAGCTCGTGGTTTCTCATCAGCACTCCCTGTTGCCCTCCCTGCAGCCAGCCCTCCTGATCTTCCTCCACCACTTTCCACCTCCATTTTTTTCTGCTCCACAAAGAACATGTCCAGCCCTCTGGAGATCTCAGCCTTGGCTCTGCCCCCTCCCAGCTTCACTGGCTCAAAGTAAATGTTGCACGCTGCTTATGGCTGCTAGGAAGGACAACATTTTTGGGAGGAAGAGGAGAGTGTTTTCTCGGGACTTTCTTACTATTCTTTCCCAAACATACTTCATAGCACCTCAAACTTCCATTTTGAAAAATGTTGATTTATTTCAGGGCTCCTGTCATTCTTTCTTTCGTGACCGCTGTACTTCAACTCTCCTTTAAAAGGAGAGTAAAGTGGCATGGGAAGCATCACACGTCTCATGAGAAGCTCTCCTTCCTTTCTGTAACAATGCAGATGCGTTACTAACTCTGGATGTGATTTGCAAAAATATTAAGTTGCTTTATTTTTACAGTAGCATCCCGCAGTGGGAAGAAGGCTGCTAATCAGTATTTCACACCTCGGTGGCTGCAGTGCTGAGAGCCAGAAATGATCAAGGTTTGTAATTGATTAGGCCACACAATCCATTTGCTGTATATTCAGTGGCCTTATGACACCTGTCCTCCTCTCTTTAATAACTGGTATGCCTCTCCTCTTCCGTTCCCCATCTTTTACCCCTCCCATCACCTGGTATGGGTAAACAGCATGCAAGAGCTGTACGTGGCTCCAAAGAAGCAGGGAGCCAATGGTATGGCACCTACGGAGAGGTACTGATCCACCGGACACATGGGTTGCTCTGTCACATACACGAATAGACAGAGTTTCTTCTGGAAGGATGGGTAAATTCAAAAGAAGAGAAGTTGCTGTCTGATTTTGAGGACGCTGTGAGGTCTGGACTGCTTCAGGAGTTAAACCTGCCCTGTGTTAACACTGACGAGTGAAGAGGAAAACAAGCATGAAGCTGTCATACCGAGGATTGATTAGCTATATGCCTGAGGCTTCCCACGAACACCCCCCCCACCTCGCCTGGCAACATCACCCAGAAAGCAGCAATGGCAGGGAACTACCTGCCCAGGCTGCTTCTGGGAGGGGAGCACGGCAAGGCATAGCCCCGGGGATGGCAACAACAAAAGTGCTGTCTGACACAGAGGGAGGGGACAGGGACATGGGGAAAGCCTGCTGGATTTGGTGCTATATGTAGAGAGGAATCAGCTGGGAAAACAAAGGTGACAGCAGCCAAGAGTGATCCCTTGGAAGACAGAGTGAAAAATATTAAGAAAAATGCTGTCAAGACAAAGTAAACGCAAAGAAACTTGCCTGTTACAAACTCTTACTCTGTATTAAGTGGGAGAAGGAAAAAAAAAGTAATTAGGGTGCCAGTCCCTCAAAGAAATTGCACAAAAGCTCTTTACTGACCTCAGATAAAAAGGTGGAAGTGTACAGAAAACCACCTAGGGCATACTACTAAAGGTGAGTATAAAAAGAATAGCAGGAGTGCCTAGGAACAAAATCAGGAATGGCAAGACAAAGTGAGAAGGGACACTAACACAAACACTTCAGCAGACAGAGGAACAGGAAATTTAGAACAGGAATGGGAATTCAGAAAAGAAGAAAAAGTATCAAAAAATGGCACAAGTCCAAAACATTTAATGTCATCATTTAGGAGTCTTCACTAGAAATGTCAGCAGCATGTAGATGGCTAATACAATTAATACCAATAACAAAAAGGGTAAGATTACATACAGCACAGTTACTCAAGAATTTCAAAGAAAACTATTTAAAAAGTAAAGAAAAGTAATGAAGTAAAAGCAGAGATTCACAGACGGCTTGAATGTTTAACCCAAAAGGCCCGATAAGAAGATAGGTTATGATAACTTGGCCATCCTTTTCATACTGGTTGGGCATGACGTTGTTTGGATAATTCAAAAAAAAACAGAAGAATTCACCTCAGAAATGTTGATGGTCATCCTGGAGAACTCACAGGCAGTTTCTGGCAGACAGAAGTCTGCTACACCTCTAACAAGGAGAGGAGAAAGAGGAGTTGTTCATGCTCAGTTACCAGAAAACTACTAGAGTAAGTCATACCATCTGTAAACCCACGGAAGGTACTAAAGCAGATGAATGGCAGGGAACAAATCATACCAAACCAATCTAATTTCCTTCTATAACAGACCAAGAGGCCTTGTGGACAGGGAAGAAGCAATAGATGTCAAAACTCGATTTCAGTAAAGACCTTTGATGTCACCTAACACAACAATCTCGTAAGCAAGCTGCAGAAACAAAGATTAGATCAAACCACCGCAGGATGGCTGCAAAAGTCATCAGATGCTGTTCCTAAAGGGTAATACTCCACGGTTCCCTGTCAAAAAGGAAAGATGCAATGAGCTGGAAATTTCATGGATAACTGCACCACTTCCAGCCTTATTCAATGCTTTCATTAATAATTTGGACAACAGAATAAACAACCTTATTAAATTTGCATATGAGAAAATAGGGAGAACTGCAAGTATACTGGATGGCAAACAGAATTTAGAATAAACAAACTGGAGAAGCAATCTGGAAAAGGAGACAAACTGAGCAGGAACTTGTGCCAAGCATTGTATTTTCGTCATGACACCCAACTGAATGAATCTGTGTCAGGAAATGGCTGGTGAGGTAACAGCTCTTCAGAAGATGGGAAGACAATAGATATCAAGCAGAAGGCAAGTCAATATAGTGCCACTGTGAAAGGGCAAACATCAGACAGAGGTGTCTGAACAGGATTATTTCATGCACCTCTCAGGATACAATTTTTCTACTTTAGTCGGCGCTGATAGGGCCTCAGCTGAGATAACATCCAGTTTCAGAAAAGGTTTGAGGCAATTTGGCTTCTAGAAGATTGTTAATTCCCTTCCTCATCCCTCCAGCCTTCAAGTACATAAAAACCTGATGCAAAAAGAAAAGGAACGAGCAGTCATCTTTGTGCATGGTGGACAGGGCAGGTAACACTAGGCTTCGATGGAAGTGGGATAATAGTTAGAGATGAAGAAAACATTCATCATCGGGAAGGTAACAGCCCCACCTCACAACAGATTACCTGGTTTGTTCCTTTATTTGTAGCAGCATACAATGCATACTAAAAGCATCTTGGAAAGACACATAAGGACAAGAACAACGAGAACAGGCTCCCTTCTTTGCAAAACCACGCACTGCTTTTTGCTGGGCTAGCAGTCCCCAAAACAAATCCGTAACTGCAACAGAGCTCTGCAAAAGCGCACAGCTGGGAACAGCTGGGGAACGGGCCACTTCCAGACAGACAGATGCCATTCCCTTGTCACTAGCACAAGCTCCCCCTCTCGCTGACTGCGGGTTGGCAGGCAGCACCCTCCTGAAGGGGCATTTCTTTGGGGGTTGTCATTGGTTGATGGCTTTGTGAGGAGGTTGACTTGAACTAGAAACCCTAAATTTATAGCTCATTTAAAAGCAAAGCAGTTGTTTGATGTTTGTCATCCACTTGATGTTCTGGCTTGTTGTACTGGTACATCAAGCTGGTCTGACAAACAGGCTAATTAGATGGAGAGCAGGCACTATTTTCACAAGCTTCACCCACACCTTAGAGGTGAGCTCCAATTCCTTGAGTGCTGTCACTCAAAACGTAAGTCACCGCATTTAGAGTCACTGCCAGGGGGCTGGGAGGGTTGCATGGATCAGGTGTTGTTACCCTGACATATCAACTGAGTTGTCAGTGGGAAGCCTGCCTCCTTCCCAGAGCAAAACTCTCAATGAGGTGTAAAGAAAACCTGGAAGCTAATGCACCTGGGGCCAAACACACAGTGGGGATCGAGGGATACCGAGTCTGGACACATGCTAACAAGGAAGTTACAGTCTCCTTAATACTATCCTAAATTCACTGGGATGTGAAAGCAGGGACTGGAAGCTGGGTTCCCCCTCATGAGTGACCACACGACTGCATTTTAGCTAGCTGGCACTAACTTCAGCTAGCAAGGGTAAACACACCCCTTACCCTTTCAACAGGACACAGTGACAAGAGACACGCAAGTTACACGGATTCTCGTTTTTGCTGAGATTTCAGAATCCTTGTAGTCCAAAGAAGCCTAAAATCACCTCTACCAAGAGCAGAAGCACCTTCCCACCCTTTTCGGCTACTGGAAAATGACACAAAATAAAGGTCTAGCCTCTGACTGAAGCCTCCAAAGTGGCACTTATTAAGTGTTCTGACATCTACAAAAAAAAGTTCTTTACAAAGTGCTTTTTTTCTTGTTGATGACAATCCAGAACTGGGAGACAACAAAGCATTCCTTTTTAACAATTCTTAACCACACATTGTTCGGGAATTCACAAAAGAACATCAGTAGCAAATCTATAATAACCAAAACAAAAGAAAAAATTACTCCATAAACACTGACTGTAAAACCAGGCTTGTTTTCTCTGGTTTACAGTTTCAGGTCTTTCACGACAACAATCAGCTCCCATAAATAAGCTATTTTCAAGTTCCACAGGGAACAACCTCAAACTGAATTAGTGGAAACTAGATTCTCCTTTCTCTTCTCTTCCAGAACCAATACTTTACAGCAAATGAAGATGAGACATTTTGATTTCTTAACAGCAGAGTCATTCATGTCTATGACGTGTTAAGTCTCAAGTACAAAAGTCCCTGGATGTGGATAAAGATGAATCAATCTTTGAGCCCAGAAGACAACTCGGGACACACGTTCCAAGGGAAGAAAAAGTCACTTGAATGTTGTACCAACATCAGCAAAGTATGGGGCAAGTCCATGAGATACTTGTTCTGAAAAACAGAGCTCACGAGAAGGTAAATAATTCTGCTCAGCTCACAAGCTGCTCAGTTTTACAGGGAACAGATTTCCAAAATATTGTAGCACATGCCTCTCCTGATTCTTTCCTCATTTCAAGCTCAGGACATAGTGCTGTCTGTTCCGTTGTTTTTCAGTCTCATTAACTATACATTTTTATCAACTACTAATAGCATTGAGGAAAACACAATGTTGCTGTACAGATCATCTTGGGACCACGTCACCACGGTTATCTCAGCACCTTCCCTGTACTTTCACTCTGCCATCCTACGAGTTTCTAACACTTTGGGTTCTGTATAATTCTCCTAATGCCTGCTGCTATGATCCATGTGAATTTATTGGTATTGCTCCTTCACCTAACTTTTTTCTTAGTCTTTCAAGAACAATAGAAAAGTTGGTTTGACGGGACTTCTGGAGATGACCTAGCCCCACCTCCCACTGAAAGCAGGACTATTGCCAGCACCAGTTCCAGGCAGCTTAGCCATGGCTTTGTCCAGCCAAGTCTCAAAAATCTTCAAGGACAGAGGTTTCACAACCCTTCCAGGAAACCTGTGTCTAACTCCTAACCATCTTTGTAGCCTCTTCTGGACTCTAGTTTCTCACTATCCTTCTAGAACCAAAGAGCCCCAAACCAGACATAGTATCACAGCTGCAGCCTCAACAGCATGAAGAGGACAATCATTTCCCTTCATCTGGTGGCCATGTTCTCCTACTGCAGCCTAGCATATAGGCTGACTTACTTATGTTCTGAACTCACTGTTGGCTCATGTTCAGCACATGTCACTTAACTCACAGGTGTTCTCTCAGCAAAGCTGCATGGGGTTATTTCTGCATCAGGGGCAGAACTTGGCACTTCTTGTCAAACCGCACGAGGTTTCTGTTGGCCAAATCCTGAACCTAGGCTCTATCATTCAGCATATTAACTTCCTTGCTCACAGAGGAATATTGTCTAATTATCAGGGTCATCTATGAAGATGCTGAACATCTGCCCAGTATCACCTTACAGAGTACTCCACTTGTAACCACCTTACAAATGAACATTGAGCAACTGACGTTGAGTCCAATGAACCGGGCAGCTCAGACTGCTCTGACAGGGCTGGTAATTAAAGCCTTCTGGCCCCTGTCCATTCACTTTACTCATACTTCCACTGGTCCAGAGGGTAACACTGTGGGAGATTGTGTCAAAAGCCATTCTAAAGTCAAGTGACAAGAACATCCACCACTGCCCTAACCCACATAACAAGTTATTTAATTATATACCGCAATCTGATTGTCTAAGCAATGCTTTTACACATCTGCTTTGTTACACCTCCTTACTTCTTTCCAGTTCTTGTCTGTTCTTTTTTGGCCTTCTAGTTCACTAACAAGCACCTTGCTTATACAAGTAATCCTTTTGCAAAAAAACCTCACCCTCTTCACCCTCACAGGCAGGAGATCACAGCAGACCCTCACCACAGCATCATCAGTGTTAGTTTCCATGTTTTGTTTTCCTTTGTTATTGTAATGCAATACTTTACCCTTCCAGTCTCCAACTATCAAAACGCAGGTGGTAACGCTGTGGGTGAAACAAAATGGACAAGGATCAATTTTTGTTCCTCCTATCCACATTCTGTCTTGTGTCTACTGTCCTTCTAATCTAGGCCTGAAACTATCTGAGAAAGCATGTAGTGGTAGAAACCACTCCAGTGCACAGTGCAAAGGGTTTATCAGTAGCTGTAAGAAGAGTTCAGATGTTGCTGAAGTATCAGGCAAGAGAAGTTTTCCCAACAGGACTGCTCCTTGCAGCAGGTAAAGACATCCGTGACACTGGTATATCATGGGATGCACATATGTTGGCTCTAAAAGGAATAAATACTACCATCATCAATCAACTTGGAGACAACCAATCAGCACAGCATCTGCTGCCCAGATTGCAGTCATTAGCCAAAGGAGGAGGAATGAAAGGCTTGAACCAGGCCTGCCGCTCATCTGAGCAAGCCTTATGATTTTCAAAAGGCACAAGACAGAACATTGGTGCACACGTGCACATCACATTTAGCAGAAACAGTATTGAAAACCAAGATGTCCTGCAGATGTCTAAAGGCTGTCCACCTCACACCACGCAGCACAGCACAAAGACCAGAGCCTGCATCTCTGTGTGCTTCAGCTTGTTCAGAATTCCTCGACAACACTTCCAATTTTTTCAACATACGCATAGTTTAACATAAATCTCTTTCCAAGGAAACGCAGAGAAGCTGCACAAACCCTCCTTCGTCTAAATGCAATCCCTGTTTCTGTGGTCTACAACGGACAGACAGACTGTGCATTTTATCCTCCAGTCACTCTGATCTGAGCACTACTTTTTTGTCCAGCGTACTGGAACACTCTACAACCACACAGGAGGGGGTTTGAAGATTTTTTTTTTTTTAAACCAAGCTAACAACTAAGAAATAATTTCATATAATCACTCACTAATTCAATGCTGAATTTGGGAACTATCTGCTAATTCTGATTAAAATTCTGCAAGTCTCATCCAAGCGTATAAACTTCATGGGTCCTGGAATGCAATAGAATCATAGAATGGTAAGGGTTGGAAGGGACCTTAAAGATCATCTGGTTCCAACCCCCCTGCCATGAGCAGGGACATCTTCCACTAGACCAGGCTGCTCAAAGCCCCATTCGACCTGGCCTGGAACACTTCCAGGTAGGGGGCAGCCACAGCTTCTCTGGGCAACCTGTGCCAGTGTTTCACCACCCTCATGGTGAAGAATTTCTTCCTAATATCCAATCTAAATCTGCCCTCTTTTAGTTTAAAGCCATTTCGCCTTGTCCTATCACTACACACTCTTGTGAAAAGTCCCTCTCCATCCCTCCTGTAGGCCCCCCCTTCAGGTACTGGAAGGCTGCTGTAAGGTCACCCTGGAGCCTTCTTTTCTCCAGGCTGAACAGCCCCAGCTCCCTCAGCCTGTCCTCATAGGAGAGGTGCTCCAGCCCTCTGATCATCTTCGTGGCCCTCCTCTGGACCCGCTCCAACACATCCATGTCCTTCTTATGTTGGGGGCTCCAGAGCTGGATGCAGTACTCCAGGTGGGGTCTCACGAGAGAAAAGGGGCAGAATGACCTCCCTCGACCTGCTGGCCACGCTTCTCTTGATGCAGCCCAGGATATGGTTGGCTTTCTGGGCTGCAAGCGCACATTGCCGGCTCATGTTGAGCTTCTCATCCACCAGTACCCCCAAGTCCTTCTCCTCAGGGCTGCTCTCGAGCCACTCTCCGCCCAGTCTGTACCTGTGTTTGGGATTACCCCGACCCACATGCAGGACCTTGCACTTGGCCCTGTTGAACTTCGCGCGGTTCACGCAGACCCACCTCTCCAGCCTGTCAAGGTCCCTCTGAATGGCATCCCTTCCCTCTGGCGTGTCAACCACACCACACAGCTTGGTGTCGTCGGCAAACTTGCTGAGGGTGCACTCAGTCCCACTGTCCACGTCACTGACAAAGATATTGAACAGCACCAAGGGCTTTCTTTCCAAAGTGTTAGTTTGGAGCCGGTAACATAACGTAAGCATAAGAACAAGCTGCCATGAGTCTGGCACCTGTAAGCAGATACGCCACTTCAGACCAAGTATGCCTTTGGGTAACTCCTCAGATGATCTGATAGCACAATCCTATTACTATGCCAGCAAGAATATTATGAAAACATGCCTTCCGGAATTTCATAATCTTATCAGTGTGTATTAAATAGCAACACTGAAAAACGTATACTGCGACATCCATTTCCTGCTTTTTGAAGTACGCGAAGCAAGAACAGCTTGAAGGAAAAACAAACCAAATGGAAGAGAGGACAACAGCTAATTATGACAGAAGCAGGAGGGGAATATAAACCTTGGCCAGAGGATTTTTGGTTTAAATTCTTATGTGATCATAAATACTTAGTTTTTCTTCTTAGGTAGACCCAAAAAACCCAAATGAACTTCATAGAAAAGACAAATAAGATCACTCATTGCCAATACATTTTTTTTTTAAAAAAATTCTTTTGGGGGCTATGTAGTGTGCCTTCTTGTCACCATGAAATACGGGCCTGAGATACACTGTCTGTCTCAGATTGCAGGGAGCACAGAATGCAAGATACGCCACGACAATTCCACCTGCAGATACGAGCATGAATAAAAACCAGACGTATCAGACACAATGTTGTAACCATATGAATATCAGTGAAGTGTTGATCACCTGTTGGTTCCAACTACCAGATAGCTCTTAGAGCAGGGAGCTCATACAGGTACATTCAGGCTTATGAAGATTCACATAGAAGAACTCTCAGTTTTAATGAGTAAGCAACCAGCTACAACTATAAATTGAATCTTGGGCTTCTTCCTCAAACATTATCTGGATAACCTCTTTAACAGGATTAAAGAAAAGAAATACTATGATTCATTTTTTTGTGGGAAGATAGTAGTAAGTTGTTTATTAATCGTATGCTTCATTTCCAAAACTCATGCAATAAAGACTAGAAAAGCCACCTACAAAATCAGTCAACTTTTCACCATTAAAACACCCTCAACGTAATCCAGGCTAATGAAACTTATTGCTGTGACAAGACTGATATCGTACACAGCACGCATCCTTCAGGGTTAAGAGCGAGCAACAAAAGTTAAAAAAAAAGTGCCTCCTGTTAACCTATAAAAGCGCTTTTCAGCCACTAACAGGCTGTGACAGAAGATCACCACCATGATCCCGCCAACATGGAGGATGGCCATTCCCTGCACAGACACGCTATCTTTTCCAAGCTTCTTATGCTTCACTTGTGGCTGCAACTGGCACGTCCTATATCCGACTTAGCGACTACTGCTCCACGATTATCTGTCTAGCTTAAGACAGGTGTCGAGGCCACAGGGTTTTCCATCAGTTTATTTCATCAAAACATCCACCTACATAACACAAGATGTAACAGTAAGGCCTTTAGGATGATTATTCAGTCTCTAATCCCAAATACCATCACTCCAAACCTTTAAATAAATAAATAAATCGCTGTGACATCCTACCAGTGCTAGCAGGTGCCTTTATGGCAGGATGGACCTCCAACCCCGGTGAAACCACGGGTCCATGCATTCCAACCACACAGTCTGAAATACGCAGGGCGGTAGTATTACCCCCTCAACCAACTCTTCTGTAATGTAAGGCTCCTACCTTGGTAACTTTTATATTGACATGAAATATTTACTTTCTTTTGTCCAGTAAGTTTTGGGGTTTAGCACGAGTATCAGCTTCAGTTTGAAAACAAGGTTACACTTTCCATTTAGGGAAACAACAACTACATTTTTCAAAACATTAGAAAAAACCCATTTTGCTAGGGTTAAAGTTTCACAGAAACCAGGAGCTTTGTAAGACAATTTTCATCCCTCAGTTCATCCTGTCGCTCATCCAGAGACAAAACATTCATTTCCAGTCCCTGCTCTTTGACATCAATTCCACTGTATGCACTTTCCTTTTGATTTCACATAATGAACCGATTTCAGATTAGAATCACTGTAACTTCTTTTAAAAAATCCTCCAGAATGAAGAATGTGATTAACAGAGGGTCTTCTCCACATGGGAAAGTGGAATCTCTTTAACAGACTCCAAAATGACAAGGAGTTATACATTTCTGGCACCATGTATCTTGGCAACAGCAAAACATAGAGAACTGTTGTAAAATAAGACTCTCCAGTATTTGACAGGGCTCCTTCCAAAATAAAGCATACTTCTGTACATCCATATTATAAGGTCTAAATACCCGATCCATAATCAGATGCAGCTTATAAATTATACATGTATATCATCTCCTAATTCACTATTAAAATAAGCAGTACTACCTACAAAATAAAGTGCTACCCAGTGCCTTAAAGTTAGTTTAGTTTTGGGGGAGTGGGTTTAATACAAGAACCCCAGCCACGAACACGCCGAATTCGGTGCAGCATACATGCAGGATGGCTCACTAGGTCCACAGAGCACCGTGAAGAGGTGCAGCAGCAACCCCAGCCTGACCTTCAGCCAAGGCCACCTCCCAGCTTCTGTACATTGTGTTAAAGATTTAGTGATAAGGTGTTGCATAACATAATTCCCCAATTTAGTTTACCATAAGCACTTGCCACATTTGAGATAGACACCTGCTGCCACCGGAAGATCATTGTAAATAAAGAGCTGGAATTTAATGATACTTTAGAAATCAGATCAGCATTTAAATCGGGTTTACATCAAGGCCTATTCAGTTCTTACCCAGACAAACTTTCGGGGACAGCGGATGGTCATAATTTCTTAGTCCTCAATGTCCTCTGTGACACTTTAGATGGTTTGAGGACCTTGTAATTAACACGAAGGTTAAGAAAAGCAGAGGGGATTCTGCTGAAATCCCAGACTGGGATATTTCTGATCTGGAATTTCACCTCTCCCCATTAGAGGGAAAATTTGATCCAGCTCAATCTGCCTCTGGACTAGGATGCCAGATTTTCTCCTCAAGCCATCATTACACAAACAAAAGGCAGAAAAGACAGCAGCTATTGTACTCAGTGATGACTACTGCTTAAGGCTGACCTAGCAGATCAAACAGAGAAACAATGCAAACCACATGGAGAGCTTCATGCTTTTGTCTTTAAAAAAAAAAAAAACACCCTCCGCACTGGTGTCAGCATCACATGTCAGCAAGAGGGGAAGAAACTGTTTTCCTAGAACAGCATTTGCAGAAAACATGGGCAAATTAGCAGGTGAAAGGAACTTCTGGCACTGAAAACCTTCACCAGGGTCCCAACTCCAGGGTACGCTGCTCGGGTATCACAGAGGATGGCTGCCGTCCCAGCAGCTGTATGCACAGCCCACTCATCACACCGTATCCGATCCAGTTGTGTCTCTTCACCTCAATACAACCTTTATTTGTTGTTAGCTAACAGCAGGTACCCCTTCTTCCGTACTTAGAATGCGCACTTCATTAGTGCATCCCAATGAAACAGGGCAACGCCTCACATCATAGCAGTTGCACCAACTGGCACTAATGCAATGTACATCTATCACGCAAGATCGAACTTCACAGTGCTATGCTCCCTTCACACCTATTTCTTTCTAATAATGAATATTTACACAAAACACAAACAAATGGTTTTCTTGCTAAATTTTGCCACAAAAGTCTCAATTGAGGATCCTCTAATGTTTTCCACACAGGGTAGTTAAGAAACCTGAAAAAAAACCAAACTCACAGCCTGTCTCCAAACTACTTGCTACCTAATAATTTCTGACAAGAAATAAACAGGTTATATATATATATATATACATATAAAAGAAATAAACAAAAAAATATATATATACACACACACACACACATAAATGTAACTGATCCAGGACATATATACACACACATTCTGGGCTTTGTTTCTGACTCCAGACTGACTTTCTGCAATACTCTGCCTCAGTTTCCTCTTCTGGTTACGGCAGCTCCCACTGCACAGGTTTTTAATGCTTATTTGTAGGGCTCCCAGCCCTCGTGCCAGCCCAGGCGCCCCTGCGGAGCCAGCTCTGCACCGCAGGGCATCGCACCCAGGCAGGATGCCCCAGCCACCCTTTTACCAGCCTCCCGTGGGTGCCGGTTTTATCAGTTGTGCTGTAACACAGTTAATGCGTTTTTAAATGCTTATTTCTGATGACTCAATCTAAACCCCAAGAGCTATTACTATTAAAAGACTAACATAGAGCCAACTGCAGGGCTCTTGGGTTTTTTTTTTCTGCTCATTTGTCACAATTATTTTTTTCAACTTTATCTAAATTACTGATGGCTCAATTATTATCACCCTGTTTAAACAGAAGCATAATCCAGCAGCTGCTTCTAAATAGTATTTAAACTGCCTTCAACCTCCAGCTTGCACAGAAAAAGCTTACAGTTCTATCACAAGGAGGAAATGATCCCCCCAACACGACAATAAAGCAGGCTGCAGTGGGAAAACAACTCGGTAGCCTTACAAATCATTTATCATTCAAATCTAATGATTAATTAAATCCCTACCAATGCCCTTATTTTAAAAAAGAAAACTTACTCCGCTTTGTAATTATCACCCCTTGAACCATGTCTTCACTAGATGAACTTATTAAACAGACACATTGCAGAAACTTTCTTCTGGAAATTCAAACTCTAGTAACATATAGTATTTTATTAATGAAATTATTCCATCTTTAACAAAGTATCTGGAATCTAAAAGAACAGTCCAAGACTATGACATTGTTGATTTATAATTAAAAAAAGAAATGCTGAAAAAGACTGTACTCAAATTAGCAATTTGCATTCAAGTATGGTGTCGATCAAGCCCACTCCAACGTAACGCAAGTGGTTGGAGATTATGGTTACCCTTTAGCTCTCAACAAACAGCAGACAGCTAATAAAAGTCAGTATATCAAAGCCCATTTATAAAACTTTTCAGAATCAAAAATCATGCTTAACAGTCCTAATGCCAATGCACAGACGGGCTTTCCCCCCACCCTTCATACAACTAAATCCCTTTCTCAGCCGTAGTTGTGTATTGATCGCAGTAGTAGTTTGCAAAGAAACATCACGGTACCAATTTAATACATGGACAGCAGGAACTGATGCTACATTACTTCAAAAAGAGTACGTGAACTATTATTATCTCCATATATACTTAAAATACTCACGCACAACTCTGGATACATCAAACAAAAAACACCACCCCAAAAACCTACCTATGTTTCGATAGCCAGTTATTAATAAGCGAAGGCACTCCTTTAGTGGGAGACTCCAACCAACTTCAGTAAAGCTAGAGTTCACCTAGGAAGTTTAAGACCCACTGTTTATAGCTCCAAGACAACAATGGAGTTTTTAATCAAATACCCACGAAGTTCTTAAATACAGGGGAGAAAAAAACCACTCTTTTCTCATGAGTGTGCATTTCAGAAAACTAAATAAACCTAAAAGACAACAGTTTAGTTGTACAACTTAGGTATAGTTCCCGATTTCAACAGAAGTTGCATAAAAGATATAACAGTACCTATTATTACTAGGCCATTAAAAAAAAAAAAAAATCACAATTCTTCGGTCAAGCATCATTCTTCACCTTTTGGTAAGTTCTGAGAAAAGCAAGCAGCATTAAAAAACACAGTAATTTCTCAAAGAAAGTTCTGCATCAAAGCTCTGCTTTTAAATTTTATTTTTTAAACAACAACAACAAAAAAAATCCTCCACTTAGGAAAGTTAGGTTGTCATCATCTTACATTTCAGAATACAAAACTGAAAAAAATCCCTATAAAAAAAAAAAAAAGACAGGACTTCAGCCAAGTATTCAGCTACTTATTGCTGTAGTTGTAACTCAAGTCCATTTAAACCCCTATGTTTTGGTTGTTTTTAGCAAGAACATGTTTGGAACACTAGCAGCAATAGAAAACCCCTTTAAAACCTAGACATAGTTACACTGTTCAGTGAAAATCAGCAGAAACCATAATCATTGGAACATAATAAAGCATCCCGTAAAAGTACAATTGAATCGGTAGCTAGAAAACCAGGGCTGATTTAAAGTGCTATCCCAATGCCTTATGTGGACCTATGTCAGTAAAGTCCTTTTCCCCCCACTAGCTAAAGCCCAGATCCACAGCACTCCTCCAAACATAACAAACGCAGTCCTCACTCCGTCTCATCTCCCCCCACCCTCCTCCAACAGCTGGAACACAGAAACTTGAAATAATCGCTAACTCCAACTTTCGGTGATAAGCACAAATACACTGTTGAACATCAAACAGTACACCTGAGTTCAGTCAATACAAACTAACTTTTGGAAATAGCATTAGACGAATATATCCACGTCTCTAATATGAATCTAGATGTATTTTCTTACAAAACGCATTAATAGAAATATCCAGGCAAATACATACCATACAATAGCAAAAGCTTTAAGCCCCATTTAATAAGATGACTTTCCGATTAAAAGTAGAAGGCAATTAAGATTTACTCAAAATTACAGTTAAGAAAAGCTTTCACAGTGCAATATTGAAACTGTCACAAAGTTAAGAAAATACTGATATCAAAGTACAATCACAATGTTAAAGTAGACAAAACTACTATACAAGGGCATATCCTGTAAAACTAAAAGGAATGAACACAACATAGGGGACATCTCACGCCCCTGCTCTACACATCTCGTTTCCTAGTCTTCGGAGCCGGAATCGTGTCTTTCTGACATGGGTGGAAGTCTTGTTAAAACTAAGAGGTTCATTCTTCTTCGTCGACTGGATTTGAAAGCCCGATTACTTCTTGAAAACACGTTCTTCATCACTGCACAATTTCAAAGTAGTGCAGTATCGCCATGATGTGCTGAGGCATGAACACATAGCCCGTGTACAGTGCCATTCCAACAATGGAAACTAGCATAGAATCTGCATCACAGTTGAGGAAAAAAGCATTTGAAATAGAAAGTGCATTAGACACCACATAACTATAGCATTAAAACTTTCCCAGTAACTGTATTACAATATTACATTTTCAAATCGGACAGGGTCAACTGTATTCAGCAATTACAAGCGCAGGAGGAACCGACTGAACACGGGTATGAGCGATTAGCTGAATTACGAAGGACGCCTTGCAAGTCATCCACTGCCTCGTCACGGACACAAGAGGACCAGCCAAAATGTGGCAAGAGTGACGGAGGAACAGAAAATGGGCACTGAGATTACACAAGTTTTTACATGCTTCTTCCTAGCTGTTAAGCAAGTCTTGCAGAAGCCAGTGCTATTCAGCCAAGCAGAAAAGAGTCAAACACCACAAAAAAACCCAAAACAAACCAAAACCACAATAACATGAGTAGCTGTACTGAATAAGAGTTCTTATTTGTGGATGACCTACTCACTTTTAAGCAGAGAGCATTAAACGTTGACCTCAACTTCTTGGAACAGAATGACCTAATACATTTAATTTACAATGCACAAAATACATCTGGTGTGAAAGTTGTACTGTTAGCGTAATAAAGCCAGGAAAACTCAAATCTGTGTCTAGCTTCCAGTGTCCTCTAGGCTCTAAGTCACTACACTTCTCCATCTGCACGTCATGCTCAGACCCTTCCTCATGGGCAAGAAACTCAATTTATGTGTTGTCTGACAGTACTTTCCAAACAGAAGCTGCAGAAGGAATGAAAAGTATGAGTAACATTGTGACATGCACCTTTCTAACTATTTTCCTCACAAAGGCTCAGAGCGTCAGCACGGCTTGGAGTCAACTTGTGTATTTAAACAGATACTCATTAGTACTTTACCACAGCAGATCACACTGCAAAACAAACTTCATGCGAAGCTATCTGCTAACCAATCTTAAGACAACCACTTTATTAGTTGAACTCCTAACAGGGACCTTTCATAAACGTTCATAGAGAAGTCAGATGACAGCTTATAATGCATACACACAACTGGACCTTTGTTGAGCCCTGGAGTTCACAAAGCTTTATCTACAGAAATTATGGCATCAGTTTACTTAAACATTATGCCATGCAGAGTTTAATGTTTCAGAAATCCAACAGAAGAAGATTTTATCCAGCTACCTGCAGAGATTCAGTAAACTCAGACAGAAACGCTGTAAAAAGCACGGGAGATTAACAAGCGTGATAACACTGGACAGCAGTACTCGGTTTCCACAGGCGAAACCAGAGGAGCGGCGCATGCTCTGCCTCTTCGAAAAATCAAGTCACCACAGCACGCGTCTAACAAATGCTCTACGACCGCCTTCCCCGTGGCAGAGCAGAGGTATTAGCTGGCTTATTCGAGCATACTAGCTGCTTGGCACATTTTTAGTCCCAGAAGATTATGAAGTAAGTGATACTAAAATGAAGGTCAACTCATAAATCCACGTTTCCGTATCAGCACCCGCTTTGATTCTGGAGCACCAGCAGCAGCGAGGCACGCAGCAGAGCCGCACACCGTCAGCTCCCGAGGCCGCTGGGTCTGCGCTGCACCCATACAGCACCAGGCAGACCTGGCCCACCTACGGCGAAAGCATCCAGTTTGAGGACAAAGAACAGTTTTGCTGGCCCAAGATTCCAAATGACACCTGTGCCACTCGTGACATCTGTAAGCTAAGCTGCAATTGCAATATTGCACTGCAATATGAGCACTTTATAAAAGCAAATGCACACACACGCTTTCAATTACTTAAATATTTTGCACAAGTTAAAAAGCTGCATGGTTAACACAAAATAAAAAAAAAATACACTCACGACTAATATAATTGCAGGGAAGGCAAAGATGATGTTTCCTCAGTGATAAAGACACGGCATAAGAAAAGGAAGGTGTGTTATCACATACACAACATTTTGAAGGTAAGAACCCCTACCTAAACAGTTGTGCACAGCAAGTCTATAACTACTAGAAAAGAGAAAGTTATCTGCACTTCTATTGATTTTCCACGGGAAAAAACAGGTCCAATTGCACAGCTGTAACTTGGGCAACCACTTTCGTATCACAAATGTGAGTTCCTTTGCAGAACCGACCAGTATCTCAGTAAAAGCAGCTTCTTGCTACAACTTACACCCTTCTCTTTGCTCACGTTTTGGTTAATTTCTCTCTTTGCCTCTCAACATTAATTGGAGACGGGCTCAGGGTCATTCATATGAGACATCATTTTAAGTCAAGATCAAAAGAGTCAAGAGAAAAATACCTGTGATGCCGTAACAACACTTGAGAGAATTTACTGCCTGCACGGAAGGGCTGGGTGAAGACACAAACCTATAAATAGTCTTTAGACGGACGCCTTCGCATTAGCATCTGTCAAGTTCTTCCACCCCGAGCGAGCCAAGCAAACTCACCAGCTCGAGGATCAAACACTCACCTAAGAAACGCCATGTGGCAAAGCTCGGCTCCGCACCGCGCACGCCTACTTTCCACCAGGCAGAAATGCAGGAGAGCTCCTGACAGACACCTGCCCCCAGCGCGACCCTCGGGGTCCCCCCGCAGAGGGCAGGGGAAAGGCCTCCGGTGCCTCCCCGGCAGACAAACCACCGCCGGAACAGCTCCGGGACACCAACGCGTGCCCGAGGCGGAGCGGACCCGGCGGCCCGGGGGGGCGAGGGGCCCCAGCGCCCGCCCGCCCGCGAAGCGGGGACGAGCCCCGGCGCCGGGCCCGGGCTGCCGCTCCCCTCCGGCCGGCTGCCCCCGCCGCGGCCCCGCCCGCCTCCCGCCGCCCTCGCCCCCGGCCCGGCCCCGCTCCCCGCGCAGCACGGCCGCGGCCCGGGCGCTCCCCCGGCACCGGCCCCCGCACCTCGCCGGCGACCTCGGGGCGCAGCGCGGCAGGGGGAGCGCGGCCCCCCGGCCCCCCGCGCCGCGCAGCCGCCAGGCCCCGGCCGGCGGAAGGATACTGAAGACGGTGCGCTCCCAGGGCTCCAGCATGTAGAGCGCGGTGACCAGCAGGTACTGGTAGTACAGCCACGACATCTGCTTCCAGGCCGAGCCCAGCGCCATGGCGCGCCCCGCTCTCCCCGCCCGCCAGCGGCCCTGCGCCGGGCCCAGGCCGAGACGAGACGGGGGCGGGGGCAGCCCGCGGCCCGCCCTCCTCTCGCCGCCGGGCCCGGCCCCGCCCCGCCCCGCGCCGGGCGGCCGCTGCTACCCCCCGGAACGGCAGACCGCGGACCGGGAGCGCCCGCCGGACACACGGTCAGCCCGCCCCGCGGCAGCCCTCGGTGCCCGCGGCTGGCGGAGGGCGAAGCCCACCCGGGAACGGCTCAGATCGATGACACCGCGGCGCCGGCCGGCTCCGGCTGGATTAGCCCGCAGGAGCAGGAAAAGCAGAGAGGAGATGGATCGGCCGTTCACCGTTAACTTGGTGCTGGCCTCGCACTTCGCTGCGGCACCGGGGCCAGAAATGGGAGGGTGCGGGAGACCCCAGCCCTTGGTGCTCGTCGGCCCGAGGTGGGGAGAAGCTCCCAGCAGCTGGCCCAGGGCTGCGCGGCAGAAGGCCCTGGAAGGCCCTGCAAGGGGACGTAGGCAGTGACGAGGCACCGTGACAAAGTGCGGCATGAGGCACCGGGGCCAGGCCACCAGCCAGGAGCTGACACACCAGGCGTGCACAGGGCAGGCGAGGAACCGGCCCGGGCTCGCTGTGCTCACCCTGCTCGGTGAGTGGCATCGAGGAACCGGCACGGGGCAACAGCCACCCACGCCGCCCCGCCACGACCTTCACGTGTGCCGTCTGCGCAGTGAAAGACATGGGAATGCAGGAGGATGCGTGCAGGAGTCGCTGACACAGCTGTGAAACACAACCACAGCACCAGCAAGTAACCGGGGAAAAGAAAACTGAATGCTGTACTAGTTTGTGTGACAGAACCTGAAGAGGGATGTAATGCAACCAGAAGACATTTAGACACACTTTATCCCAGAAGACATTTTGACAGACTTCATCTACGCAGGTGTTTCAGCAGGAGAAGAAGGGAGAGCGCTCACACAATGAACACTCCCACACGACTGGCGACAGGAGCCGTCTTCCCTGTCCAAGACCGCTGTTGCTTGGTGCAGTTGCTGCTGGAGGACGCTTGCATTGGTGTTGCTGCTTGAAAAAGTGATAATCACAAAAGCTTCTTTTGTATATAAACGCGTACAAAGTTCAAGGACAAGTGGGGTATTCAGCGCAGGGAAAGCATTGCTCCCACGCAAAGCTGCAAGAACATTACCAATACAGGGCAAACAAGTCCCTGTCCTGCCTGCTCCGGCGACTCCAAAGAAGCAGCTCTGCCATTCAAGTGATGGAGCAAGCAAGAAGCAGCAAGAAAGTACCTGAGCTGAGAAGAAAGGTGATTTTGAGGCATGCCAGCATCAAATTCTCCTGCTACATCTGCCAGGTGGTACACCAGCCCCTTCCACCTTGTCAGTATGGTGCACTCACAAGACAGACTTTTTTGCTAGCTAGCCCCGTAAGAAAATTGGCATTATTGCTCTGTACAGTTTCCCCTCCTTCGCCAGCTCCATTCAACCCCCACTTAGGGACTGCCATCACCAGTTGTTCCTCCTGCAACAACCTGCAGCAACACCTGAGCCCTTGAATTACATTCCCGCACGCTCGTGTTTCCAGCAGCGCAGAGACCCTTAACCTGGCGCTACACAGAGCCTTCGCGCTTCATCTGGAACACGAAGACAGCTACGTCCAGACCAGCATGTCCTACAGCACAGACTATATCCTCTGTCACATCTGCTGCTCCACGCTTCTACTAAGAACACAGAGTTCTTTGTACGTTCAGAATTTTCCACGTACACCTCCTGGCTTGTGGCGCACAGCGGCAGCTTACCCCACGTCAGACGGTCCCACGCCTATCGATAGCGAGTCGGACACTGCGCCGATCGGTCCAACAGCAGGTAGGGAAGGAGAGGTTGAGACCTTGTCTCAGGCAGACCCCAGGTCTCCGCGCACGTGTGGCTCAGTTCTGACGACGGGTTGCAGGCGCGGAGGAAGGTGGGCCACACCAGCCAACCGGGTGTTCAGCAGCTGCCCCAACAGGTCTCGTCACGCATAGGTTAAGTTTCTGCTAACTTGGAAATAGTAAATCAATCTTTTCCTCATTTAATCCTGACAGAAGAACCAACATATTTTCTTCTTCCTAATCTCATGTAACGTTGTGTAGAATGAGCGTGTGTAGGTTAGTAAAATACAGCACCAGGACTACAAAACGTAACCAAAGTCACGAGATTTTATTCTAATCTAAGGCATGAAAGAAGTACGTTCTTCAGGTGCCTACCTTCTCAGTTTAAATATTTCTTTCAATTCCTCAGAGCACACAGAACAAATTATTCCTAGTGCTGCTAAATGAAAAAGCATAAAGGTAAGATTTTTTTCAAAGTGAAGTGTTAAAAAATATCAGGCTATAAAGAGGAGACATTACTTACTAATAAAAAAAAAAGAAGAGTTCACCTCTGGGAGCATGCCTGGAGGAAGAGAGGGAAGGATCCACTGTTAACACTGCAGTGGCTTCACAGACTAAGCAAGAAATCTAAATACCAAGTAGCAGAAGCTCTTCATGGTTCCATAAAGAAGCTGTAAATGTACTACAAAAATAGCTAAAACATACAAAGTAGCTCTATGGTCACAGAGCTGACCATAAATTTATTCTTAAAGTGTGTCATTGTAACGAAAAAGGACAATACAAAAAAAGTCCAGTACTTTCTTCATATACATATTTACATTTAAAACCCTTAATTGTATAATATGTTGATTTAAATGATCCATGCCAGAATGACCCATGCCAGCAAACTCGATATAAGCTGATCTTCCACTCTGTATAAATAAAAGTTTCCATTCTGAGATCTTAATAGGCCAAAAATCCAAATACAATGACAATTCCTTCTTTATCAGACCTACCCTTGTGCAAGTCTACCAAAAATACCACCCTAAAGAAGCTCAACATCCCAACTGAGAGTTGTTTACCACGTGCCACAGAAACGACCAACGCAGCTACGGAGACCCAGTTACTACACACTATTTATTCTAAGCAGTAATTCTAATACATATTGAGATAATGGATAGTATCTATACAGGGAATGATCATAATACACAGATCTTACATTATATTTACAAAATTTTAAATCCTCAATGATGCAACCACCTGACAGTGTGAAAGAATATTGCTCTCAAATGCACGCAGTTAACTGTATTCCTTTCGTGAACTTTGCAAAAATCCAAACATTATAAAGCTCTCTGATGAAAATGTACTTTTTAAAGACCATATTTAAAACAGTCTAACATGCCTGCATTTCTGATACTTAATACAGTCTTAAAGAGTGCAGGATTTCCTCCCCCGCTTCTGCACATTAGCAGTGGCTGGCTAGAACATTGAAGAAGTGAAAAACTTCATCTTTGTCCATTACTGCCACTTCAGTTGAGCATTCAGTACATAACACTGGATGATACAATTCCTCCTCTTCTTCATTTGATTGTACAGAGGTAGCTTCTTTGCTGTGTTTCATTTTCTTATTTCTTTTCTTCAACTTCTTTCTGTATTTCAGAATTTCCTCTTTGTCAACAAAGCAGTTCATCACAAACATCGCTCTGTATTGTGTTTTGTAAGATTCATGTCTATGGAGAAGGAGAGAAAATGCAAGTCATACCACTGGTAAAACTCAGCTTCCGAGAAATTGGTTATCATCACTGGAAATTGGATTAAAGATAGGAAGAACCATGCCAAAGGGCTGAAAGTCAAATAAAGTTTTAGAAACAGAAGCCACAACTGAAAAAAATCATTAAAAAATAGAATTGTGGCCATTTGTCTTGTTTTTAAAAACACGCTGGTTCTTGCTGAAATCAACACCTCAGAGTACAATGGTATTGGAACTACAGAATTAGGCATTGCTATGTATAGCAGGTGATTGGCAAAACATCACAAACCTGCGAGTGCGAGTAACTGAAATACTGGCATTTATATCCTAAAATGTCTTGCAAGTCTGAAATTCCTCAGTTAACAAACATTGACACGTCACACTTGAAAAAACAGGTCTGTAATAAAATATAAAATGTATTTTCAGCTGTCATCAGCATAACAACTGTACAGCTGGAGTACGTAGCAAAATTCCGGGCTGCAGTTCAATTCAACACCATGTCCCTTGGGCTGTGGTTTTACAGCAGCCTAAACCAACACGACAGGTGACTGCAGAAGTCCTTTCTCAACTTCTGCTGGCTTTAGTGCTTGTGTAACGCTGTGCCGAGCTACCTGAGTTTATTAAAATGACGCAAGAGCAGTCTGACAATAAAAACAGACAGTTTCCTGTCAGCTTAGCAAACGGAAATACTTAACTATAGAACAGGGTCAAAGGAACACCAGAGCCAACAAAGGGAAGAGAGTGAGAAACAGCACCCGGCACTTAGATGATTTTAGGCTGCTGTGGAATTTCATCCTCAATCACCAAAAGTACTCAATAAACAAGAGGTAGCTTATTCCCCATTTCACAAAATTTCTTTCTCCCTTACTCCCAGTTCGGAAGTCCTCTCCTTAGCAGTGCTAACTAGGCTTGCAGTGCAGTCAGATACTGGAGAGCTGCAAAACACACTACAGGTTCTCACCTAAATGCTTTCCAGGCACTTTTTAATGTAACTATACTCAAAAGCTGATCACCATTCTTACAAACTAGCATTCACCTCTAAATCTGATTCACGTACGCGTGCCTTCTCTTTTATGAGGACCACCTCGCAAGACAGACTTGATCGAATTGAATACAACTGACCAAAAAAAAAAAGACATTCCAAAAAGACCCCTTATTGTTCTCCAGTTACCTCTGACAGTCCAGGCACAGCGTTGTCATGCAAGCAGGGCAATTCAAAACAGCATCGCTGTTGGGAACAGCTGAAGGTTTTGCCGCCGGCTGCTGCAGCGGCACTCTTCTTTGATTACGGTACCTACCAATCCGAGAAAGGAGGATGGAGAGATGAAAAGTGAAATCACGTGCCTTTGTTGTCGGATGTATCAATTCAACCTTCACTGATTTTTTTATACTAAAATACACCAATAAATACATGGCTCCTTACACACACCTTTTTCACTACTAAGGGCACATAAATAAATACACTGGGGGAAAAAAACACATACCGGTATCTTTTCATTTACTTTGTACACAGGATTCTTATTTGGTGAAACTAACAGAACTGGCATGAGAATTTGTGCCTAATAACCCTCTCCTCTGACAAGGCGGGTATCTCAAGTGCAATCTCTGCAGGCAACATACATTAGTGTTACCCTTTTTCAACAGATTTACATGGAGAATTTTACTTCTGCTGCAGCAACCATTTTTCTGCTTTGCCCGTCAAAAAACTCGCAGTAAAGCAGCTTTGTGCTGTTCCTACATTTTGTGGATTGCTAATTTCAAAGTTTTCCAAACCATAAATGCAATATTTAGCAGGAACAGACCACTAATTTAGCAATCAAAGTATCACAGGGCAGTAAAAATTGAAATCAGCAAATCTTACAACCTTCTTATCCACAACATGGTTGTCTAGATGAGACCTACAGACAAAACTGGGTTACAGAACTAGGAACTTTTGATTTTTAAAAAACCGCAAGTTTTAGAATTGTGTCATTTTGAAGACTCAACTTCCACTACATACGCATAAACATTTTACAGGTTTTTACATTTCTATGCTGTAAATTTTAAATAAAAAAATATTTTCATTACGTAGACTTGACAGAATAGGCTTTTTCTCTATATTCACCATTTTCATTGAAATTTTTTATTTTATGTTAAGCATCCTACAATTCAAATATTTATAGTCTCTTACCCCCTCCTCTGTGAGTCTACCCACTCTTGGTCTCGCCTGTCTTCTTCCGGGTCATACAGCAGTTCATCATTGGAAGGAATACGACGCTGCTGATGTTTTCTGTTTTTCCGGACATCCTGTGTAGCTGGGAAGATTTGTGCAAGCACATGTTACATCCGTAAAGACATATGATGATTCTCGGCTTAAATAATCAAAATATCAGTTTTTCAGTTTTCCATACTTGCAATAAATCTAAACTAGAACATAAAGGTCTAGCTCATCTCTGTTCCAAATGCACCACCCCAACGCACCTTACATACCTTGGGATACGTCACAAAGTTGCAGGAACTACACTGAGATTGACAGAGGCTGGTAATTCCCCTCAAAAGGCCGCCTTCAGGAACAGCCCCTTAACCCCCCCCAAGAGGATGCTACAGGTACTGTAAAGATGTCCTCCTTTTGCCTCAGCCATTTACCTGTTTTATCTTCATCCTCTGAATCAGAATCGAAGTAAATGTCATCATAGTATTTCGAAGTGGTGGCAGATCCAGTCTGCCCAGTACTTGAGGAAGTACCTATGTGTAAAATTAGAGAGAAAAGTGGTAAGAACACCCCACCAAAACAGTGGCAAGTATACAGCCCAGAAAAAACCCATGTTTTCAAGGTACTCTGTCCTGAAGTGCTGTGCTTTATCTAGGTGTGTTAAGTAACAGCTCTCCCAATTTATTCCCACATCCTGATCATCCACATCATTTTTGTTATTTCATTTACAGGTGCTCTCTCAGAGCAAAGCTGCTCACTCCCTCCGAGATGAACTTCAGGTACAGTTCAAAGGGAATTTTCTCCCAAGGTACACTCCCGTTAGGCACAGAGGACACTATGCCAAATATGCCTGCCTCTGCTCTATACAATCCACACCACCTCAGACACTCCACAAATCTTCAGTCATGTGAAAGAAATACAGCTGTGGCACATGGTTTCACAAACTTTGATTAATTACAAAAAAATTCACTAAAAAAATCCCCAAAAATTTCAGGGCCACAGAAGTTCAAAAAGAACCTAGACAAATTGCCAAGCACATCTGTCACAGCCAGTCTGCACCAAAAATCCTGTTCTGTGCTGGATGTATGTGGTGGCATAAACACCGCTTCATCTTCTTCATTGCACAACCAAAACCTACAGATCAGATTTACCCACTAACACAGACGAAACCAATAAACCTGCTGAATGCAGAGTGAAGTCCCTACATTAAAGTGAACACTATGTCGATTCTCTAGTAAATTAAGAACGCTTAATTTTCAATGCTGTTTTGTAATAGGTAAAAAGAATATCCCCTCTTCAAATGCCAATCCGCCTCTTGCAGCCATAGTTCCCAAACTCCAGAACACGTATTTCTTTAATACAGCTTTACTGTTTGATGTAACAATTATGGTAAGAGAGAAAGATAATCATATTTGTTACTCGTTTTTCTCCCAACTGATTTGGGATTTTAATCTACCATATGCTATTCCTTTCTCCAAGAAAGGGCTCCAAATCTTGATGGCCACTCAGAGCCACTAGACAAAGTACAAGAGACTGCAACCTGCTCAAGAGGTTTCTGAATACATATGAAACAACAACTTTAAACCAAGAGATATTGGAAGAAAGAAGACTAATCCAACAAAGAGAAATCATATTGAAGCAGGAAATCAGAAGTTCAGAAACGCCAAAATCAAAGTCTTAGAAAAGACGAAACAGATGCATTCACTGAAGTGGCACCTACTGACCATTTCTGCAGACGTAATCAGCCATTTTGAGGTTTTTCCGTACGCTTCAAACAGCACTCAGCTGTCACCTCTAGCCACAAGAAACAGTAACTTCCCGCCTTAACTGGACAGCACTTCACTCACAATCTCCTGCGGAAGCAGATGTTAAGCATGATTTACCCATTTCTGGTGATTTCCATTTGCCTTCCATAGTCCTCATGGTGGTGGTCAGCTCTGCTTCCATCTCCTTCTGGAACTCGTCGTCGCTGGACGACTCGCTCTCCCCCGTCAGGCACTCCCGTAGCAGCTTCCGCTTCTGGTCAGGAGTGCCGTGCAGGAGCACATCCACCTCATCTTCCGAGCTACAAACGTTCAAGCGTTACACACCACGTTACTACAGCCAGCTTACAGCATCGCCCCAGTCACTGGGAGGACGAACATCCGAACCGCGCGGGTGCCCTGGAGAGCGCCTGTGTGCTTAGGGGAAACGCATTTATTAGAACGTTTCGCTATAGCTTGTTGGCGTTAAAACTGAGGTTTCAAGGCAAAGGAACTCCAGCTGGCGGGCCGCGGCCCTGCCCCGCAGCAGCGGCCTGTTCGCGCCCCGGCGCCGCTGGCGACGGGAACGCTCCGGCTGCACGGACGCCAATCGCCGCGGCGGCAGCGAGGCGGCAGCACGCGGGGGCCGTGAGGGAGCCCCGCCGCCCCTTCGCGGGCCCCGGCCGGGCGGGGAGCGGCGGCCCGCTGCCACCGGGCCGGAGCCGACCCGCCCCCCCCGGCCCGCCCGCTCCGGCAGGCAGCGACAGGCTGCCCGGGGCCCGCCCGCACCTGCTGAGCGCTCGCTCCTCGTCGCTGGGCTCCTCCACCACGTACGGGTCATCCTCCTCGCGCAGCCGGCTCATGGCGGCGCCGCTGCCCGCAGCCCGCCCCGGCCCCGCCACTTCCGGAAGCCCCGCCGACTTCCGGCGGCCGAGCCCCGCCCCAGATGCGGCCAGGCCCCGCCGCGGCCCGGCTCCGCCCGCCGCCAGGCCCCGCCGAAGGGGCGGGGGGGCACCGCCCGCTGGGCCGGCCGGGCTCGTGCTCTCCCCGTTGGCGCTCCGAGTGCCTCTCCGCACGGCTGGGCGGCCGGGGCGCGGCTCTGCGAGAGACAGACCCAGTACGAAGAGGCTTGAAAAAAATTTAATGCGCAGCGACACCGAAGAGCGAGGCCTAATCTGAAAACTGTTCCCACGCCTACTTAAAATATTTACAGTTTTGTTAACTGTACGTACGTTGTGATCTTCGCCCCTCGCAGTCTGTTTACAGGCGAGCTCCTTAGGGATCGTACCGGTTACCTCCGGGAGATGGAACAGCGCGGCGTGGCTGCAGCGGCCATGGCCGGACCACGCCACGCGAGCTGCTGGGAGCCGCCGGGCCCTGCAAACCCAAGCCCGAGGCTACGCGGCCCCAGCTTGGCGCACAACGCAAGCAGCGTGTTCCGCTGCGAAGCCTCCCTCGGTGGCGCGGAGACGCTCCGGTGCGCGAGGCAGCAGGGCGAGCGTACCACGGCGGCCGACGCACTCGATGCGAGGACAAAAAACCCGAAACAAACCGCCCCACCTCCAGGGGTCTGTAAATCACAGGGACGCTGACTTACGTTGACCTGCGTCTCCAGACATCCCCGTCGCCGTAATTCTGCCGCTCCACTGGAGATCCACAAACTCGTACGAAGCAGCAGTCCCGCTGTAAAGAGCAATTCATCAATAAAACCCAATTTTGTGACATCCTGAAATCACACAACAGAACAGCACCTCTCGGAAAAGTTTCACGGTTCAAGTGAGAGACACAGAGCAACACAAGAAACAGAACTGGATTCACAGCTCCAAGTTTTGAGTCCAGTTAGCAGAATGAGATCCTTTCCAGGCCTTCCTTTATTTGGGATACCTTTACTTTTTATTTTCGGAAGCAAAACTTCTCATCTGTATCACAGTGGGGCAGTATTACCTTTCATTGATATTTTATGCACTTTCTGAGGTCCCTACTGCTACTTTATTTCCCCTTTCTGGCAAGAAACCCACAAAGTTCTCTGAAAAGCATTTCTGGCAAAGAAACTGCAGAGTCAGCCACCAAGCTCAAAACAATTTAAGTACACTGGATAGGAAAGTCACAGATAAACCTGAGAATGCAACTGAAAAATTACTGGGTGAGTGTTCAGTGTCAGACCGATCCAATACTCACTCAATGGTTTTACAGGATGAAGAGAGAAAAAGCTAATTAAATTAATCTGATTTACTAGAAAATACTAAGCTTACAGATGATACAATGTCTGCGTAATTTTAGAAAAATCATTGATTTCATGGTTTATTTTACAATAATTGGATTAGTCTACAAGTTAAGGCAAACATACTAATGCATTTGCTTTTCTTTTTAAATCATAGTTATAAAGGTTACACAAAGTTCTCCAAAATTTCTAAGAAATGTTCACAATTGAAAAAAAGATTAAGTTTCTTGATATCAGTACATGGAAAAAAAACTAAGACAGTATACAATGCCATTATAGTAACAATATTCAAATATCTAATGGTAATATTTAGGCCATTTGAACAATGTGCTTCAAATGGTGAACTTCAGAAATTACTTACAAAGGTAAATAAGATTGGCAGCCGTATCATAGTATTCATAACATGAACATAATTATATTGGCTATTTTCACAAAAAACAGAGCATTTGGTTTCTGAACAATGAAAGCATATAATGATTAAATAAACATGAATATGTACGTATAACAAGTATGCTGTTGCTTCATATAGTCTGGAGCTACTTTCAGGTGTTTGTTTTAATTCTTCTGAAAGATGGAGCTTGCTCATGTGCACTTTGTCAAATGTTTTCTCCAGGGAACTGTAAATGCCTATTTAAAGTCATGAAAACAAAATCCAGAGGAGGGCAGCCCTTGTCAGTGGGAGGACGGAGCGTAGCTTATGTGTCACCATTTAACACTGCCAGGCAGCTCTGCAGCAGCTGCAAGTTACCCTGTAAAAATAAAGAAAAATATGACCGCATTTCGCTACTTTCTTTTACACTTGTGACAAAAAAAGATGTTTTTTCACTAGCAATGACAGCACTAAAGGAGGATGGGTATTAAGCTTACATAGAAATATTTCTGTACATAACTTTTAAAGAGTTTTTTTGAATGTCGAAGCATTGTGTCATCGAAGTAAATGGAGCCAATTTGCGATTCAAAAATAAGCATTTAGTACCCTTCTCATGTTCCGTCCCAAATTTCTTACTAAAGATCTAGTCTGGCCCCAAAAACTATTTGCTGCAGAACACTCTCTTAGCAATTAAGTTCAAAGTTACAAAGTTTTAATTTTTTATATAGTATTGCCATTACTCTGTCACTGGAATATTATTCCCAAAGCAGAAGAATTCATATATCATACTGAATCATCAAAAAGTGTTGACCAATTTACAGCATTCAATATCTCCTCACTATAGCAGCCCCTAAACTCCTAGCTCTGTTGGGAGGACAGGCCCTGTTTGAGATTTACATGATTTACATGCTTAGCCAGGTGATCTGGCCATCAAAATTGCGTTTAGCAGTTAGAACTGGAGCTACAGAAGTGATTATCAGAACATTAACTAAGCTTTATCTCTAAGGCGAATTTCTGCCCTTCTTTTGGATCCAAAAACAAACCTGTAAGAAAAACATCAAAATACAAAAGCATGTAATTAAACAGTCCTTGATAAACAGTCCACACAAGTACTAAATAATTTTTTCAGCTGAAAGCATTCCAAGTGACCTGTGGTAGACAGGCAGACGGACACTTGTCCCTCAGCCCCAAAAGGTGAGAAATATTAATTCTACACACACACACACACACACACGTTAAGGTTCTTATAATCCAGATTAAGGAATTAATTAAATTAAAGGCTTCAAAGTAGAAGATTCCCAGTTGTGTCTACTGAATCATTTTCAGCCTTCTCCAGAAGACAGCGATTTCAGTTACGGCTTCAACAGCTTCTTGTCCTTTTATGCCTGTACTGACAAAGGACAGTCACAAGCTACTTAAAAGGCTTGTAATTCTGTGATATGAACAAGTTCAATATACATGAGATGCATAGGGATTTGGTGGCTCATCTTTCTAGTGTACAGGATTCATAAATATAAGGTCTCTGTTACTGAACAGCTGATTGTTAGCTGTAACGAAGCAACGAATGAAAAGGAATACTTCAGTGTGAAGTCTTCAGTCTTCAAACAGAATATTTCAGTCCAAAGTATAATTAGGGACTGCATGCATGTTACTTATAACAGAAGTGTGATAGTGCTCTTTTGGCTGTCTCGTCACAGCCCATCAGCAGCATGAAGTATATTTGGAATTCACAGGCCACTATGTAGCACTCTAAAGAAAAGATGGTACCAAGATACCCTATACACATCCGTCATTTCCAGACTCAGCCAGCCAGACTACTGAAGTTTTCCAAATAGGAAAATCATTCATTTTCATTAGATAAAATTTACAAAGTTCACAAGAACAACCTTATTTAATTATAAATCAAGGGCAATAAAGGCTGCGAGCCATTACTCTTTCTGGCTGCAACATCTGACGTACTTGATGCACATGAGCATAGCTTGAGAAAGTCCTATAAATTCAGATTCAGAAAAGTGTTTCTTGCCAACTCAGACTACTAAGCTCTACATATTATAGTTACTGGCAGAACCATGGTGACAGAAACATCCTTTTCAGGAAAGAAAGAATTACTGACAAAGCATTTAACCAAATCCCTTAGCATTGGATTTTGCTTACTCGCTTCGTCTGTCAGTTCCAAACAGACATCTGTTGCTAGTAATGCAACAAATCCTTTTTCCACAAAAGCCCACAGACGCAAGAGCATATATATTAGTATTTGTGGAAAGAGATGTTTAGATTTTTTAATTTGAAGGAAATAGCTATCTTAGTTACAATTCGTACGTTAAAAGACTCTAGAAGTATAGCCAAGGCCATGAATGCTTTAAGTATATGATTATAACTTCAGCAGTTTCACCAGCTATCAAACCTCCCTTCATGAACATGACGTCCAACACAGGAACGCCTCAAAATTCAATGGTTTATAATACTGAATAGGTTTAAATGCAGCTTTTGCACTGAACGCCCAAACACTTAATCAGGTCTTACATTAGCTACAGCTGCATGAAGTCATCAAGAAACACAGAGCTAGCAAAACAGAAGCTAAACACTACCTAGAGGGACAGTCAGACAGAATGGCCATAGCAAAAGCAACATCCATCTGTTTAGTATAGGTCAGAGACCAAACAGAACCTAAAGCTGCAGTTTGGCAGCTATTCTGAGTAGATCTAGGGCACATGCTGATGATAAGAAGGCAGCACGCTCTTACTCCCAGCCCCTCCTAGCCACAACTATGTGTTTTGACCCAAGGGATGCTGTGAAAACAAGACTGAAAGTAAAGCTTAGAAAAACCCTGAGCAAATTATAGCTCCACCTTACTGTGCAGCTGCACACATAATAGTGCCAATATAAGGGAAAGGAACAGAGCCATGTCATGCATCATCATCCTTCCTGGCAGTAGTGAGCACTTGCATCAACGTAAAGCAATCTCAACCCACAGTCTGACTTTTAGCTTTTTCAAAAGTCTTGAGATGCAGCCAGGAAAGGTCAAGAGGATATTAGCACATTAAAACAAGTATTTTATAAGGAAGTAGTATAAACATAAATGGGCAGAGAGAGAGTGCACTTAGTATTTGTATATACAGTGTTCTTGATTTACTAAAAGCTTGATTTCCCTATCACCCTCCAGTCTTCTAGAGCCACGCAGCCAGATACACTTCAGGAAATGCGAGCCCTCTCTCAGAACCTTCTCTCAATACTTTAGCCATTCTGACTTCTTTCGTGCGGCGATCTCTGTGTTTTAGGATTTGTGTTCTTCTTTCCACACAGAGCAAGTAACTTTTAACAGTACGTCATGCAGCAGCCTCCACTGTGCCTGAATTTGTCCCACAGACAGCCTCTCAGGTGAGCTCCAGCACCCACTACTTAATCAGATTTCACCTCCGTGCTTTCTGTGCCAGGCAACTCCAAGTCCAGAAGCCACCTGGCTAGACTGATTCAGGGGCAGATGTACCTGCATGACATCTAGTCTGGAGGTACTCATCCCAGGGGGAAAAAAAAAAAAAAAATCACAATAAAAGACTTGTAGCAAAAGCCTGCACCAGTATTATCTGTTGCCCCTAGCCCCCTCACTCCACTCAAGAGTACACAGACCTGAGTAACAGGTCATGTTGCCAAGTCTGGGAGTGCTGTGCTCCACAGAGCATCACCAAGCCAAGCAATTCCGTTTGGGGCTGCTAAAACTTCACCTGCCTCCAGTAGCTGCAAAAACATTAAGGCAGGGACTGCCACAGCATCAACAAAGTATTTCATCCAGAACCTTAAAGCAGGGGGCTTTTCACCTGACTTCATTTATTTATTGCCTACATGAAAAAGCGGCTTGCTTTCTGCTTCTACCAGCTCGCTCTCTTTCGGCTCAAGTGCAAGAGGAAGTAGGTGTCGACAAACACCCCAGCTTAGTCCAGCCAAAACCAGGGCTACTCCGGCCCCCTGAAATGGGGGAATTGTTCATCATTTACACTGCCAACAAGTATAAAAATGTCCTCTCTGTGGGACAAGGAGAAACCTTCATATTCCCCTGACGTTGCTCTTCACACATCAGGGCACAATGCCGTCTCAAAAACACCCGAAGTCTTTTCATATCATCTTTCTTCCTTTTATGGAACTACCTCAGAAAGTTTCCACCAAACCGTTTCATCCTTCAGTACTCTGTACAGACTAATAAAAACCTATCCATAAGACTATCCTCAAATACACTGATTATAGCATTAACAAGAAAATTTCCCATTATATAAAATTGAAAGATATGATCTACTGCACTTGTACATTCTTTAATAATCCAACTCAGAATCTGTAGAAATAAAAGCACAGCAACCAAACTGGTCCATCTTTAGTAGCTTGTTTTGAATAAATATGAAACACAGACTTTGAAAACAACAGAACTTTCAAACCTAGTAAGAAAGAACATATCCTTTCATTCAAAAAGTCACAACATTTGTTAACATTTCCAAAACTGTCAACCTTAGTCAAAATGACCTTTTAAATTGTAAAGTTTCAAATATTCAAAACTGTCTAGTGAATCTTGCAGCGCTCCATGATAAAGTAGGTGAAAAGGGTCAGCAAAAAAACCCCTTCCCCTTCAAAAAGAGGACTACAGTTCAAAGCGCCCATTACAGCCTTATGCACTTCTTCCTAGTAAATCTACTACGACAAGGTAAGTCACAGACTGCAACAGACTATCTGAAGAACTAAGTCTTAAACACAAGCTGTGGTGACAAATGAAGAACTGCTAAAAAAATTCAAGCTCTTCCAGGAAAACTGACAACAGCAAGAAGCACGTATCAAGTACGTTGAAAGCTACAGAAATTAAGCATTTTCGCCCTGCCTTCTGCAGTTATTAGCTGTCAAAATTCAAGAGGATATTACTACAAGATTTTGACTTGCACAGAAAGTTAACAGAAGTCATTCTTTAAGGACACTTTCGAAGATAAGAGAAATTTTTTAAGCATTCCACTCCAAGGCATGTGGAGACTTCAGCAAGAGTCAGTTACAAGACATGTCGAAGAGTCAATGGCTGAAGCAGGACAGAAGCACTGTGGATTCATTCCCTTACTACAGCATGATATGGCAAATCAATAAACACTGTTCCAAGTACAACTGTTAGGACTGTTAATTTCACTAAACCCCGTAACTAGTACATTCATGACCAAACATGGGGATTTCTGTGAGACTCAGGACTGGATATAGACAGCTGTTACACAGAGAGAAGTACGAAGGCTGAATAGTGCTGAGTATTATGAGAAGTTTTAAGACTTTAGGGAAAATACAGCTGAATTTCTGACATAGCATATTAAAGTATGCACTGTTCATCTGACAAAGCAGTCTAGTATTCCAGACTTTACCAATTACTTTACCAGCCCATCAAGCTGAACTTCTACCTACAAAGATTATTTAAAAAAAAAAAAAAAAATCCCCAAAACAACCCATTTTACAGTGCATTAGTTTTACAAAGCATGAGTTTGGCAGAATGAAGAAGAGACACCATCAACACTACTGAAAAGAGTGTAAAGCAGCAACAATTTAACTCAGCAATACTATACACCTCTCAACCAGTCCTTTCAACAGATATATTCTGAGCTAATTCAAAGCTTGGTAGTCAGCGCACTTTCAGATTTGTGATGAGAAATGCTGAAGAGTTGACTTAAAAGACAGCCATGTCCTGCTATAGGACTTGTTACATAGGAGACTGTTATACATGTCTATGAAATCACAGTAGCTAACCTGATTTAACCAAAGATATTAATTTCATGTGGATTAAAATAATCAAATACACTGTGAAATTTAAGCATAGTACAGGCCCCTTAAAGTTTTATTCCTGCAAAAAGTTATTTTACTGAGAGGCTATCTGCAACTCATCTGTTGTTAGCACTCTACAGCTTAAAGGCAAAAAGATTCAAAAAGCATACTCAGAATAATGCTACTCTGACTTCAGACAGGCCTATGTGATCTCTTGCTTAGTAGATAGCCTGTCCTATACATCAGGTCCCCAAGATCTGGATAACAGGAGAAACCACTTCCTATCTCACAGTAAAATGGTGAGATGAGGTTTTAAAAATAGGCAGGTATTCAAACTGTGCAGCTATGAATATCAAACAGCTACAGAAACATAAAAGTGAAGCCAAAATTGTCTTCAAGGAGATGAGTTTTCCAAAGGCACCTCAAGCATACCGGTCCCTCACAGTATTTCACCTGTACTTTCCCTGCCCCCCACCTCTATTATTCAAGAAAGTTAACCTTGCTGAAGACTACTTACCTTCAAATTCGCCTTCCTGGACGCTAAGTGCATATCACACAAAACTAATGTAGACATTTCAGTTATTCAAGCATGTAATATTTAAAATCACTTGAAATACAGGCCAAAAAAGATCACAGTTACCTTAGCATGCTTTAATTCCAGTTCTGCTAGTTCCACCAGATTTTTTCTGAATGCTGCAACTCTTCTTGTCTTAAAGTCTATCAGTTCTACAGAAAATCAAAATGGATTAACTAACAGTATGATTGCTAGTGTCCTCCACTGTTAATAGACTTTCCTTCAGCATGGAAGAGGTAACGGGTGAAAGAAGGCAAAAGGAAAAACTCAAGCTTAATCTCAGCACATTCCAGGCTCAAAGGTACCACTATGCTGCTGGATGAAGGCAAATCGTCATTGCAGTTCCTCATCTCTAGCTAATCTTTTGTGGACACAAAGCTCTCTTGGAAAAAAAAAAAAAAAAAAAAAGAAACACTGCAATGTGGATGCTTTTAAACATTTAATTCTCTTATTCCATATGCACTGTTCTTTCAAGGCTGACATATAACAGTTTCTAGGAAAGATACTACGCTAAAACTAGCACAAAGAACAGAGGAAGCAAGTATGCTCTATGGATATACTTTTGTGGCTAATAATATCACTCGTTCTCCACTGTCTCGTAGGAATCATTAGCCAGATTTACAGGGTCAAACAACTCTTAAACGATAAAAACAGAAGAGCATGGTGTTTAAACCTTGAACAAATCTGCCTCAAATAATGAGTCAGATGACTACTAACTCACAACATTAGCCTAAAAAAAAGAGCAAGTTTCCAGGAAATGTAAATAAGGTTCCTCTTCTCCAGAGCTACTGAAACTCTGCAACTTCAGTGAAATCTCATTTCACGATCTCTCCCTTTTCTAATGTAGTATCATCTCTGTGGCAGACTGCTGCCTTCACAGAAGAATGCATAAAACCAAAAGGGGAATTTTGACAATACTTTAAAAGATTAGGTTTGCCTTTACTGCTAGCAATTATCATTTTGTATCCTACCCTATTCACATAAAAAGGGGTTAACAAATAATTTGCACCTAGGCTTTGCTCTGCCTAATGAAGCTATGAGGAACCAACAGAAAATATCATTTGAACTTTCTAAAATAGGTAAATGCTGATAACAAGGTAATAGAGCTGCTTAGGCAACAGAACAAAAATCTATTCTCATTAATTAAATATCCTAAAATCTGTTAATTTTCAAGTAGTAACATAGGATCAAAGACCACTCAAATACCTTGTTTTGCCGATTCAGATATTTTCTCAAATTTCTGACAGCATATTTGCTGAGTAGTTTCAGCTTGCAGCACATCTTTATTTTTTGCTCTTGCTTTATCCAATGCCTTATTAGCATTTTCATAATCCACTAGTGACCTAGATCTTCTATATAGGAGATCCTATTAAAAAAAGTACAAGGGATACATAGAGTTCACAAGAATCTAGCTAAGGATTTTAGTATATGCCAAGTAATAATAATTTTAAAAATTAGATTCATTTTAGTCTTTCTTGATGTATTTCAGCTCTTACTAAATTATTTGCATCCACTTTACTTCATCCTGCAAGACACGGGAATGTCCATACTGGATCAGACATGCAATTTAATATTGTTTGTTCTGCATCTTGTCTGACAGAGGCTAGCACCGGATGGCTTGGATGATACTCCAAAAAGCCTACAAAGGGGCAATCATGGGAAATTTCACAGTTTATTAAATCAGAAACAAACTATATTTAGATTATATATTTGAAATGCACACAGGGCCCAAAAACGGCAGTAGCGTGTTTTTGTGCAACAGTTATTGCTGTGATCTTCTAATGACAGACATTTTCTGTCAAATGCTTCCTCCTTCTGTCATGTCACTTAATCATCTTACATCAAACAACACTAAGAATGAAATTTTCAGTAGGTATAATCAAATTTGGCCCATGTTTTTGTATCAGCACTTGCACAGCATCTGGAGTATCCATTTTTAATATTAACAAAAAAGTAGAATTGCTTGCAGTCTGGCAGTAGCAAACACACTGCAGACACATGAACAATTTATCAACAGCTCTTCCACTGTTTTTAATTATACTGCACGATTTGGCCTTGGTAAGTGGATCACACAGTTCCAAATCGTCAGTCCCATGGTCAGCAATTGCATCGTTACTCCTTACATACAACAGAAATCCATTTTTTTTTTTACAGTTGAGGGAGAAACTGCAGGTTAGAGGTGGCAGTATTTTAATCTACCTACTGAGTATTTCTCAAAATGATCCCTTTTTTGTTTGTTTGCTTTTTAACGAAACACTCTTTCACTGAACAAAAAGCCATACATTCACCTTAGCAGCTTGAGATTCCCTTAGGTAGTATTTCAGAAGATCAGAAAGTTTAAGATCTTCATCAGCAGATACCCGGGCCTCTATTTTCTGGAAAAACAGTAAATAAAAGCATCAACTGAAAAACATCCCGACTCTGGGTATTCACTTGTAACTACAACATAAAATATATAACAGTACATGACAGATTGTCTTTTTCAAAAACTAAGATCATGCATTTGTCACAAAATAAAGACATATCATGAGAAGCAGTATTAGGATTTTGTATTAAAATGCAAGCAATAACCTAGTGTGCAAGCAGTAACTGACAACTTTCTATTTTTAGCAATGCTTTCTTCCCAATTTCAATTATATGTATCATATGCTAGAGGAACAGCAGAGAAACAAAAACTTCTCTAGTATAAAGTATTGCACAAGAAGTTCTTCTGTGTTGTTTTTGAGATCAAAGGAAAACATTTTTAACGTATCTTTGCAGATTAGTTGTGTAACTGCATGTGTTAAGTTTATTGGTCTTGTGGACCATGTATTTGTTCGCATTTGAAATAGACATTTCTGTGAATTTAGACACAGAGTCTGCAAGTGCATTTTTAAAATCTTAATTTAAAAAAAAATTCTAAAAGGCAACATTTTAGGTCAAAGCAAGTAATTCAATTAACTTCATTTTCTCTAAAGGTACGCATTTATGCAGATATAACTGCCTGTGTTTAGGAAACGCACACATTTTTCATTTGAAAATTTTCCTGACACATGGCATGCATCTTTTGCTCTGCCAAGCCAAACAAGTAAGGCGAAAGAGACAAGATATTTGAAAATCTGGTTAGGAGCATCAGCAATAATATTTCTGAGTTGAATAATTGTGGAAACAGATCTTGGCTCCAGAAAAAAGCAGCATGACTGCCATTTTTTTAATTAAGGATTACACTATTTTTTTTTTCCTGTTACAAGTGCTGCGATACCCACTATCAAGTATGGAAGGTCTCAGCAGCTTTACTAGTGTCTTACATGGAAGACAGGAAGACTGCCTAGAAATGTAGACTGAAGACTTCTAAGGATCAATCCTTCTATGAAACAGACGACCGAAATCTTATGCTTTTTCATTCTCTACCACACATTGCTTAAATGCTTCATACAGAAGCATCCATAAAACATCCACATATTAATGTCTGACACAAGATGTCCTGTCACTTCCAGGATGTACACAAAGAATGCATCTAAAAAGGTTTCATAGTACATACCCTTGTTTTGTCAAATAACTCTGATACCTTCAGAAAAAACCTGCACAAAGGAAACAGCTTATATTACAACATTAATTTGATCAGTCTAATTACTTTCTAGAACTCAAAATGTAATCTGTGTCTGGCAATAAACGCTGTAAAGGCACTGCTCAGAACTGTAATTCACAGAACTCTGAGAACATAATAGATTCAAATTGTAGCACTTCAAACACCTGGGAATTGTAGAACTTAAGAAAAGGGACAAACTTAGCATAACAGATGGATGTTTTTTATTAAAGAAGAATTGCACAGTTCCTCAGGGATTCTTTATGCTTCTGTGAATTAAACCCCGAACACCACTACTCTGCTTAACGGTCCTACGCTATTATCAAGTGTCCTTCACTCAAATTTGAATGCACTTTTCCTTACACGGTAAACATGACACATGCCCTACTAGCATGGGAGGCTGAGCAACAATGCAGCACATCTTCCTCAGAGGAGACAATACAAGGGTTCAGCACAACAGCAGACTGAATTTCAGTCAAATCGTACTGTTTTGACAGAAGAGAGGCGTGATTCCTGATAGATCCTAACAGACTACATCAAATCTCAATACTATAATCAAAGTGATTGATATGTAAGCTATCACCACATTTGGAAGTGTATCACTCTACTTCAGGTAAATTAATAAAAATCAGTTAACTTTCAAACTCATCTTCTACCTGTCGTCACACTAACTCTAATAAGCAGACAATAAGTTCACAAGCATCAACATCTTTAAGCTAGTTAACTAACTTTCACTTTCACATACACCAAACTTGATATTCAGGCAAATCATTGAAAAATTAAAGGATAAACATCTGTACATAGAGACCCTCTTCTATTTTCAAAGTTTTAAGGATGTCTGTAGATTCCTTTCTTTTTCTGGCAGTAAATTTGCCAGAACAGCAAAACTGTTTTTCAAGATGTTGGTACAGGGAACACCGACAAAAGTCAGTATATTCAGACTGAGACCTGTTCTTGCTGCACGTATCAAAGCACTTTAAATGCTTTGAAAAAACAACTGGTGAAAGAGTTGGGAATTTTTCTTATCCTGTGAGGACTTTTCCATCTCATCTGTGTAATTTTCTACAAAGTTCAGAAACCAGCATTTTTTTCCAGACAAATATTAAAGCAAAAGTATTAAAGCAGCCTGTTACAGAAACAAAATACTAGAGAAGAAGAATCTCTTCATGTGACACAATTATAACAAATTCTGTTTTTCTCATAACAAGAAAGCTACTGATCTCAGCAGGCTACCGTTAAGACTGCTACTTAGCAAATTGCCCTGTAAGCTATTAACGATATCTTACTTGCATATATCTGTGGAGTCCTGCGTTCCTAATGCATATAACGAAGAACCAATTCTATTATAGTCATCCGCCACATCTAGGAAAAACAAACAAGCAGTTGTTTTACTATTTCATTCCCCCTTCTTTCTGAAAATTTTGAAGTTCCTCTCTTGCTTCAAGAGTGGGTGTTTTTCTAAAAGGAACATGCTTTAACACAAAAGCAGAAATAAAATTTCAATCATGTCACTTGTTATGAAGGATAACTTCACACAATAAACATGGCGCTCTCACCAAATCATGAAGTCTGTAACTTATCTAGGGATATTTAATACGGTTAGCACCTGCTGGGTGAATTTACTGTGTAACTTTGATAGGTTTTGTTTTGGTGGAAGATGAACAAACTCAATGGCTAAACTCTGAATCTAAAGTCTAAAGCTATTTGAAAAAAAATCACAGTCTAACAATAATAAGAGTCTGTGTGCTTGAGAGTAGTAAGTTAAATACAAACTCCCAAACTACGAAAATACAGCACTATATGCACAACACCTTTTCTAGCACATGCCTAATTTTCAGGAAACCCTTACCTCGCCAACAAGTGGTCACCAGCTGAAGTAGTATTAGTGTTCAAGCATTTTAAACAATGAAATTAGAAGCAGGGTTCGTAAGAAGGCTGCATATTTTAACTAGTGAGGTACTGCTATACAGTAATCACACAAATCAAATCTTTCCATGAATGGCTTTTTAAAAGACCTTTTAGTATAAACTCAATGCATGATGAAAATGCTAACAGATCCAAGCAATGAACAGGAAAATATATTTGCTTGTTATTTTTGAAGTTCATTTGCCTTTGAGCAGTTTTTTTTTTTTTAATAAAACAACCTTGTTTTAACAGATTGAGTGGGTCACCTTCCACCCAATTCATTACTCCATACATCCCAAGGGAACCGGTGCAGATGGTTACAGTGAAGAATGGTATTAGGAAGCTACAAACCTCCCTTTCTATTCCTCCTATTTAAACATAAAAATAGATTTTCTGCTGGAAATAGGAAGTCAGTATCTTTGCAAGCCCTGCTCACAAGGTATCCATAAAGTACAGATTGCCCATTTCTAAAACAGGCTTTTCAGGTCACTGCTCTACTCCTCTAGCCAGAATTCCAAAAGGTGCCATTTGTCCCAATTCACAGTTTGGTAAAAGTTGCCAATAAACATCCTAGGTGATTTGCATCCGAAAACCAGTGAAGCTGTGTCATGAGTTTGACCAATCCTTTCCCATTAGATCCTCTACAATCTCATTTCTAACAACTTTCCTGGTTCTACAACCAATGCAAAAGGCTCTCTCAACACCTAAAGTTTGGCACCTAACCACCATGAATGAAGTTCAGTTTTCACTTTCAGAAAGCAAACAAAACACCAAAACCAGTTCAGGTGGGAACTGAATGAAGACACAGGGCCTCTTAGTACGTACTTAAGCCATAATTGACTCTCCCCATCTCCCAGCATGGACACTAAAGCTACAAAAGACTCAGCCTTCATACAACAGCAAGAGAAGCATCCAAAGAGCTCAGTAAAGTCTTGGTTTAATGTCTCATTCAATATCCACTTCAGAGTCCTTACCAATGGAGATTCATAACAGGTTTGTGGCCTGGTTTTGCATGAACTGTATTACCGTAGACAGCAAAGACAGAATCTGTGAATTGCACAAAACTTCAAGAAAGTAGACAGAATCTAGTAGCTCAATTTTGATTTACCTAGGCACAAAAGCTTAAAATCAAGGGCAATAAAGGTCAACTTTTTTCTGGGCTACTCAAAACACAGTAATCCTAAACCAAACACAGTAGTCCTAAACCAAGGATTTTCCCTTTTCTCAATTAAATGCACTGCACTGAAGATGACTATCTAGAGCTTCCAGAAATTACATTAGCTAGCACTCAGCTCAGGAAGAGCAATCAAGAGCCCAGTGGAAAAAACTCACCTCAGTAAGAAAAGAGGCCCTGCAAACCAAGCTACTGAATGTACACATTCCAGTCTCCACTCTAAAAGGCTGAAAAATGGAAACCTTACTTCACAGAATCACAGAATGGTAGGGATTGGAAGGGACCTCTGTGGGTTATCTAGTCCAACACCCCTGCCAAAGCAGGGTCACCTACAGCAGGCTGCACAGGACCTTGTCCAGGCGGGTCTTGAATATCTCCAGAGAAGGAGACTCCACAACCTCCCTGGGCAACCTGTTCCAGTGCTCTGTCACCCTCAGAGGGAAGAAGTTCTTCCTCATGTTCTGACGGAACTTCCTCTGCTTCAGTTTGTGCCCATTGCCCCTTGTCCTGTCGCTGGGCACCACTGAAAAAGAGTTTGGCCCCATCCTCCTGACACCCACCCTTCAGATATTTATAAGCATTTATTAGGTCCCCTCGCAGCCTTCTCCACGCTGAACAAGCCCAGCTCCCTCAGCCTCTCCTTGTAGGAGAGATGCTCCAGTCCCCTCACCATCCTCATATCCCTCCGCTGGACTCTCTCCAGTAGCTCCTCATCTTTTTTGAAGTGGGGAGCCCAGAACTGGACACAGTACTCCAGATGGGGGCTCACTAGGGCAGAGTAGAGGGGGAGGAGAACCTCCCTCGACCTGCTGGCCACACTCCTCCTAATGCATCCCAGGAACCCATTGGCTTTCTTGGCAGCCAGGGTACACTGCTGGCTCATGGTTAACCTGTCGTCCACCAGGACACTCAGGTCCCTCTCCACAGAGCTGCACTCCAGCAGGTCTGCCCCAAGCCTGTACTGATGCATGGGGTTGTTCCTCCCCAGGTGCAGGACCCTGCATTTGCCCTTGTTGAACCTCATCAGGTTGCTCTCTGCCCAACTTTCCAGCCTGTCCAGGTCTTGCTGAATGGCAGCACAGCCTTCTGGTGTATCTACCACTCCTCCCAGTTTTGTGTCATCAGCAAACTTGCTGAGGGTACATTCTAACTCTTCATCCAGGTCGTTGATGAAAAAGTTAAACAAGACTGGGCCAAGTACTGACCCCTGGGGGACACCACTAGTTACCAGCCTCCAACTAGACTCAGCACTGCTGATGACAACCCTCTGAGTTCTGCCATTCAGCCAGTTCTCAATCCACCTCACTGACCACTCATCCAGCCCACACTTCCTGAGCTTCCCTAGGAGGATGTTATGGGAAACAGTGTCGAAAGCCTTGCTGAAGTCTAGGTAGACAACATCCACGGCTCTCCCTTCATCTACCCAGCCAGTCATGCCATCGTAGAAAGCTATCAGATTGGTCAGGCATGATTTGCCCTTGGTGAATCCATGCTGACTACTCCTGATAACCTTCTTTTCCTCCACTTGCTTGCTGATGACCTCCAGGATAAGCTGCTCCATCACCTTTCTCGGGATGAAGGTGAGGCTGACCGGCCTGTAGTTCCCTGGGTCCTCCTTCTTGCCCTTTTTGAAGACTGGAGTGACATTGGCCTTTCTCCAGTCCTCGGGCACCTCTCCTGTCCTCCAGGACCTCTCAAAGATGATGGAGAGTGGCTCAGCAATGACATTCGCCAGCTCCCTCAGCACTCGTGGGTGCATTCCATCGGGGCCCATGGATTTGTGGGCGTTCAGATCGCTTAAGCGATCCCTCACACAGTCCTCCTCAACCAAGGGAAAGCCCTCTCTGTGGGCTTCTTCTCTTACCTCAGGGGCCTGGGATTCCTGAGGGCCTGCCTTGGCACTGAAGACTGAAGCAAAGAAGGCATTCAGTAGCTCTGCCTTCTCTGCATCCTCTGTCACTAGGACACCCACCTCATTCAGCAGCAGCCCCACATTGTCCCTGGCCTTCCTTTTGCTGCTGATGTAGTTGAAGAAGCCCTTCTTGTTGTTTTTGACATCCCTTGCCAGCTTCAATTCCAGGTGGGCCTTGGCCTTCCTTGTCACATCCCTGCATGCTCCGACCACATTCCTGTATTCTTCCCAAGTGGCCTGTCCCTCTTTCCACATTCCATGTACCTTTCTCTTCCACCTGAGCTCCGCTAGAAGCTCCTTGTTCAACCATGCAGGTCTCCTGCCTCCTTTGCTTGATTTCTTTCTCAGGGGGATGCACCACTCCTGAACGTGGAGGAAGTGACATTTAAACAGCGACCAGCACTCTTGGACCCCCCTGCCTTCGAGAGCCCTGGTACATGGGATTCCTCCCTGTAGGTCTTTGAAGAGGCCAAAGTTAGCCCTCCTGAGGTCCAAGGCTTTGATCCTACTTATCACCCTGCCTCCTCCATGCAGGATCCTGAACGCCACCATTTCATGGTCACTGCAGCCGAGTCTACCTCCAACCTTCACATCCTCAACCAGTCCCTCCTTGTTTGTTAATACAAGGTCCAGCAGAGCGCCTTTCCTTGTTGGTTCCTCCACCACTTGCATCAGAAAGTTATCATCAATGCTCTGTAGGAACCGCCTGGATTGTGAATGCCTAGCTGTATGGTCTTCCCAGTCCAGAACTAATGGCGTCAATAGGAGTTTGCTGCTTAGCAAGGTAATCCAAAGCCTAGTGTGCCAAGAAATTGCATTCTGATGAATGCAAGTTCATCCAAACAAGAGCATCTTCATTAGGAATAAAATCACTTCTACTGCTATATTACCCACCTTTACATTTTAAACACTAAGAATCAGACTTCAAAAAATATTATTACATAAAGTGTGTGTCTCTTCAAAGGGACAGCACAAAGAATCAAGATATCTTCAGTATCAACATCAGGCTGTTCTTACTCCATCTACAGCAAAGGCTGAACTTTGAAAGTCAGATTTAAATTGTTTAGACTAACCAAAGACTACACTTAGAGAAATTAATTCACTTTTCACATGCAAAAATAAACCCTAGAAATTACTGCTCCTCACAAACCACTTCTGTACACTTTCAACAAGTACTTTTTTCACCCTGGAAAAGTAACTGACTTTTATGTGATCTTGTCATTTTATCAGATTTGGCAGATGCATCTTTGACTCGGTTGTGATATTCTACAAGGAATGTTCTTTCATGTTCAAAGAAGTCATCCACATCCTACAAAAAACAAGAAAAATTTAAAAAACATTATTTCACTCACTCTGTACAGAGCAATTGCAGAGTAAATTTACATACATTGCTGTTGCTGTGACATGAAATGCAATCTATTTTTATTGTCCAAAACACCATTTATGTAAACTGATTTCTTCTTCACTTACTTTATCATGAGTTGAAGTTTTATCACGAATTTATTCAGAATTTGTAACAAGCATCTTAAAGGTCTAGATAACTAAACCTAAAGTGAAGCAAATAATTTCACTACTAACTATCAGTTTGGTGACAGAAAAATAGAATAAATGTCAAGTACTTAATAAAAGGACATCTACCTATAAAAAGAGGAGCGGGAAAGAAAGACACCCCATTGTACAAATGCTGCGGTCACAGCAGAGATATGAACTCCTAGCTCAGGAATGCTGATCTTGATGACAGATTTTTTGCAGGCTGGTAAATGTAGTTAAATTTTAATATTTTCTGTATTACAATTTGAGATATTCAGTTTACGTTTCTTTTTAAAAGCCCAATAAAATAGCACAGATGCTAAATACCATGAAATAGCCCACGTCATGGGCTTTGAACAATGTGCTTATGAAACTGCTGGTTATCTGGACTTTATATTTTTCTCCAAGTCATAATTAATCCATGGTTATATCCACTTTCCAGCAGTTTCAAAACTCAAGATTTTACAACTAGGAATTTTAGCTCTTCTAATTTTCTTGCAAATGGAAAGTTACCACTAGAAATAAAGGCGATCAAAACAATCTTCTGCAGAATTTATGCTTGTTATACCATCAATCGTTCAACTTCTGGAAAAGTTGAAATGAAATTGAATTTTCATTAAAATTCTTTTTTTCTTTGTCTCAGTTACATTCTTGCATCTACTGGGAAAAATAGTACCACCTCTACTGCTACTCTTAGCTTTGAAGCAGTAGAAGGATGTTACAAGGCTGGTAGAATTCACACTGTGTTAGTAACTTCTGAGCTGCAGCAGTCATCAAAGCTAGTGCACCTTCTAACTATATAAAATGACAGGCCAGAACAAGAGACAGATTACCACTTATCTACAGATTAAAAAAATGCCTAATTTCATAAAACAGGGGAAAGAGTACTGAAAACTCTCTTTCGCAGAAGCAACCAGATAGCTCTCAGTTATCTTGCATCCAGGGCCCCAGGTTCCTTCCCACGCTCTGCCTCCAATTATGAAGTTAGACATTGCTACAAAAATCCCTTTTTTGCAGCTATGTAAAATTCCGCTTCATTAAAAAAAGGGAAAAATGTTAATACATTTCAAACCTCAATATGTTAAGCAGTAATCACCTTTACTCCTGAAACAATGACACCATCTGCCGATTTAACCATATTTTTAAAGAAGTCTTCAAGTTTCTCTTTCTTATTTTTCCCACGAACGCTCAACTGAAAAACAAATTTGTTTATCAAGTTAGTTCATTTTCTGGAGGCAATAAAAGCTTTAAAAAATAGAACTACATATCACAACCTGCTACTCCTAAACCAGTTTTCCTGCTCTCTGCTTAGTCTTACACACTGCATTAATGGGGACAGGGCACCACACACCCAGAATGACAGACTACCTCATTTACTAGACTGTTCCCTATCAGCTAAAATACTATTCCAGAAAAAACAACCCAAAATAAATAAACAAAAAACCCCACAAACCCAAACCAGCAACAGTCTAGCACCTATAGATAATACTAAATGTACAAGGTGTGCATTTCACTTACCAATAAGGCAATTATTACCACTCACTGTATAGCTGTTAACCTAGTATAATCAGCATAGAATGGCAGATCTTTGCCTTTCAGAAACTACAGAAGCATTTACCCCTCACTGCACAGAGGATAATGCTGGTTTCAGCCTCCTCACACTCTTCCTGTCCATCTAAATTTGCCCAATTTTGGTAAACTGAGTTCCTGAATCAGTAAGCATTTCTACATCCAGAAACAAGAGGATCCTCTGTAACATATTTTGAAGTTAAGCATGTACTCAGTTGTAATCTTGTAATGTAATCTTGTCATCTTTGTAATGATTTCTTCAATGTTCAATGCTGATTTCTGCAACTTTATAAAGCAACTAAAAACTGTTTGCAGAATACAAGCAACCACTAACTCCAACACCAAAGAGTTACTGTGAATCCAGAAAGTTCTCTCCACTCAAAATTAGATAGTAACTCAGTATGTGAAATGTGGATAGCCACACTAGTCCAATAGCTACAAAAAAAAAAATTAACCACATTTTCACCTATATCATTAACAAAAAGGATTTACTTATCAGAACATTTAACTAGAGATCCTCTCTAGTTTTGTCTGCAACAGCATTTAAACCATGGTTCCAAATCCTAAAAATCAGCATTCCATCTTTGTTGCACCATTCTTCCCCGGGAAAAAAAAAAAAAAAAAAAAAAAAATCAATCAAAGAGTGGACAATTGTAACATCATGTGAAATCACCACCAAAAGCTAATTTTTTTAAATCCAAAACATATTGGATTCCCATTAATATTTTTGATGCTAAGGCTAGAGCACACAGTGTATTTCGTTGCCCAGGTCACAGGCAAATGAACTCCTACGGACTAAGCTAATTTCTAACTTTTACAATACAACTATGTCTGGTATGAAGGAATTAATGCAATTTGCTCCAGGAGGTAAAGCTCTCTTAATCAATTTTCCATCCTACCATAAAAGTACATGTCCATTTTTCTTGCCAGCAATTGAGTTTTTAATACTTACATCCTGATTATATTCCAAGAATACATGGAAATTTAAATCCTTTCTCAAAATAGGATGTGCTGCCACGCGACACAAAAACACTTCATGCATTGCAACTGTCTTCTTGAATATAGCCAAATATTCACTGAAAACAAGAAACAAGACAGACATGAGAATTTCACATGAAGCAATGAAGTTTGAGATAAGCCTAGTGAGCAGCTTTTAGAGGTTCTCAGTAAGGATACAAAATTGTAAGCTGATACAGTCGAGGTTATCACTTCAATATTTGATATATACATAAACAAACAGTACAATATTAATACTAGGGGGAAATTTGAAGCCCTAACATATTACAGAGACTTTTAATGAAGGCTCAACAAATACATTCTAATTTTTTAGGCTAGCTAACACAGACTGGTTTGCTGAAAGTGTAACCTCATTTGTCCTTTCCCCAACTCCCCAAAAATCAAGCAATTGAGATATGGTCACTAGGCACTATGTAGCTGATGTGCAAATTCCTTCCTCCCCATCTCCATCCCCTTGCCTATTTGCACCCTCCTTACTTATGTAAATGTTCATGTAGTTTTGTTAGCTGTTTAGATAGCAATCTTTTATTCCATGTTAAAGCACCTAGCCTTTTGGGGCTGATGCTTACGTGGATGTCTTGCTTCATAGTGGTTCTAAAAGTGAAATTAAGTGCTGTATTTGGTAGGTACAACCAAAAAAATCATGTTTAACCATGACAATCGCATAGCTGCTCAGTTCAGCCAACTCAACTTTAATGGAATTACTCATTTGTGATTTAATTAAGAGGAAGGCATTCTTATCAATACAAGTTTGCTAGAATTCACTTTGCTTTGCAAACTCAATGGATGCGATGTAACTTGTCTAGAAATGAGGAAGGGGGTCTTCCCCATTCTGAGGTCAAATGGTGAAATGATAATCAACACTTTTGCTTCCACTATGTGCAAGGAGGTTAAGATTTACATACCAGCAAACCAGCAGGGCCAGTGTTGGGAGATGTTTGATCTCAGTGAGAGTAGTAGTCATTCAGTGAAGACAAAAAAGGAGGATGCAGAGGATGGAGGTGGCAGTAGAAGAAACCCAAAGTTTTCTGTGTTATCCAACCCCTAACCAGACCACAAGAGAATCATGATCAGGGCCGCTGGAAAACCACAGATTCTTTAAAATCTATACTGTTTTGCTGATTTCCAGTTTTCTGCATATGAAGTGTATATCTACTCTGCTATAAGTTCTGTTGTACGTAACACTAATACAGAGCTTTTTAAGACATCTGCTCACAGCAGCTGGAGTTCAGAGAGAAAGCAGCAGTTCTAAGAGTTCTATGTACTTTTCTTGCCAATTCAGAGCTCTTGATAGAAGCAGTCTAGAAGCAGCGTAAATATACACTTGAAAACTGAAACCAATGACAGTAAAAAGATCAAAGAAGTGAATTCATGATAAGGAAAGTGGATGAAGCAAGGAGAAACTTCACTGTGTAACTCAGTATGGAACAAAGAGCCTTAGAGCCGGTATTTCAATACACATTAAATTCACAGTAGGGGAAAATACTATTTTCAGGAAGTATATTCTCCTTGCGCAAAAAAAAAAAAGGGGGGAGTATCAAAAAACAGTATTTTCTAGTAATCTCCAGATTTCTTGGAGAACAGAAGGGTGGCATCTATGTTTCCAGTACCAACCGCAAGCAAAAAACCCCAGTTCAATCAAAACATGTATAAACCTTAAAGTCTCATTATGCTTATAAAATGTGGAATATCAGAACTAAAACAGATAGATGTTACCTCCTCCCTCTGCAGGTATTCTGTGAAGAACAGGATCTAACTAGTTACTTCATTATAAAAGAATGCTCAGGAACAAGCAGATTTTTTTTTTCCCCGTTTCAGAAGATCTTCCATGGAATTCTTTCTACAATTTTCCTAATGGCTCTGATCATGATCACTAAGATAACCCTGGTTATGTAGCAACTGGATTCTCAAGCCTATATCGCACAGAGAACCATTACAGTGAAATCAGAAACATGGGACAGCAAACAGCATTAAAAGTTGAGGGATTTAAAAAAAAAAAAGTAGCAATCAAGTCTACATACGCCTCTAGTTCTTGTTTCATCTTGGTGAATTCTTCTTTAGTCATTGATCCTTCCCCTTCTCCAAGTTTCTGCAATTTCTCCCTCGAGGCATCAAAGTCAGGCCTGGGTGGTGCTGGTGGAATCTGGAATTGAATCAAATTTTTTTTAACTGCTCATCTTCTCAGTCAAACAACATCCATTCAGTACAGGAACTGTAGATTGCCTGCAGCTTTTAAATATATGACTCTCTCTTTCATCATTCATTACAGCACTTACAGATAAAGCCTCTCATTCATGAGTTAGAGATGCTGCATTCTACACCAGTTTTGGCCAGGCGTCCTTGAAGATTACTAAAGTATTAACTAATGGCTTCAGTAGCTTAATTACAACAGAAACCAAATAATACTTAGCTTTTCTATTATAATGAATAAAAACTTGAAATAATTTTATGATTGGTTTTGGTTTAGCTTATTTGGTAAGGACTATTTCCTGTTTAAAGAAAAAAAGAATTCTACAATTGTTTTCACACCATCCATTTATAACTTCCAAAACCATTCCATATTGTTTGCAGGCACTAGTACTTTCTTGCAGCACTGCTGACATTAAAGATACATCTGCTGAAATAACAAAGCACAGAGTAAACAAGTCTTTAGGTTAATCTTGTAATATAGTATAGTAACATTGAAAGAGAAAACATCAGAGTCAAACTAATCCTGAATTACTATCAGTAGAGAGACACAGAACAAAGCTAGACAATGCTTAAATTTTCATTCACTGGTATTTGCCCATTACATTAACACCTTACAAAAAAGAAAAAGCCAGCATCTACGTAGTCAACTGTCTGAAACTAGTTACTACCACACTATAGGTCTAGTCACTTCAAATAGCTTTTCTGACTAAAAAAAGACTAGCTCAAGAATGGTGTGACACATCACAGATTATATTCATCGTAATGCACCCACTAGACAATTAGAAATATATGTTTACCTTCCGAACCAGTAGACACCCCCCCAAACACAAAATGAATACCTAACTTTCACACCAAGATGACAAATATTCCTATTTGTAATTAAAGTATGAACAGCAGCACCTGTTTTTAAGTATTTTACGGTGACTATTTTAGGACCTCTGTTCCCTGAAGGCCTGAAATAAACTTCAAAGGCTAAGCTGTTAAGTTGTGTATTAAGGTTTTCTGTAGTTCTTCTAGATAATATTTGCATTATTTTTTTTCCCCCTCCAAATGATTTATGGCAAAATGATTCTGATCTTCCTAATGAGAACTGGAAAAGTCTAATTACTACAGCTCAGTTACTGCACTCTGCCGTTCCAGCTAAAACAAAGGCAACACAAAACTTGTAACTAAGTTAAACATTAGCTTGCAAAAAGAACACCACCAGGTTATACAGTTCACCTCTCTCCCACACTTTTAACACGGTGGACTAAAAATACACGTAGATACAGATTAAACTACTCACTCCTTAGGAGCGAAAGGCAAGAAAGCATGACAACTACCGTAAATTGCCTTCAAGCTTGCTTCAACCATTAATTTTGTGTAACTGCCTAAAATGAAGAATTAGAGCATCTGATCTGATTTTAGAAGGAATGAACATCTGCCATTTCCATTGCATTCAAAAGCAGTCGCAAGTACTTTTGATACAGCCCACAGAAAACAGTGCACATAAACCAACAGATCTGTAATACTTACGATATAGCCAGCATAGTCCTCATTCTCAACAAAAGAATCGTGAAGCCAAATAAACTCTTCATGTTGCCGGACAACAGAAAATTCATTTTGTTTGAAATTTGGTAAGGAACTCTAGAAGGGAAGACGAAGGAAGAACTATGAAAAGAAAAAAAAAAAAAAACAAACAAAAACAAAAAAAACAAAAACACCCAAAAAGCAACCCATGCACCAAAGAAACCCCAAACCCACAATGTTTTCCACTACTGAAACAAACAAAAATATCCATGCAAAAATAATCCAATCATCCAAGCAAAGATTTTCCCCACAAAAAGTTCATACAGCAATCACCACCCCTGTCTTAATTAGTGCAGCAATCGATTGGAATGGGTTGCCCAAAGAGGTTGTGAAGTCTCCACCCCTGGAGATATTCAAAATCCAAACAGACAAGTCCTGAGCAACATGCTCTGGTTCACCCTGATTTAATGGTGGGAGTGAGGGAGGAGACTGGACTAAATGATCTCCAGAAATTATATTCAACCTCAACTATTCTGTGATTCTGCAATCAATAAACATTCAAATCTAAAAAAAGAAGAAAAGCTATAAACAAGCAGTAAATACAAATGATTCTTGAATGTAATTGCGTTATGAAATGTATTTTTAGAATCTGAAACCATGCCTAATCCAAGAAGAATACTGAGGTATATTAAAGATTCTACCTGCAAATAGGCCAATTAATAAGCAGGGGAATAGCATGACAATGCATCAGTACAAAAAACTGAATGTCACTTTTTTCTAAACAGTGTCTTAACCTCATAATTTTTTAGCCATCTTTTTCTTAAGCACTGCAGCTACACAGTCTCTAAAACACAAGATAATGCTACTTTCTCATTTCCTTTGGGTCATGTTACACTTGTTTCAATACACAGTTTAATCAAACTTTATTTTCTATACAATTAAGAAAACATTCAGTACACAAACGCAGGCTTTTACCTTTGTATGGACAGTGAATTTCACTTTATCCCTCTCACTGAGTGCATCTGAGATATCCACTTGCAGAGCAGCATCAGTCTGGAGATCTACATTTATTGCTCTAAGCTGAACAAAGAAAAAACTATTTAGCTTAAATTAAGAACAAAGTTAATTATATTTCCCTTCTTCTTCCCTTGAGAAGAACCCCGATTCTGCAATGGCTGCTCATCCTTAAAGGACTGTACATAGATGACAAAGAACCCCAATGTTAAAAGATTATTTCCAGCGGAAAAAGAAATTCCAGTAGTATTCCTTACAGCACACATGACCATACAAATAATTTCCTTTACTGTACTCCTTGTTAGTGCACTATTTTCCTTGCTGTGTATTGTTAACTTGCTAATAACTGAGATGATCAAAACAAAGTACATTTACAGACAGCAGCAAGTTTGGCAGGTTTTTCCTCTTCATTCTTCTATTCATTCCCCCCACTCCCCCAAATCAACAACCTGCTGCAAGTAAGTGTACTTGTAAAGGTAATTATAAAGGTACTAACAGTTGGAAAGGTACTTTCAAGAAGAAAAATGGTCCTGTATTTCAAAGAAGCAAGAGTCATTAAAGACCTGGTTTACCCACATTGTCTCACACTGTTCTTTTGTTTAACATTTCCCATGATATACTGAAAATGCATAAAAAAATATAGTATCCTGAACTCCACAGAACTAAGTCTCCCTGGAAATATTTTTCTAGGGGGTGGAAAAAAAACCAACCCAAAACCAAACCCAAGATTTCGATCTCTTCAAAATCAGCATAAGAAGTGGTAAAAGTGCAAGGAATATACATATCTTTTTCCACGAGACATAAAACCTGAACTCACAAAATAATTCTGAAGTAACATCAAAAAGAAAATGAGACAATAATCAAATGTAGAAAAACTGGAAGATCATCCGAGCACCGCAATGTTTGCCAGTAACTTGACCAAAGGTTTCAACAGTACTTGGTGAAACTATAACCTCATCTTAGATCCCCAACTGGAAATTCGAGTCCCCTCACGCTTGCACCCTTGTTGTTCTAAGCAATTTGTCCCATGCTAATTTCATCATCACGATCAACAGACATTCAGAACATTTTTACAAGTACTAAGGCTACCTCTGAAATCTTCTCCAATCACATTGTCAAAAAATAGTTTAATGTCACGCTCATGAGACTTATTTTTTATTGAGACAACATGTTTTCTTCGACGCTGCATTTTTTCTAGAAATGTCACATTCCACAGTGTAAAAATGTTTTGCCATATAGAGACTTTTTCCCATAAAATTTTTCAGGACTGCATTTTGAAATCCATACTCAAGTACAAAAATGCTTTAAGTATCAGTGACAAACAGTACAAAGGCTACACGTGAGCAGATTTTGAAGGTAACGCTGCAAGGCGCTGGTACAGCACTAGCAGAGAAGCATCGACTGCCACGTTCTGTTTTCCACCCATTACCTTAATTCTCATCTTCAATCATAGTGGTCAGCTCCCACTCTAGTTCTCTCATTAACCTCAATGCACGGACAACTCTGTTGCTTATGTTGCAGCGACCAGACTAATATATCTTAGAATTAGTGTATTTAAGTAAACCAAAATCATACAGTCCAGTATATCGCACTAGGCTAGCAAAATGTAACAGTTCAATAGCTATTACACAAATAGTAATAGCTTTTCCTTACAGCAAAGTTGGGAATCGTTAAAACAACCGCACAGCAACACACTCACACACGTGACTCAGGCATTGCTTTTTGTTCTGTGTTCCCAAGGTTTAGGGGGTCACTGCCTCACACAAAGACATATTATCATGCAGCGATCCATTGTGGATCGCCTCTCAGAGGCAGAATCTCCTAGCTCCTACTGAGCTTCCAATGTGCTTAACATCTAATTTAGGAAAGAAAAATATAATCTGACATACCAATGTCTGCTTTATGTCATGACACCACATTTTTCAGCTGGTAAAAAAGTTTTTAGTGGTTACACTGTCAGGGGTACTGTCTGTTTTTCTCCAGCCTCCCAGAATACATTAACAAACAGAGCAATCACAGCAAATAACCTGGATTATCCCAATGGTATTTTTGTAGTCTTTCATGGGTCACAAAAATTTCTACCAAAATGTGCTTTTTTCCTTTTTTTAAAAAAAGCAGCTCTTCAAGTTTGTCACTAGTGCAGACACAGTCTCTAGTGCAGCGCACCCTGGCCATACGCGCTATTCACAACTTTAGGAACACAATGCTTACCTGTGCCGACAAAATTAAGAACTACCTAAATATGACAACTTCACTCATGACTGTAAAGGACTATTTGTTTGATTTACACGGAGTTAAGCTTGTAACAGTTTTGAAGAGTTTAATCGTATGTTAAATTACGCTGTGTAGCCTGACTGCCAACAGGGAACATTTTCATCTGCAATGGTAATGAAGCATTTATGAAAGGTGTCAAAGACAATCAGAAAGTTGAAGGACTTAACATGTATTCATGTGGCACAATGGTTCACATGGCATTACTGGGAATTAAATTGACAAACATCATCATCATCACACAACAAACTTAAGCAATCTCTTCATCGCTACTTCCAAAAGAAAACCAACACCAATGGATGGTTTTCTAGTCACGAAGGGAGTAGAAAGTGAAAAAATAACATGCTACAAAACTTGATTTGGATTAAAAGCCTGACTTGTATTAAAACTAAAATGAAAGTACCTTAAATTCCGGAAAAAATGAAGGTGGGACACAGTCCCTTTCTATCTTGTCCCCTCCTCCACCCCTATCTAATACATACAACATAGCACAGTAACTTTATGCTTAGATACGTGCTCTACACCCGTGCTGAACAACTTGCAAAAACAAAAGTTAACTTAATTTAGCTGCTTTACAGTTTACTATGTTATACTAAGAAAGTCCCTGGTCTATTCAAAGGGTCTAGAAAATACCAGAAGCCAAACCCAGGGCTAAGCGATGTTACAGTACTAAAAGAGAACACAACTGCAAGGAGAGGATTTAGCACCTAAGCTCTCGCTCAAGGATCAATTACACTTCAAATGGTAATGGTAATGGAAGTTGAGAGGGACAAGGGAAACAACCAAACCTTACATTCCTAGGTAATGTCATCCGTTAACAACAGTACCTTCTGTACTCTAAGCTCTTTCAAAAACGTTAGAGAAAAAGGACCCTTTCTTCTGCGGGTTCTTTACAGGCAGACAAATACACAGAGCAAGAGAAACAAACAATACTTTTACAACAAAAGATTACAGAGTGTCATCACAGCATTAAGTTTCAAGCAGACCCGCTTTAAGCAATCGCTAATTTCCCCTAAATGAGTAGACAAGAGCATTAGCCAAGTCAGCTAAAGTTTATATAAATATCAAATACACAATACAGTACTAGTAGAGCAATACTATACCACCTTTCAAAGCATGTATTGTTTACACTAGAGAGATCACAAAAAAACCCCAACAGGAACCAAGTTAGTCCAAGCGAACTCAACAGTATCTTCCTAAGCGAGATTCAGAAAAGCAACTCCCGCAAGTTCATTTTCTGCAGACCATTTACAATAAGTTCCTTCCACAGACCACCCACTGCTACTTCCTCAAAGATGATTCTCAGCACTTTGATTTACGATTCTCCGGAACAGGCTCCATATGGTATAACACAATTGTTTGAGAATTACTGTTCTATGTGGCATCAGCATAATTTCCAGCCCTCTTTTCATCCCATCCCCCACATCTTAAACTTCACACAACTGTAGCTGACCAGCATGATTCTGAAGAGTTAAAAGTACAGTTGTCATAGCAATATCCAAATATCCGAATTCTAGAGAGGACAGAGTACTGGATTTCACAACTAACAGCTCAATTACTCTAACCAGCAGTTGCCATCCACGCTTGCAAATAAAGGCTTGACCTACTCATTTTTCAGTCACAAACAGAGGAAGGTGACAAATCAGAACCAGGGAAACACTTTATGAAAAGCTGTTTATTTTTACTATTGCTACTAAGAAAAAAAAAAGGTATGGTTTTGAAGATGAAAGCACAGCAAATCCATTCATGAACAGACTGACAGTATTGCTTTCGGTTAGATTGTCTGTATCACAATCAAGACCCTGTAGTTAACAACTGTTAACCCCAGGGACCCCCTCCTGTTTCACACAGGAGTGAAAAAAATAAAGCCCAAGAGTGACTGAAAATAAGAAGCTTTAAAAAATTAGGAAAAGGAGAAGGACACGGTTCTGGTTTAATTCCTCAGTGCTGGATAAAGATGGGGGAGGGGAAAGGAAAAAAAAAAAGGGGAGGACTGCACTTGGCCAACTGAGATGATGTAAGTTGTCCAACAGCACAAACAAGACTGCTAAGAGATTTCTTAAGGCTTTCAAATTGCCTTGTGAACTCTGACTACCTGTAGCCTTAGAGGGAAAACTAATACCCAAACAAACAAACAAACAAGTTTCACACGAGATCAGATCTGTATGGTTATGCTCTACCTGCACCTTCAGACAAAGACAACTTAACTGTGCACTCCGTTGTCTGTTCCTAAATACCAGGGACAACCTATGTAAAACACAACTCCATAATTAACAATTAACAATTTCTTCAGTCCTTGTTCTGAAGACACTCGAGGACAGCAATTTCCACCTTGTCTCTGTGGTATCCAGTATGCTTACTCAAATAGCTGTATAATTAAAGGCAAAAGCTCTACGGTGGCCAGAACTGGCCTAACACAATACCAGAATTCCTGGTTTAATTTCTGGTCATAAACTGGAACATAAAATGCACTGAATTCCTACCACATGCACACAGTCAAAAAATCGCTTAGTATTTAACGTTATTCGACACCTGGGTACGGCACACACGACAACAGCGTATACCAACCCCATGTTTTTCATATTTTGTATTCTTAGTAGTATAAGTGGATGTAGCCACTTTCATAACCAATGATAGCCACGGCAACCTAAGCAGCCCAGAAGCTGCTCTCCTACCTCACTCAGTCCCTCTTTCTCAAGATACTAACTGACAGGGGAAATTAGTCTGAGTAACTTATACTAGGTTAGCCGATTTGTTGCTTAAAAGAGGCAGGCAAGTTAAAGAAAGGCGGGTGCAGCAGTCAGAAGTGAAATGAAGGCCAGAAACGGCAGGGCAGAGGAAGAGGATTTCTTGGTAAGAAACATAACGACAGCACCATGTCCCAACGAGAGCTTCTTTCCCGTGAAGGCTTTTTTAGGTGGCTGCAACGTGAAGGTCCCGCTGTCATCACTGGGAGAGCCTCCGCGGCCTGGAGAGAGGAGACAGGGCTGGACAGCTTCACGCAGGCCCTGGCGAAGGTGGAACCCGGCGCTCCCCACCAGGCCGGTCCAGCCGGCCGCGACCACGGCGCGGTCCGGGGCTGTGCGGGGCGCGGGGGGCGCGCACCGCTGCGGGGAAGGGCACGGAGAGAGCGTCAGCCGCTCGCAGCACACACGAGCGACCCGACCCTCGCCCCCTCCAGCCGCAGCACGAAGGAACGGCCCCTCCGAAACTCGGGCGAGGGAACAACGAAGAATTCAGGCGAAAGGCGCGGGCAGAGGCGCCGGTGTGCGAGGGCGGCTGTGCCGTCCCCACACGGCCTGACCCCGGCCGCCCGCCGCCATCCCGCCCGCCATCGCTCCCTCTCGCTCCCCCCGCCGCGGGCTCGGGCCAGGCAGCAGCCGGCGGGCCCCCGCGGGAGGGGGCCAACCCCGCCCCGCCGCCCCGGGGTCCCTAACGCCGCCCAGGGCACTTACACCTCGGTCCTCCTCCGAGAGGAAATCTGGGCCGTCGTCCGAGCCTTCCTGCTGGGGGCGAGGAGGAGGCGGGGCGGCCCGGGCAGGCGGGGGGGGGGCGCGGAGGGGCACGGCCGGCCGCAGGAAGGGCGAGGGGAGACAAAGCGCACAGGTTAGCGACCCGGCCGCAGCCGCCCCGCCCCGCCCCGGCACCGCGGCCGCCCCGAGACCCACCATCATGGCTGCTCGCCGCGCTCCGCGCCCGCCGGCCCTCCCCCGCCAGCCCGCCCGGAGCCCAGCGGCGGGGCGGGGCTGTGGCGCGCGGGGGCGGGGCGGGGCGGCGGCGGGCTGCGCCTCTCGCGAGGGAGCGGCGGGCGCGGCCCGGCGCGGCCCGGCCCGGCCCGGCGGGCGGGAGGAAGGGAGGGACGGCGTCGCCGGCCCTGGCCGTGGCCGCGGCCGCGGCCGCAGCCGCGGCCGCGGCGGGGACCGCTGGCGGCGGGGACCGCTGGCGGCGGGATGGGGCTTTGTTCGTGGGCGCGGGCTGCGGAAGGCTCGGCCCGCCGGGAGCCGGCGCGCAGAGCCGCGGAGAGTGAGCCTGCGGGCGGAGCTCGCCCGGCCGCGGCCTCCCGCCTGCCCTGCCCTGCGTCCCGCCGGTGCTGCCGGAGGCGGCTGCCGCAGCAGCCCTTCACCGTACGCGTGTTACAAGCGCATGTGTGAGACTGCGCCGTTGCACAGCGCTAGAAATGGAGCGGTTCATAATGCGCCTCTGATTTATGGGCCGTTACGTGGCTCGGGTCGGTGACGGCCCTTCGTTCGGGCCTAGAAGCGGAGCCGTTAAATGCCCCTTTGTTCTACGGCGGTGGAAACCACCAGCATCCGCAGACTGAACCGAGTGCAAGCGTGGAGGGCCGGGAGTCTATGCCTGGAACTGCATTTTGCTGTGAATCAGAGCTAGAACAGCCAAGAAACAGCCTCGGGGAGGCGGGAGGGGCTATGATCATCATAAACCGAGGTTCCGTGTGTGCCGTTGCTGAGCGGCGGCGGCAGGTGTGGAGGTTGGTGCTCCCACCGGCCTACTGTTGGGCAGATGAGGGCATCGATCCAGCGACAAATTAATCCTGCAACAAATGATTCGCTTCCGTCTCAGTCGGCTCCGTAATCCAGCCGAGCCCGTCGTTACACAAGTGCTAGTGGGACAGGACCACCGCTCGCCACAGCAGCACTGTGGATTTAGATGGGACTAAGCCAGTCAGGAAACTGCACCTCGAGAAATGCTACTCACGCAGCCTCAAGAGAAGTTAAGGGAAAGCTTTCCGAGCTCTGTCCTGCTTAGAAGCGTGCTTTGGAATTCAGAAACGGAAATTGTCGCTTAGAAATTGTTCTGAGAACAGCTGCGGAAAGAGGCCTTTGAATATGCATTTTGTAAATAATTTAAAAAGCTGTTCTTTAAACAATTTTCATGTGCGCAGTCTGTTTCTGTCTTCATACAGACAGATGCAACATCATCCAAAGTACTGACTTACTACTCGGGTCAAGAGAAGTAAAAATATTGTACAAGATCCTGAGAAAGAGTGTGTGACCTCTGTTTAAACACGACCTTGTCACGCTGAAGGGGTAAAGACAAAGTCACACAGGAAATTTCTGGGGGTTCAGCTGCATGCATTGGCATCCTGTTCTGTGCCCAGTCTGGGCTCAGTACCGTACTACCACTCCACCTAGCAAACAGCTATTTTTCTGGAAAAACTAAAATCAGTGACAGAATGAGCATGCTTTTTTTTGACGTTTATTATTTGTTGTTAATACATTTTCGTAGGACCAAAGAACACAAGTCAAGGAGTTGAGAAAAGGCTTCACAAATAATAAAGAGACAATTCCTACTTCCAGGGGACAGCTAAGTAGTCCAGCTGACCGGCGTGAGTCTGGCGGGATGACCATCTCAGGTGCATCTACAAAAAAATACATTTATATGGCTTTCCAATGTCTCTGATTCAGAAGTTCAGTCATGTTTTGGATGGCGCGGAGGGACATATTCCAAAACAACAGCAGTACTGTGGCTCTGAAGGTGCTCTGTACCGAACGATACCAAAACTGCTAAGCAGCAATAGTAGCTGTGATAATAATCTTTCATCCTGCCCTGATGAACCTATCCAAGCTCCACATCGTGCCATACTTTTGTCCCCATGCTCCTCCCTGCTGGCAGAGTGATGCTTGCTGCACACTGCTTCTGCTTCAGCGGCTGAGCGAGATCATACATGCCGTGGGGGCATCCGAGGTAGGAGGTGGGAGAAGAGCACTACCTCTTCTCAGCACTCCTCTGTCAGGACTCTTAACAAGCCTGCTCTGAGGCTGGAGGACCACGGTCAGTTTCCTGTGACAGCTGAGCTCACGCCGCTCAAGGAGTTTCCACCTCGGCTGTTAGCACACTCCCCTCTGTGTCTACATAACAATAATAAACCAGGTCAATGAATAGCCCAGCAAGAGTGAAATTATGTGTTGTCACTGAGGCAATCTGGCAGCCCTTCGGTACCATCACATTCCTCCCCTCCTCCACACACCTGGCTGTCTACTTTACACCAGCTCTGGTCTTCAGTGGGCCCTGACTCCAGTCAGCCTGTCTCACCAGCAGAAAAATTACAGGGGATAAAGGAAGGGAAAACTGTTTTGACAGGTGAGTTGCATTGACTCTGGTAAGCTGTATGGATGGCCTGGAGGAGGATGCAGGAGTTTGAAGCCAGAAGAAAGGAGTGTCTTGGGCCTCTCAAATGGCATCTTGAGAAATTATTCCATTTACCAACAGCTTCTCACTTTTGCTCCAGGACACGCTCTGACTCACTCAGCTACTCATTTTTTGTCTCATTTTTCCTCCCTTTTTTCCTCATTTTTTTGGCTACCGTGTTTTACTTTGTCTGATTTTTAGCTGCTAAACTCTTGAGACAAGGATCATCATTATGCTGAGTTTACAGAGCCATAAGTAAAAAGAGGGACCGATCCTGTGCCAATTAGGGGAAAATTGCTGCAGTATTGTAACGCATAAGTTACACTTTTTACAAACATTCCCCTGCAAAGACTCATAGTGTCAGTAGGTGGTGCTATATGCATATTTTTAGGAATGCTTTTCGGCCGAGGCTTACCCAACCAACACCGTTTCCTTTGTGTTTAGTGTGATATCCCTCGAAACCCTAGAAGCCACACAATTTAATAAATATGTGGCTTTTATCAGGGAATCTCTGCAGAGATCTAAAGGCTTTCCACTCCATGGCATCATGTCATACAGTACTACCTGGAGTCATGGAGTGATTCAATGAATGCAAGGGTTTGATGTATGCAAGTGCTGTAGTTCTGATACTTCATCAGCTGATGTTTATTTTTTAAAAAGTGTGAAGAACTATTCTTTGTGCATTTTTCTGTTTTGAGAAGTCTCTCGACTTCCCTCTCTAAATCTAATTACTCTCAGTTTCCTTCAAGCAACCTCATGTGTTGCTCACGTGGAGCTCAAATACATCTTACAGACAAACTATGGTGATTAGGACCAGCTTTCCTGTATCTCAGTGCCAGACTGCGTCCTCCTTTCATTTCACCTTTGAGATGAAAATGTTTTATTCCCTTGCATACTTCATTTAATTTTCTCTGCTGCTGCTAACTGAAACTGTACTAAGGAACCATATCATTAAAGCTATATTGCAAAGCTTTTTTGTGGCAGAGCAGATAATTACATTTTAAAAAGATGAATCAATATTTACCTTTTATTTCTGTGGAAAACTAGAGCTTTTAAATGTAACGTTTTCAGAAGATTAAGGCTGAAGGAGAAAAAGGCTTCAAAATCTTATTATAAAACCAGTCTAAAAAGCTCAGTTAGCAATAGAGGCTTTTTAACTGTTATGGAGATAGATCACTTTACAGTAAAAAATTACTATCAGACTCATCATATTCCTTTAGGAACACAAAGAGGATGTGAGTTGTAGGATTAAAAGAACAGAGAGGGAAGAAATGTCTAATATTCTAGAGAACAAAGCAAAATAGAGCTTAGTACAGTATGTGCCTAGTAACATCTAGCCACTCTGAAGAACAATAATATCCATCAGGGAAAAAAAAAAAATCTGTTTCTCAGTGTGGAATAGACTTCTGTGAATTCCAAAGCATAATGGGGCCATATGCAAATAGCAAGGATGTGTGGGTTTTTATTCAGACTGCAGGGACCCTGAAAAGGCTCACTCTGCAGTTTTAAACATCCTGGCCTCCTTGTGCCAGATGCTGACTATATGTATGCATATACATTGTAATGCAATTCAGCACACTTCTTCCTGAGAAAAGAATCAGATTTTTTTTTTCTTTTTGCCTTTTTAAAATTCATTTGCATAGCATTATAGACACATTCTGTCTTTGTCTGCCATGAATGACTTAATGCCCTCATACAGCTACACTGATGCAGAAAGTTGAACTATCTAAAGCCTCATTTTTCACCAGTGCAATGAACTAATGTTGAAAAGCTGTAAGGGGAAGAGTATGTTATCCCATAAAAAGAGGAAAAAAATCACTTATTCTGAGCTCTGAACCTTTTGAAGGTTTTTTCTTCTTTGGATTGCATACTGTTATTAACCTAATCATCATATTTCTATAACAGATTGTAGCCAATCGTTGCTCTGCACAAATACTTCATTGCAAATGGGTGCACAAGGAGACTGCATCTCCCGCAGCTCCTACAGGATTGTCTAGGAAAGAGCCTATAAAGAAGCTCTCTCCTTCCCTGGCACACAGGGATGCCTAGAAATGTTTATAAATAAAATCACAGACTGATCAGCATTTCAGATGGCTACTCGGGATTTAAAGCCATTGAACTCATCTCTTTTCCTAAACTCCAGTCCCTTCTCCTTTATAAACCAGCTGAAACATGGAGCACTTCAGAGAATATTCTGAGACAATCCTTCTTTATCATTCTTCTCAATTCTTAATATGTCTTTAAGCGAAAGCCAGAATTTCTGGCCTCACCTTTGCACCAGACTAAAGGTTTTACTTGCACCCACTATTGGCACAAAATTCTTTAAGCTATTGTAACAGAATTTATTATTATAACAGCAACAGAAAATCTTTTTTGTTGACATCACAGCTGAGACTAGGGAGATTCTTTTCCCATGTTGCTTCTCATCTTTTTAATTTTAGAGCTGCCTGGTTTAATCTCCGATTTGCAGAGGGCAATAGGAATGCTTTGGGATAGCAGCCTCACAGCAGAGTCTTAACTCTATCAATCAGTAACTGCGACGGTAGGAGCACTACGGGAGACTTCTTCGAAGCCACAGTTTTATTACTCTTTTCACATATGTTGACGAGTCTCAGGTAGAAATACCAGAAGGCCATTTACATTAGTGCTTTCATCAGGGCTAGCACTGATGATTCTCATCAAGATGAGGGAATAGTAAAATAGATTCAGAAAAAAACCTCAGTATAAATAAGGCCTTGTTGACGAAAGTGTGACCAAACAGGATAAAAGCAGATCTGCTAACGCTGACCTCATACACATCATTCCTCAAAGGCCAGTTCTGCCCCAGCAGGGCAGCACCAGGCTGGGCAGACAAAGCAGCTCTTGTCATGTCTTGTCACTGGTACAATAAAGGGTATCAGGAAGGACTGCACAATGCTCCTTATTTTGCCAGGACAGACTGAATGACACTTTCTGCCTCATTCAGTAGATACCTATTGTTGGGGACTGTTAGTCATTATTCTTTGTCTTTTGCTCCCTGTTACCTTATTTCCTTTTCCCCTAATTCTTTTTTTGTTTGCTTTTTGATTATTTTTCCCTCTTTTTTAATATCTAGCATTTTTCCTTTCTAATTTCTCATTCCCCTTCCAACCTCTCTCTTCCTCTCTCTTTGTTAGAGATTTCCTTTGGTCTTGCCTGAGGATGACTGTCTGTTCTCGCCAGCTCATCGCAAAATGACACCTCTCCCCTCACTCACAAGCCTTCAGGTCCTCTCTGTAATCAGTCCCAGCTCATTCTGTTTTTGCCTCTTCTTACTCTTGGTCTTACATTCAGTCTTCTATTCCTCCACCCAGTAGTATTAGAGCATCACCTGCAGCATGAGAGAATGTGATGACCTCTTGATAGATGCCATCAACCAGCATTAAAACAACAATCAGCTGAGGCAGGCATTATTTAATGGCCAGGGCCAGCTCTTCAAACATGATGATGTCTGACTCAAAACCAAAGCTGCTACCATCTCCGGGTGAATCTGTTGTGACACTCATATTACAGCACAGCTGTGTGGGAGCAGCCACCCTAAGACATACCCTGTGTTTCATTCACAGTCTCAAATGCCTGCTTGCCCAGTCGTCCAGCCAAAAAAAAAAAAAATTCTATGCTGCATCCAAATGTGTTCCTTTCTATATTGTATCTTCAGAGCCAGAGGCCTTAGGAATGACTTGAGGGGTAGTTAGAAAAAAAAATAAAGCAGACCACGTAGACATTGACTGGCCAAGCTTATTACCCTCTTGGTTCTCTTTTCCTGACTTAACAGCTATGGAGATGCAGATGTCTGTTAATTTTAAATTGTGTTGGATAGCCTTTTGCAACAAGAGCCATGGGTTAAGATGCAGCCACACAGAGCATGCGCTGTTAGGCTTCACTGCAGTTTTACTTCCAGCTGTCTGCTTTTGAGTTAACATCTCCTCAGACAGCTTGACTTGACTGTATCAGTTTCCAGTCAGCTCACTTGTGCCAGCACGATAGGAACACCGGGAGAGGATGAAGGGTAGCGCAGTGCACTTCTAGATTGGCTTAAACCCATCAGGAAACCTCTTGTGGCGTTACTAATGGATTATTTGAACCTGCATTTCAGCAAAGATGAGCCCACAGGTACATTACAATAAAGCACCCTGCTGTGAAAACCCAGTGGGCACACCAGGAAAAATTCCTGTGGCTCCTGCTATGGTGTTTTATTTCGCTGATTGACAGGACATGCCATTGGTCAAACGCACTGAGCCTGTCTCAGCACAAATTCAGCTGGGATAGCTTGCATCGCAATGGAGGTCTGCGCAAAGTGTGTGCAGCTACAGAGAACAAAAGCACTTGTCCATCAGCACAACTTTGTGATGTTGACCAGGCCAGGCTATAATCTGGAATGAAGGCTAATGGAATAGCATTTGGATCTCCATTAGCACTTTACTGAGTTGCAATAGTCCAGTGGTCAAGGCAAAGATAATATGATACTATGAGACGTTACATCTTTGTAGGCAGAAATTAGAATTGCAATTTTGTATGAGAGCAAACAAGCCTTGTGTTGCAATGTGGGGAACTGAACCGTTCGCTATTTGAGACACTGACCTGTACTGTGTGCGGTCAGAAAGAGATCTACTGTGATGTTCATAAGCAGGTCCAGGATCAGCTCGTCAGAGAAGACCTGAGCACTGTTATGGGATCAGGTCCTCAGAGAAGGACCGAGCAGTGTGATGGATGCTTTTTGTCCCAGCTGGTCAATAGATGGTGGGCAGACGAAAGGAAAACCCTGGTGCTTTGACTTTGTCTTTCTCTTTTTTTCCACATCCATGCCTTTTGACTTACGGATTTTGCATCTGTGTGGGTGGATCTGATGGTGAACAGGTGAACCGGCCTCACTGAGAATTTTACACATGGCCAAAGGGAATGCGGGCCCACATGGGTGGCTCTGCAAGCGGGAACTGAGCAATGGGAATCAGCCTAGAAAATGCTTCCAGTCCTCCCACTGGGATCAAGCTCTCTCATTCCCAAGGTACAAAAAAAAAATCCAGGACATTAGTTAGGGTTTGGGAAGGTCAGCTGTGGTATTGGCTATCTGTCCACAATGATCACAGCAACTGTGACATGTAGGGCCAAATCCTGCTGATACGTGGAATAACATCAGCCCCAAAAATTCTTTGGTCAAGGCAGTGTTTGACTCCATGCAAAAGGCAGGGTCTCCAGTGTCCTGTTCACTGTTGCTGAGTTCCCAGGCCTCCCTGTTAGCTCCCTGCCCCTGTGGCACACAGTGTACAAGTTCACAGAGAAATACACACCAGGAGCTGAGCAGGCAGCTGTGCATCGGGACTGGTGAGGCATCCTCATCCACGCCAGGTCAAAAAAGGAATTAATTCAGACCCTCCTCTGGAGTGGGCTCCTTGCACTTTGTGCACTAGGGCTGTTAACAACAGCTTCGGCATTGAAGGTATAAGGACCTGCACAATGAAACTACAAAAGAAACACAGGCCCTTAATAATCTTTATTTTTGAGAATTATTTCAGGGAGATTACCCATATGAGTAAGACGGTCAGGAATGTACCTCCTTCCACTCGGCTCTTCAGCTAGTGCAAATCAATGTTTTTCCATTAAAGTCAATGGAGCTTTGCTGATTACATGAAGTCAGGATCATTACGTACAATTTATTGGCTCCAGCCATTTGATAACACTCTACAACAGGAAATCTTTTACCTCTGTTTCTTTTATAAAACACAAAGGACCCATACAGTTTCAGACCATTATATTTTGCTCTAGTTCCACCTTCCCAAAAAAATTTCTTTTGTTATTTCTCACTTGAGGGAGCAGCTATGACTAAGTGGCTGAACAAAACCTTCAGAATTACCAGGCCTGCAATGCAGCTCATTTTCCACCATTTAAGGCAATGCTATTCTTGGAATTTGCACTTTGAAATCTCCCCACCCAGAGAATCAGTGCTTCAGGACAAAGGTAGGCACCAGTGTAAATCCCAATTGCAAATGCACCAAATGAAAGCTTTAGATTAAATTTTGCCTTTCATATCTCATAGAAAAAGAGTTATTTGCTGTCTTTCTTATTTTACATGTCTGTATAATCACCCAGGTATAGCACTGAAGACTGAGGAGTTCCAGCGATACATCCTGGCAATGGATTCCCCCTCCAGCCTCGGCTGGCCTGTCAGCTCTGGACTTCATGCAATCCTGTCTCCCAGTCATACAGTCACAAAATCAGCTCTGAGCCACCAACAACTAAGACTGTTGCTTAATCGTGAGTACTTTGTGTGAGAAGGTACTCCACAAAACACCCCAGTGTGCTGTAGTGCTACAATACTATATCATCAAATCCTGCAAGCACAACAGAATTGAGTTACACCAAGTCGCTAACTGTGGGACAAGCTTATGGGAAAGGACAGCAAAAAGTGTCATCCTGGTGATTCATTAGGCGATGCTTTTCCCTCTGCAACGATTCTGAACCAATGCCCCAAGGTACACGGCGCTCTGACTTCCATGTGAATCATAAAATGTTTTGGCTGCTTGAGATGTGATAGTGTGAGACATGCATAATCTTTGTGATGAGCTAAAGCAAATAACAAGAGCAAGTAAGGTTCAATCAGGTTCCATAAGACTCTTTGTCAAATCTACACATTTTCAGCTCAAGGTCCCCCCTAGCATTCTAGCAATTCTTCTGACCCCCTCCTCTTGGGGTCACCTGCAGTTCACATCTGGTTCTGAATCTAAAACACACCAATGCTGAAATTTATTTTAAGGACGTGCAACGTCACAGCTTGCTCTGAAGTGCTGCCAGCTATTGATTCACATCGGCTAACGAGGCTATCATGTAGGCCTCTACAGCAAGATAACAGCATGCCTCATAGTCGCAAGTTGGCTAAATGATGCTTATAGAATTTGTGAATGCCACTCACAATAAAATTTATAGCTGTTCCAGTGTTTTCATATTTCACCTCTTTTGTACATTTCTGAGACACTGTTTTATAAATATTAATAGAATTTTAGAAAATCACTTAATTTGTTCTAATTCTTAGCATTTTTATTTTGAATGATGTACCAAATATTTGGGGGTTAATTCATTAAGGATAGAAGTGAGATACCGATCTCTTAATATTAATTTTTAGATACATTCAAGCAGGGGAATATGGGAACTAGGCAGCTGCCAAAGCATGTATGTCTGAGCTGAATAATGATCAGGATTTTATGACACATTTGTAAAGGAAACATAATAAAAGATAAAAAGGGATATGGAAGTGGGATAAAAATACTCACTTGTCATTGATAAATTATTCTAGATTTGTTTGATATATTTATTTGCTAAAAAGATTGTCTGTTCTTTATAGAAATAGACACTAGACCTAATCTTGCTGGACTCCAGAATGTATTTTGTATAACATCAATTCAGATCAAAATCAAGACTAATATATGAACAGTAAAGCTTATAAGAAACTGACTGAAGTGAAGTCTTCTGTCAGGAGAAAGGGGAATTATTAATGGAGTTTCCTAGATTCACCCTGGGAACAATCTTATTTAATCTTCTCACTAATGACCTTGGCACAAAAAATAGGGAGTAAATGAGCTAATGAAATCTGCTGACAACACAAAACTGGAAGGTACTACTGATACAGAATAGGACTGGAGTATCGTGCAGGAACACCTTCATGAGCTCGAGGACTGCAGTAACAGAAATAGGATGAAATTTCTTAGTGAATAATGCAAAGCGATGATCTTAGGGACCAAAAGAAATTCCTGTAAGCATGAGGAAAATGCAAAGAAGGAAAAAGAAGCAGATGTATCTGTCATATGATTGATATATATCAGACTTTAATGGAAGAAGGCATAGGATCCTGCAATGCAGAGAAAGCAACGCATTAATGCCTTCATAACATGTAGTGATAAGGCCTGGTCGAACATGTTCAAGAAAAATAGATTCAAATGGGACCAGGTACAAAGAGGTGCAGCTAGGACAATAAAGGGGATGAAGAAGGCTGTCTTACTGAAAATATCTTGGTGTGAACAAGTAAAAGAAGAGAATATAATATCAGGGGATAAAAAGAGGGAAAGGGAAGGCTATTCAAATAAAGAACAATACAGACACAAAATAAAATGCCCAAGAATATATTTAGGCTGGAATTAAAATAAGACTTCAAAATATCAAAGCAGGATTCTGGAACATCTTCTCCACCGTAGTAGTAGAAAGAAAAAAATTCACTAATTTTAAGATGAACTTGCTAAATTTGGGGAAAAAAAAGGGGGGGGGGGGAGGGGCTAAATGGCTTGATAGCTGGCAATAGCAAGTAGTTGGAATGAAAGCGCCCTTGGGTGGCACCAGGTTCTTCATTCCCTGTCAGGTGGATTTGCACAGAAAAAGGATACGCAAACTTTCACATGCACAGCATGGAGTCCTGACCTGCACCACATCTGCAGGTTTGGAGCTCTGTGGTCAGACTCGCAGACATTTTAGGTGAAAGGTGAAAGGTCATACAGCTGGGACATGGGTAGGGGAAGTCTGTGTTCCTTTGGCTGTGGCAGCCCTGTGCTTACACAAGACCAATCAATTACTGCATGGGAAGAAGTGAACAAAATAGCTTTGACTTGTTCAGTGAGTCCACTCTGCGAGCCCTGACAACATGGGCAGTGCTGTATTTGCAGCAGGAATTTATTTCTATAGAAGTAGCTTACAGGGGCACCTTTCTCACTTCCCAGAATGCAAGTGTGGTTTTTTATTTCTTGGCATCTCATCATTGGCCCTTAGGCTGAGCAAAACACATTCAACTCTGATCAAAGATACTCTGATCTGAGATACGATTTCTGGAGGAAGTAAATTAAACACACAGTGATGTTAGCCATAAAAATAAATAAAGAATTCTTCTGACAACTGAATCTGATTCCTCAAAAAAACCCACCAGGCTTATTAAGAAGAAGTACTAAACAGACAAATAACATGAGTAGGGCATGTGTTAGATGTGGAGATGTTCATGTTATAATCTCCAAGAGCTGAATCTGTGAAGTGCAAAGTGAGCTGGGTGTGATGACACACCATCACCACGATGATACAGACATCACCATGTCTGATTTCTAGGTGGCTGCTCCCTAATCACTAACTAGTGACTTCTTCATCCAAAACATTCGTACGGATCTGGAGGCAGAAACCAGCCAAACGAGACCCTGAGCAGTAACCAGCGTCCTTCAAGACGTAAAGTGCTGCTGCATTCACTGTGAGAGTGACCGTGTGTTACAGCACTTGCAAGGGTGATGTTTGTACCTCAGCAGTGTCAAAGGATGAGTCTCGGCCATCAGGCCAGGCTGACACACAGGAACACCAGCAGAACCCCTAACCTGCAGTCCAGACTGAGCCTGGAGCCCACAGACCTCCTTAGGGCACTAACACGCGAGTTGGAACCACATCTAGTCAAGAGAGAGGTGAATTCAGGCCTCTTCCAGAACGGGTGGATTTTCTAACGTTTTTCTGTAAAAAACCGAGGGGACTCACCCATTTTCTAATTAATATGGCAACAAAACTGGGCTGTGCAACGTTAGTGCTGAACCCAGCGCTGTCAGTGCTGCCAGACGTGTAATACCCTGACTGCAGCAGGCCACCAGGGAGGCTCAGGCAGGAGAGCCCAGCTTCTGCCTCACACATGGGCCTTGATGTCAGTGTGGTTTTCTGAACTTAAATTCACAAAAATGGAGTGGGCCTTTGTGCACGTAGAGAACACTAATAGTACATGGATGCTGATCCAAAAAGGTCACAGTATATATAAATGGTTATGTGATAAATGAACAGCATGTACAATTGCATTTTAAAAGTGAGCACTATTAGATTAAATTAATAATCCGTATTTAAAAAAATCTTTTGATTAAAAGAATGATGGTTGCATTTCTTCTATGTGTTGAGACCCATCACATTTCAGTCTGGACTATTATCTTTGTTGTCCAAAGCTACAAATCTGTGATGCATGCTCTGAAATACATATGATGCTGGTAAATTATTAGTCTTCATCTACTATACACCCAGAGCATTTCCCTGCTGCCATTACATCACTCCGTACTATTCTAATGATTCCAGACACAAATGAACTTGTAATAAGCATTTCTAACTTCCACTGGTTTTAATGGAGCTACGCCTGATTGTGCCTGGATTACATCAATCCTGACAAAAAGACCCAACTTCATATATACTTAGCACATGTGTGCACTGGTTGAATTCCAGATATGTATCAGGTGAGCTATTTCGCCTATTAATCTTGTTTTCTAACTAGTCTGTAGTAAACTCATCATTTACTTCTCCACTCAAAACACCACTAGATACAATGCACCCGGAATGCTACCAGCTGAAGCAGAAGAAGCAAAGTTTGTCTCACTAGGAACTAAATGAACAAGGCAAAACCCAGTCTCTAGAAGTGCTGGCCCTTGGACATTCAAAGCTCTGTGGTGTGCTGCACATGGAGCACGCTTGCCTACACCCTCAGGAACACTATGGCATGGCAGGACTCCCAGTCTCTGAAAAGCTTGTAGTCAGCGCTTCAGAATCTGAGGAATTTAGTTAATTCATATCACTGGTCTTCATGGGGGAAGGGCGGCCAAAATACTGCTGAAAGGAGTGAAGAGAGGAAGCAAGAGCTGGAGTCAGGCATGCACGTCTGATGCAGTGCAACTCCGAGTTTCACCTTAAGTTAAACATTAAAATGCATTTACGTGTCTTGTGCAGTGTTACCAGCAGCTGAGGTCTGATGGACTGAATTCCACCACTGCTGTATATATGTATAGGAGTCAGAGTACTGAAGAATACACAGTTTAACGTATGTACGTGACAAGAAGCTGAGATGCAAGCAATCACTGGGATTTCCACATTTTTGCCTGAGATTTGCCAGCCGAGACATGTATGACTACGTCAGAATCATTCCCAACCTGCCACCGAGCCAAACATCTGACGCTGCTGATCTACACTGAAAGCACTGTGAACGTCCGTACCTGCTGTGCAACACGCGGACAGAGAAAGTCCAATTCTTTCCGGAAGAGCTGGACTTACTGTGCAGGACGTGTGTCATACAGCAGCCTGGCGGCACCTGGAAACACGCAGAGCAACGCGCAGGAGCACAGTGGCTGCCGTGGACACAAAGTCAGTTCAGCTCCTCCACAGACACCCTGCGTACCCTTCCGCTGAGCTACCAAGACTGAGGCAATTCTCAGAAACGTCTGAAACATTTCAGGCATCATGCCTTCCTAAACAAGCAAGAAAAAAGAACCTTTCCAAAACGAGTGAGAAGCATAGATTCCTAGATTCGCTGCGGTGAGGCAGGTATGAGCACCAGTGGAGAAGAGGGGGAGCATTCAGCCCAGCTTCTGCAGGACCCCCCCGCCATCCCGCACTGCTCACTGGATTGCCTTCACTGCCTTGTCGAACAGCACCCTCAGACGGCCCTACTGCACATAGCTCTGCACCACAGACTTCTTTCCTTTTCTTTCTAAGATCAGGAAAAAGAAACAAATGCTCGCTGCAATGCTGCCAGTTTCTAGTGCTCGAGACTGCAGAGAAAGCTTGAGGAGATGAATTAAGCATAACACAAGGTTTCAGAAAAGGAAACAGATTAAAACTTTTCTGAATATGCAAAGTTGGTAATATGGCCTATAATCCTTGGGGCAGTTTTCTATACATTTTATAAGACAGAGATTTTCTTGATTTGACTACAAAGTCTTAACCAATAAGCCATGCAATTAACTTTCCAGTTTCTATGTTGAGACACAGTTTATTTCACACTACTTCTACAGCTTCAGTTTTCCATACACCATAAATCCATGCATCCTTAACATCTCCCCACACTAAGTACTTACCATTTTTGTGGAAGTTAACAACTGAAACTAGATGCTTTAATGATTGCAAAAAGGGACAGTTTAGGCTTCTGGCATGGAGGAAAGCATAAAATAACCCAATGCGGCAAGTCCCCATCTAAACGGTGGAGTCTGGATTTCAGAGTAAAGCTCCACCAGCAGAGTGGAACTGTTCAAACATCTCGAGAGATTAATTCAAAGTCTTTGCCACTTTGGTAAACTGTAGCCAAGTTTACTCTTTGAACAATTTCTTCATAAGCATAAGGCTATGTCTTTTCAACAAGAGAAAGCAGTGAGTGGATCAAAAGTGATTTTTTTTTTCTTGTTTGCTCTATGTTTATGAGAAAGACTAAAGCACACTGCTAATATGAGGGAACAGGACCAGAGGAGAATCGGAGCTAGCAGGGAGCAGAAAGCATGGTGATGAGAGGAGGTGACACTGAGGTAACTGAGATAGGAGGGGTGGAGGATGCACGTGTAGGCTGGAGGGAGGGAGATGCTTTGGAGGAGAAGGGACACAGAAAGCAAGCCAAAGGGAGGGGAAAGGCTCAGTTTTGTCATTTTCCTCTTTAAGGAAAAAAAGACATAGCAGGACACTTGTACCTGTTCAAAGGGAACAAAATGTTACTGTCTATGAAAATGACAAATTCTGATCTGAGAATATTTTTTGTTCCTTTTGCATACAGCATGACTTGTAACTTCACCACCGTTAAATGCATTTAATGTCAGTGATAACAGATACTACGGCACCACAACACCCTTTCCACGCACCCTCTCACTCTGTGCCCAACAGATGGAAAAGCAAGCCCAATAACATTACAGCAATTCCCAAAAACAGATAAAGTGAACTGGTTGCTTCCATAACCTTCACTTTATTTTTCAGCCCTGTAAAAGATGTTAAAGAACTACATTTCCACTAGCTATGAATCATCTTTTTTAAAATATAACATGTGAAAACATCGAAACATTCATCACAGGTATAAATATCTGTATTTATCTGGAGAGCCCAAAGTTTATAACAATGGAAAATTATCTCAGACTAATATCATAAAGTAGCTAGAATATTCATCTCTTTCAAATGCTGGTGCAAGGTTGATGAGATGGTCTATGATTATTTCAGGATTAAGCACTACAATAATAATCTCCTTCCCACTGAGTGCTCCTAAATACTCTCAGCAAACCCATTTGTCCCTTTTCCTTAACTACGATCCTACCCCTGTAGAAAGAAATAGCTCCATAAAACTGGGTCAAGCAAACGGTTTATTTGTTCCTAGAGTAACTGTATATTTTATATACATAATACCTCCTTGCTTTGATAACAATTTAATCCAGGCCATATTAGACTGAAATAGAATGCAGTGTGGGGACAGTGAGAACACCAAAGCCAAGTAACTAACAGAACAGAAAGAACCGAACTTCATGGGCAACTTACAACATAAAAACTTGTTAGCAGAGAAAAATATAAGCTGTAAGAAGTTACTATTTTCTCCCCCCCTAAATATGCCCTTTGGTAATTTAATGTTTTAATCTCATAGCTCAAAAACATATGCATGTTCATACTAATACTGTAAAATGTGACTTACAAAAATCCTATGTTCTTGTCCGTTAACCACTGAATGTGATCCAAACACTGTTTCAAGAAGAAACTGAGAGGATCTGTATTTGCATACAACGTAAGATGCTGATGCAAAGCAAAATAACTCTTCTCATCTTCCCACAGTTTGCTATTGCAGCAGAAAGATGGTTATTAACACCATTTCTAAAAAAAACCAAAAAAAAAAGGAAGAGGTAAAAGCAGGAAATTCCAGGTTCCTTAAATATCTAAACAAATAATATTAAAAGCACAGACATGAAAACATGTTATTCCATTTCCTGGATAATAATTAGTAAATCTTTGGAAAAATGTCACACTCACTATTTTCCAGAGAAAGCAGCTGTTAAAGTAAGATTCTGAATTACTATCAGTGTTAAATACATTTTTATGTATCATTATTATGCTGTGCACAGGATAACTGCAGATAAACACCGAGCCATGTGCTTCTTGAATCTGGTGTGTACAAAGCTATTACTGGAAATATCTCGACTTTGTATTTCAGTATTAAAGCAACAGCAGTCCTGGTGTTCCCGAAGACGTCCTGAGCCATCAGTCACTGACTTCTGAAGTAGGGGAGCGCGGAAATGTACGACTCCTGAAACAGAAATTCTAGAGTAGGCGTAGCCTCGTGGTGTTAAGAGAGATGATGCAGGGACAGAGCTAGAGTGCCAGCTACTCAGACTCTCACCGCAGCTCTTTCCTGGAGTCGACCAAGGCACGTGCGCACCTCAAGCTTGACAAGATCACGCTTTGTACCTGCTACAACAGCCACAAGAGCTGAAAACAATTACAATGCCTGCACACAATTCCGGTGTTGTATTTCGGCTTTATGCTGCACAGTGCTACGAGAAGCGTTCTTTTCTCCCTTCTGGTACTCGGGGAAAAAATAAAACTCATAGCTGAGATGGTTAACTGTATTACCATAAGAAAAAGCTGTAACTGCAGTCTGTCCATTCCATTCAGAATGAAAAAGGAGGTGAAATGCTTTAGACATTGATGCCACAGTAACCTCAACATGTCCCAAGACAGGAAATTTATCCAGCTATGCACGAAAGCAAAGCACACTGCTCTGTGTGAATGTTCCAACACTTCTTCAACCCTGTCATGAAGATCTACGGCAGGTCCTCAGTCCGGAGCTCGCTGGAAGACCACTTGACTTTTAACAGAGTTGTCATCTTCCACGCAAAACTGAGACTAGGCTATGGAAATAAAATTGATCTAAATTATTACTAATTTTAACGATGATGGCTTTTAAATGTTGTTTATGCTGTGTTGTGAGCACTATATTGGCAATGCTGAACTCCAGGCAGTTAAAATTGTAACGGAGTCAGACTTAACCGAATTAACATAATAATGAGACCAAAGCAACTACCAGAATTATCGAAAGGTTATTTATCTAAATATAGCTTGTCCTGGAGATACTTCCAACCATTGCACCTGTTGAAGTAAATCTATAAAATTGGCTAGAATCAAAGCCAGGTGGTTTTCTCAGAACAGGTAAAAAAAATATTATAAGAAATGGTTATCACTGTGACCCTGACAGCTGTTTCACTCAGCCTTACCAGCCAACAAGGCATTCAGCCAGCTTGTACAGTCATTATCTGAGAAAAATGAAGAGATTCTTTTCTGTTTCCACAAATTTTCTGGGTTGTGCTGTTGCACACAAACCTAAACAGGCTGACATCCTCATCAGAATAACCCAACAGCCTGAGATGGCATGCAGGGCCAAACATGTTCAGCGGCCACACAGACTAATGCCATGCATTTGTTTCCTATGGGCATTCTACAAGATGCCTTTCTACTTTAGTCACGCAGAATAAATATTGTTTAGGATTCTGGTTACTTGGAAGGAGAGTTCTGGGAACTGATTTTGAAGCGTGGATGCAGAGAAATAATGCAGCGCTACAAAGGGAATTCACCAAGGCAGAAGAATAAAAATCTTCAGGTGACGGATTCTGCATCAGCATTGTCAACGAAGAGCTAAAATTATGCTACTGCTTCTTAAAAGAATTTATGCAGGCAATGTATTCTGTGGACCGGGAAGTGTTTCATCTCTAAGTCACTCTTAAATAACAGGGCTAAGACTCCAAAATATGACCATAAATTATATTTGTCACTTGCAAGTCACCTAATTAAGAACTACAGCAGATCATACTCGATCCCCATGTAATAGCTTAATTACTGTATTTGCTATAAGCAAAAAATACATGTTTTGAAAGGGTTGTTCAAATGCAGCTTAGGCGCACCACCTATATGATAGCACTAGCCAAAAGCCTCATTATAGCATGGCTGCGTATTTATAGAAGTACAACAAATTTCACCTATACAGAGCTGTACGTTCACATTTCATCACTTAAAAGCATCGAGACAGCTGAGACTGTGGAATCAGCATGTTCAGGCAGAGCAAAAGACAACACAAGCTCAGTCTTTACAGTTGCAAGCTCATGCTGAAATTAAAAGGAAACCAATGCTGTGCTGCAACCCTTCTTTGCCTCCCTCAGACGTACAGGCAGGTCTCTGAAAAACTGCTGCTTCTAAACCTTCCGCTGCTTCTCTGCACCTTGTTTGCCACGTGCATGTTCACTTTTCTGTTGAAACAGCTAAAATGGAAGAAAAGCTTAGCTCCCACATTAGCCTTAAGAGCAGGTCACAGATGAAAGCAGTGCTGCCACGAAGAGGAAGCAGACACAAATAAGGCTCTCGAAACCGTTCTCAACATCGCATCTCTTTTTTTCAAGCCAGTGTATACCCTGCAGCTGTTCTCACCAGAGAGTAACTGATGCTTTTAGCTTTCTGCATCATAGAAAAGCTTTTGAGGAGCGTAGTATTACAGCATTTCGTTTTTCTAAATCAAATCCCTACAATCACAAACAAGAGAGGGGAAAAACAGTTACTAGAAGGTACAAGTGGAGATTGTCCGTAAAGCTTTACGGAAGATGGTGGGCAGATGGTGGGGATTTGCAGTGACACAGCTGTTTTTAAAAATAAAGAGGTGGAAGAGGAGAAGGCATGGCTACAGCTACACACACACACATTCCTAAGCCAGTTCACACAAGAACAAAAATTAACAGCAGGAAATTGAAGCTGGTGTATTTTTTTTTATCATCCAAATTGACATCTAGAAACCTTTTAAAATAATCAGCAGCACCTTCAAGTTTCTTTTCCAGTCATTACTTTTCTAAGTAACAACCAAATAAAGCTGACAACAGAAACATTAACCTACAGTATTAAAAAGAACATCAAAATTACTTTCAGTGCCTCCAAGTAGCACGTATTTTTGCTGTAAGCCTTACAACATAAAAAGAAAATTCCATCATATCAAGTAAACAACACGAATTATTACCTGTTTGAATTTCCTATGACAAGCTTTACTTTTTCACTTTTGTATTTTTTCAGATATTATTAATAGATGGCAGAGATAAGCAATGCAAGGAATAGTTAAGGTGGGTGGGGGTTATCGTAGATTTAACAGCATGGGGGGTGAGGCAGGGAAATGCCCAAATCCAGTGGGGTATCAAGCACTAGATATGAATATAGTAAGAACAGAACATTTTTCAACTAAGCAGTAATTTGTATAAAAATACTTAATTTCAGAGAGACTATTTGTTTACGCATTTTTAATGCATATTCTCATATATGTCCCCTACAGCCTCATAGAAAGCCTATGTAAACACTAAAAAGATTGTTAATCTCCGGTGTAAAAGCCTGTCTTCTCCAGAGAATCCAGTGAAGCCGTTTCTTGACAGCTTTGTTTACAAAATTAACTCTCTTCCAGTTAAGCTATTGCTAGATTCAAGAAATTTTACATTAACAGGAGGGATACCACTGATACAAAAAGGATAATCTTTTGATTATTCGTCATGGAGTCACCTTTTTCACACTGCATCAGCTCACTTTCTTCTGCGTGTATGTAAACATACTTTTTACTACCCTTTAAAAAAAAAAATCTCATTTTCTGAATATATGAGCTGGGAACCAACACAAGAAAAAGGTTATCCAGCACCAACCCACTGAAAACTTCTATATACCTATCTCCAGAGCCAGCGATCTGGCTGTTGCTACAGCTGGGTATCCAACCGAAGGGCTGTAGGTGAAACCCACTACAAAAATGCGCACATTCCACGCATTTACTCCACAATCTCTCCTTTCACAGTGTCTGTGCTGCTCCCACTCCAAAGACAACAGCAAAGTGATTAGCGTAGGTACTGCCCAGCACAAAAACATACTCAAACATCTGAAGACATTTAAATTAATTTTATTTATACCAGGTTTTCAAAATCAGAAATATTTCAAAGAAATTCAGTACTTATAGACAGGTGCTACATTGATGATCCTTCATCCGCCATTAGTGCCGTGTTTTCACTCTACAATCATTAACTCGCCACCACAAACTAAGGGGAACTTACAGAAGTTTATAAAAAATAGGCAGAGATGAAAATTTGGTTTATACTGGAATTGGCATAAGAAAGTAAAGCTTATTATCAAATTGTGGCAATTGCTGTATTCCATCGCCTGTTCCAAGGGAAGGGTACAACAGAAACAGACCCTTCCACCTAGAGAAACACATTGGGTTTTAACTGAACGTACTCGAAATCCATTTCATGCTCTGACTAGGAGTGATTCTTACACTCGAGTCCTTATAAATTTAGCTTTGCGTTTCTAAAATCGCCACAAGCATAAACCTCACCTACTCACATTAGTCTTGGGCCGATTTCCCTTTTTGATTTGAGAAATCAAGCCCGTATGTCTATACCTCTTCCAGGATTTACCAAATCAAACTGAACAATGGCTGGTCTTGAAGTCTTTTTTTAGAAGAAAAAAGCCATTTCTGCACGAGCTACTCTCATGAAAATTGTACTTAACATTTCTTTATCAATAAAACAACCCAAAAGTCACATCTACATGGAGATACACAGCAGATATTCAACTTGAGAGGATTTTCCTCCACTTCTCGATCACAATGAGGCCCTCACCATTTTGCATAATGACAGAAAACAACAGCTGACAAACCATTCTGGAACAGATGCCAGCTGTCTCTCATTTGTTTTAGCATTCAAACAGTAACAGTTCTGTAGCACTTTATCAGGTTGTGGTTTGGTTTTTTTTCTTTCTTTCTTTGTTTTTTCTTAAAAGCAAGCCATCTGAATTGGACCTCGCATCAGTCCGTCATTTCAAGAACAAACTGAAGGCAGGCTGATCCTTTTGGATCCAAAACTTGTTTTGGTAGGAATCTTACATAAATACAGTTTGTGCTTCAATCTCACATCTACTTGGACTGAGTGAATACACACCTAAGCTAGTTTAAAAAAAAAAAAAAAAGTAACCTTTAATATTCAACTTAGAAGCCACAGACATCTTTCCAGACTGTTTGCAGCAGAGACAAACAATAAATTTAAACACAGTACTGCTTAAAAAAGTTTACTGTCTAAAATGAAAATTCAAATGGTTTATTAAAATTTAACATTTTCAGTTTTGGCTTTTTCTAAAGAAACCATTTATACCTTGTGAAAATCAGTTAAAAGATCGTTTCATCATACTGTACTGAACTCAAGTCAAACATAAAGCACAAAGTAGATCTTTACATTAAACTGGGCTTTGCACACAACGTGAATAATCAGAAATAAAGAGACTATTCTGCAGAATAAAAGTATTTTTTTTTATCTAAACAACATGCATACCATCAGTTAAATCTCAACCTTAAAAGGTACCTGAAAGGAAAGTTTTGTAGAACAAAACCAAGACTCATTAATACACTTAGTAAGTCAGTGGTTATCATGCCTTTTTAGTTAAATTCTAATAAAGTTCAGTCTACATAGAATAGCTAACACAATGAGGTGTGCAAGTCATAGGGATAGCCAGAAGCCTGAAACGAAAGTCTTAAAGTTCTACAGGACAAGAGAGCCTAAACACAGTACCACTAGGTCGTTATTTTAAATATTTAATCAAAAATAAAATAAAAAGAGTTTGACCATTATCCACTTGCTTATGGAAAAAGGGCTATGGACTGAACATAAAGGGCCTGTATTTAAAAGCTCCACAGTTCCACTCTACCAACTTTTTAAAACAAGGTAATGACAAAGAGCATTCCTTCTGGCAGCATGCACAGTTCAGCTGCGAGTGGCTGCCTAACGGCGCTCCTTTACGCATACCAGCAGAATCATGTCCAGTTTTGCCATTTGTGGATAACGATGACAAGATACAAAAGCATGTGTTTGCCATAAATAGCTCTGGCTAACGGAGGATTGCTCACACAGAGCAGATCAAATTCTCTATAAGGAGAGCATTGCTTGGCTCCCACCCAAACATGTCCCCGATGCAAGCCTCGGTAGTGGCAAACACGTTCCAGTTCTATTTACATAGAAGCTAACAAGGAGAACAGTTCATTTAGGCTGTTTCTCGTACCAAGTCCGTCTAAGTCTGAACACTCAAGAAACAAAAATTATTTACCAGATTCATGTTTGCATATCATATAACTGTCGTTACACATCACCTTACCGAAAGAAAGATGGTGAGCTGCGAGATTCTGTGCAAGGTTTTACTCTGACATGTAGAACTTTAAGAACACTCAGGTACGAAACACGCTGCGTGGTTAATCACTTTGTAGTTTTACGTTTCTGACACAAGTGTTTCATGGAACTAATGGTCTCTAGTAGTGGTAGCTTCTTTACGTTAACAGTAAACTAGGATCAGGTCCTTTATCGAGTGATCAGAACAGAGCCACAAAGTATTGTAAAGCAGTGCCAGGAGGAATGAACAACTTGCATTATTTGAGACTAATGATTATCTTTCCAACTCTGTCCACAGAAGTTATTTGAAATATGCTTAAATTAAACGTACTTAAAAATTGCATTTTCCAATGAAAACAAGGCAACATTCTGTAATAAGCCACAAGTTTTATTGCAACGTGGCCAGTTTTTGATCTCAAAAAAAAACAATGTTCCATTTAAGGCTCTTTTTAATACAGAAATTGCCACCACGACTGATGTTTACAAAACTTTAGTGTTTCAAGACTCACATAGTAAACAGATAACTTCTACTCCTGTTCAGTAGTGTACATTCAATGGAAAACAAAAGGCATCGTAACAGCTACTTCATTTATAAAGATATGCATGTAACAGGAATGAAACTGAGGTACTACAATAATTTGATGACACAGTTACAGCAACTTAATTGGCATTCCTTTGGGGGGGGGGGCAGGTCAAACATATTACAAAAAAGTGCTTTAAATGCATAGTGTTGTGTGCTGCCATGTCACAAAAATAGGCTTGTCAAGGCAGGTGAGGTGTATGAATGCACAAGAGCCTCATGGAACTGCAATCAAGTGCAACTGTAAGTAATACTGTATAGAGTCTACCACCCGACCAGTGGACAATACTTTCAAGGCATTCGATTAGCTTACCCTTTGCTGTCTGCTAGGCTATTCACATTAACTATCACATTCATTGTACATGGTGCAAGGAATGCCCACCACGTCAGTTTTGGCTAAGAGTATGACGTGAAAGCATTCCTTGGATCCTACATAAAACTACCAGGATTAAACAGTCTAATGGGAATCGCTGGTAGACTGCTTAACAATGACATCTCCTTCAGGGGCGTCGGGGAGGGGACTTATTTTCTGAGGAGGGAAGGGGACGGGGAGACTAATACTATTCCAATTGAACGAGCTGCAGAAATGGAAGCTCCTTAGATCCAGATGGCACTTGTCTGTCTTTTTATAAGGGTTTTCCTTCAAGTGAAACTACCACGTTGCCTCCCAATTTCTCTCCAAGTGTTGAACGGTCCTTAATATCATCCAAACCATTTACTTGCCACTCATGTTTAATACCTGAAAGACAGACGGACAACAATGTACTTGTGAGAACCTCAACACCTAAATGGCATTGTAATTAACGAGCCTAATTTTTTAGGTCTGTACCTGTAAATTTCTTTTTAATGGCATCTTTAGAGCTTGCGTAGATCATCTTGCTTTTTAAAGGTGCACTTTCAGGAGCCCTTTAAAGGAGAGAAGAAAACCACAGCAAAACAGTTATTCGGTCGTCCAGTCTTAAAGCCAGAATATTCAACTTTATAATGGCAAGCTTTGCTTTTACACACCAGAATATAAACACCAGGTCTTCTTTCTTAGATTCCTTTGTCTCATACGTGGCATCATACAAAGCGTACCGGCAATCATTCAAAGGGAGCAACTTCACAAAAGCTGTATAGGGATCCTCCACCGTATCTCCAATGTCACCAACCAATATCTGCTTTGACTCCTCTACAATTATTTGTTTTTTGTCATCACTTAGGCAGAAGAGAACGGCTTTCTTTCTTTTTTTAATCTCTTCTGGGGTTGAAGATTTCCTTACTTTCATGTCATTAAAAACCTTTATGACTTCATCGTTCACTGTTACTCCAGAAGCCTGTAAAATGAGATCAGAGCAATAACTTAAAACAGCAAAAATTAACACTCACTATAAAAGAGGACAGCCCACAGTGCTAGATAAAGAAGTCTGCCTTCCCCCGTAAGAATCAAAATACTATGCTCAACCTGAACACACTACGAATTTAGTAATCTTGGCAGGACAGGAGCAGAAGATGTAAAGGGGGTGTAAATTCTGCACTATCTCACTGCAGTTCAGCATCGTCAGCTGTGATTCCGGACAGCGGCTTCGTACAACCGGGCACACGACCATCCTACCCAAGCAGTTTTCCACTACCTTACCCTGCTTATTGGGGGGGGAGATGGAGAGCAGGGAGCAGGGTGGGGGGAACCGGGCATCGGAGTTTGAAGTTTTGGGGTGGGATGGCGGGGGGGGAATTGGTGAATACGTGGGGGGGGAGTCTCTCTTTTATTTTTTTCCTTTTTTTTTCTTAGCAGAACAAAACGCGGCAGCGGCAGCAGCTGGCAACCCGCGCTGTCAGGACTCCCATCCCGCCGGGTGATGCCAGGCTCTGCGAGCAGCGCAGATGCTTCCCGCATTGTGTCAGCTTCAGCCCCGCGCTTCAGCACCCCCGGACCCGACCCCGCGCCGCGGCACGGCCCTGCCCCGCCCGCTCCCCCTCCGCACCCGCACGCCCGCGGCGCCGACCGCGCCTCACCGCAACCCGCCCCAACCCCCGGCGAGGGAACGGAGCGCCGGCAGGGCCAACGCGAAGCCCGCGGCCAAACAAACAGGCCCGTGGCCGGCGGGACGCGCCGCCACCGACCTCGACCCGGCCCCGCGGCCGCGGCTCCCGCCCGGGCGGGCTATGCGGGGCGGCGGGGGCGCGGCCCGCCCGGACCCGCCGCCTTTGTCCCCGGCCGAGGAGCTCGGCTTTGTTCGCGGGGACGGCGCTCGCCGCCGGCGGAAGGCCGCCCCCCCGCCGCCCCTCACACGCACCGGCGGCCACTCGCAGGCCCGGGCGATGCCGCAGGGAGCGCTGCGCCGCCCGCCCGGCCCCGACCGCCGGCCCCGCCGCGGCCCGCCCCGCCGCCCGCTCCTGCCCCGCGGCCGCTCCCACCGCCCCTTCCCCCCGCACCCGGCTAAAATTAGACTAAAATGGCGGCCGGGCTGCGGCGGGCCTGCTCAGCTCAGCCCCGCGCCCCCCCCCCCCCCCTCCGGGGCCGCGCTGCCCCTGCCGCCGCGGGTCCCCCTCCCCGCCGCCCTCCCCGCCCGGCCGCGCCGCGCTCACCATGGCGCCGTGTCCCGGGGCGGCGACGGCTGCCTGCGGTGCGGGGCTGCTGCGGGCAGGAGAGCGCTGCGCTGCGCTGCGCTGGGGGCGGCGCGGGCGGGGACTCGGCCGGGCGGGGATGAGCCGCGGCGGCCGGGGAGGGCCGGTCACATGGGCCGCGCCGCCACCACGTGCCGCCGGGCCGCGCCGCGCCGCGCCGGGCCGCCCGCCCCCCGCGGGGCAGGGCCGGGCCGGGCCGGGCTGGGCGGCGGCGGCGCCCCGGCCTCGCAGCCTCCAGCGTGGCCCCGCGGCCGGCCCCAGGCCTGCCCGGGCGGGTCGCCGGCTGCTGGGGAGAGGAGGCGATGCGGCCCCTCGGCCTGGCCTGGAGCACGGGCGGCCCCGGGAGCCAGCGCCGACCGCCCGCAGCGCGGCTTCTCCCCTGGCCGAGGGACGTGCTGCCGCTCCCAGGTCACGGCCCCGGCGTCGGGCCCCGGTGCAGGCCTGGTGGCCAGCCGCTGTCTGTCCGTCTGTCTGTCTGCCCGCCGGGTTCGCTTCGTGGTGGCTGTGGGCCGTGAGCCGTGAGCGGGGCGGGGGTTCGGGCACAGCACTCCAGACGTGGAGCGTCCCGACTCTGACCCGTCGCAGCGGACCGGAGGGCTGTCCGTGCGGCGCGGCACTGCGCTCCCTGAAAGCCAGGAGCTCCTGGCCAAGCCGGATCCCAGCCAAGAGTGCGTGTGAGCACCCAGCCTGCGCTGTGGCCGGCAGCCGTCTGCCCCCCAAACACCCCAGCTGCTGGTAGTACCTGGGTGGAAACCAGCAACCTGGTGTTTCTCAGCATGCATGTGTGTGCGTACGTACACCTGCACACACACCTCCGTACCGCACAGTATAAGGGATGCGGGGTGCGCTCCCCTGTCTCCGTTACTGCACGCCACCGTGTTGACCAGATGAGCCGCCGTGTTCCCAGGTCTCCCTTCTGAGTTACACCGCGCCCTCTCCGCGCGCAGAATTCAAGACTGATTTGCATTCGTGAAGATTCAAGATTTGGCCCGTCAGCCTTGAAATCGGTAACCTGGGGCCATGTTACGCATCCAGCTCCTCACACCCACGCGCTCAGGAATCCTCACCGCCGCTCGGCTGGAAACAGCACACCTACCAGCCTGGGCTGTCCTCCCAGCTGACGGCCACCAGCTCACTCGTACTGCCCGTTCCGTGCCGGGAATGCAGGACCCGGGAAGGCGCAGCGTCATTCCTTCACCACGTACGTGCATTGAAAGAGTCAGTCATCACCCAGTTCAGTTTTCAAATATGATACTTGCTGCTTTTTGAGCAAACAAGTAGGTGAAAATTTGTTTTGATAAACTGACAGCACAAATCATAAATCAGACAACTCTCCACACACAGTTTTATGCTTGGTTTGAACCAGTGTAAGTCCATGGGAATGTCTTGACAGGCCCGTTTCTGGGCATCTGCTGCTCCGGCACAGCTTCACGGGCTGGGGTGGACTTGAGCGGTTTCAAATCCTCCTCATCAGGATGGTTTAATGTCTTCCAAAACAGCCTTCACGACACGTGCCCCTCTCAGCGTCCCAAACTGCGGTCTGCGTCCTTGCAGCCGCACACAACGCGGGGAGGCCACCGCAGCAAAGAGCGGCTTGGGGACTCCTTCGCCTCTGTGAGCAGCGGCCGTGCACGCGTGCAGCTCACCCCCTGGTGACAGTGACCGCGGTCACTGCCGTCCATGGGCTCAGCGGGCCATGCCCAACGCTTGTTCGACGCCGTGAAACTGCTGCGTGCACGTGCCCTAACCTCGTGCCCCTGCAGCCAGCCGCAGCCGCCCACGCAGGGCCTCTGCACCACGCGCCCCAGCCTCGTAAAGTGGAAGGTGGAGGAGAAGTTACCACCTCCAGAGCTGCGTGGCCGGGTGGGTGCTGACTCACCCTCCGTCCCCACTGCCGTGGAAACTGAACGGTGACTCAGCAGTGCCTGTTGGTCTCTTCGCCTGGCTAGGTGCGCACCTGAGGCACCCAGCGCTGCTGCTGCTGCTGCTGCTGCTGCTGCGCATCACCAGCTGGTACCTGGCAGTGGTCTGAGCACAGAAGCAGCAAGGGCTGCAGGAGAAGTGTTTTACGACTTTGTGGAAGTCTCTGAGAAAGAACGAGTTCGCCAGGATCGGAGAGCGTTTCTCAGGGGTGAAAAGCGGGTCACAGGTAGACAGAAAGGGGCTTCTCATGTTCAAGGAAATCAGCAATGGCCTCCTGGCGACTGCAGCCATGGAGAAGGAACTCGGTGACAGAGCCCAGTGGTGACCCTGGAGGCCACAGAAATGGCCAGTATCCAGCCACGGGCAATACCGACCAAGCAAACCTTGTTGCTGGAGCCCACTCAGAGCAGGCTGGTTCCCCACCTCGGCATCTCACTGCACTCAGGAAGCGCTGCGCTTCACCGCCCTCGTGCCACAGGACCTGCGTCCCACCAGGCGCCACCGAAATAGCCCCGTGATTCAGAGAGCCCAGCAGCAGCAGCAGCAGCAGCAGCAGCAGCAGCAGCAGCAGCAGCAGCAGCAGCAGCAGCGCGAGCAGCCTTGTGAACGACACGCTGTGCGGGGCGCATGCCCCCCGAGGAGGCCCTCCACGCCTCCGGCCACGGAAGGAGTGACTCACCGTCGGGCATGAGGCACCGATCGCTGGGATCCAACCCCTGGATGCTCATCAGCGCGGAGCAGCTGCAACGGACGGCGTTACCTTACGCGTTGTGGCTCCCTGGAATCACTGCCCTCTCTTTCTGTGTCCTGGGCATCCTCTTCGCGTCGCCGCCGCTAAGCTCGGCGCTGACCGCGGGGGCCAGGCCTCTGCTCGGCCGCCTCGGGCACCCGCGCTCCCGCTCGGGCCGGTGCCCGTCCCGGGGACTTCGTAACGGGTTGGGCTGGCTGGAGTTAAGTCTGGCAGAGGGATAGAGGTCACAAAAGTAATTAAGATTCTTTAATTAAGTTTCATAAAATAACTCGAGACAGGAGAACGCGGGGCTGCGCGCCTGCCGGTTCGCCTCGGGAAGGCGCGGGCTCCGCGGGCAGAGCTCAGCTTCGCCATGGGGGCTGCCACGCAGGGCGGCCCGGGGCTGGCGCGGGGTCCCCCCGAGAGCGGGGGGATGTCCCGGCGCCCCGCAGCGGCACAAACCGCTCGGCGGAGGGAGCGCGGCCCCGCGGGAGCTGCGCGGAGCCCGGCCGGGCTGTGCCCCGCGCCCACAGCAGCCGGCCGGACCCGCCGCGTCACCCCACACGGCGCCGGTCCGGCCGCCCCCGGCCCAGCCCGGCCCGCCCCGCCGCCGCGCCGGGCTGCCGCAGGCCAGGCCTCACCTCGCCGCGCTGCCCGCACCCACCGCCCCTCCCGGCCGCCTTCCCGCCGGCGGGGGGCCGCGCATGGGGGGGGGGCGGTGAGAGGGGAGGCGGTGGGGATGTCGCGACTCGTCGTGACGCCGCCGCAGGGGCGGTGGCGAAGCGTCGGGAAAGGGGAGCGAGGATTCCTCCTGCGGGAGCGAGGTGGGGGCTCCCGGCAGGAAGGGGCTGAGCGGAACCGAACAGCCCCCTGGAGTCTGAGGCACAGGGAAGCTGCTCAGCCTCGGTAGTGAAAACGGAGATGAAAGCTGCCTTCCAGCAGCCAGCGCGTCTTCGCCGTGCACAAAGGCTGGCACACCTTTAGGGCCAGAAACAGGCCAGTCCCGCAGCCTGCTGCGTGCCCCGCACCGCGCCGGCTCCCGGGGGCAGCTGCTCCCCAGGCCACTCTCCGCCTGCCTCCCGCTCACGGCTGAGGTCACGTCCCAGGAGGACCTCAGGCCAGGAAGGATCTGTACCGTCAGCCGCTCTATCTCAATTATTCAATTCATTAACTTTTTTTTTCCCAGACAGCTCTCACTTCCATGGTAAGGACAGTTGTTTGTGGGTTTTCTTTTTTTTTTTTCCACTTGCAGCATTTTTACTCCGATGTCTCAAAGCTCTTTATTAAAATTATTAATGAAGTATCCCTGCACAATGAGTCTTATTTATCCTGTCGGGTGGGTTGCCCCGGGGTCACCCAAGAAGTCTGTGGTGAGCCCTGGTGCAGGGCTGGGAGGCTTGGATCCCCGTCCCTGCTGTAACGCCTGGACCATCGCTGCTCCTCGGGAAGGAAACACAGGTCAGGCAGCACAGTTCTGTTCTTGAAACCTCTGTTCCAAGCAAACAGCAAAGTCAGACTTTCCTCGTCAGCGTGCGTCCTCTGACAGCACGAGGTCCGAGGAGCTTGGCGTCAGCGGCTACCCCCAGCTCCCCGCGCGTCGGAGGGGCACCCGCATCTGCACACGCTGTGAGGCAGAGCCCTACGCAGGCTGCGCAGGGGATGCAATGTACTAAATCCTGTCCAAAGAGAGAAGATGTAAAAAGCAGCATCGCTTTCTGGGAGGTGCGGTAGTCGCTGTGCATCACGGGGCAGCGCTTGTTGCAGCGAGATGGCAAGCAGGGAGCCCACGCCACCTCTAGGAAACCAGGCGTGTATAGCTGCCCCACACGCCGGGTCAGCGGGTCGGGGGAAAGCTGCCAGAGCGCTGTGGAAGAGCAGGCTGTGACACTAAGCAAAGTGCAGATTTTATTATTTAATTATTCTAGTAAAATAAGAGACCAGAAATGTTCTTCAAGCAGCCAAAAGGCAGTGGCGTAATTTGTTAGATGTATCTATTGGTGCGCTGGAAAAACCTTCCCTTCCCTTTCTACTTTTGTTTCGTGTACGTAACTTTTTCTCGTATGAAGAGCTAATGGCACAGTCACCTAGAAAGAGTAAATCGCTCGCCCTAAAAGCATGCCAGCTGTGAGACTGGTAGGAGGAGAAACCCAAGGTGCTGCGGGAGCTGGCGGGAGTGCTCACCAAGCCACTTTCCATCGTGTATCAGCAGTCCTGGCTAAGCAGGGAGGTCCCACTTCACTGGAGGTTAGCAAGTGTGATGCCCATCTACAAGCAGGGCCAGAAGGAGGACCCTGGGAACTACAGGCCTGTCAGCCTGACCTCGGTGCCGGGGAAGGTTACGAAGCCGATCATGTCGAGTGCCATCGTGCGGCACACACAGGACAACTAGGGGATCAGGCCAGGTCAGCAGGAGTTTATGAATGGCAGGTGCTGCCTGGCTAACCTGGTCTCTTTCTATGACAAGGTGACCCGCTTAGTGGATGAGGGAAAGGCTGTGGATGTTGTCTGCCTGGACTTTAGTAAAGCCTTTGACACCATTTCGCACAGCATTCTCCTGGAGAAACTGGCTGCTCATGGCTTGGACTGGTATACGCTTCACTGGGTACAAAACCAGATGGATGGCTGGGCCTGAAGAGTTGTGGTGAACAGAGTTAAACCCGGTTGTCAGCTGGCCTCAAGTGGTGTTCCCCAGGGCTCAGTATTTGGGCCAGGTCCGTTTAATATCTTTACCAATGATCTGGATAAGGAGATCGAGTGCACTTACCCTCAGTAAGTTTGCAGATGACACCAAGCTGGGCAGGAGTGACGATCTGCTTGAGGGTAGGAAGGCTCTGCAGAGGGATCTGGACAGGCTGGATCGATGGGCTGAGGCCAGCTGTAAGAGGTTCAACAAGGTCAGATGCCGGGTCCTGCATTTGGGTCACAACAACCCCATGCAACCCTACAGGCTTGGGGAAGAGTGGCTGGAGAGCTGCATGGAGGAAAAGGACCTGGGGGTGGTGGTCAACAGCCGGCTAAACATGAGCCAGCAGTGTGCCCAGGTGGCCAAGAAGGCCAACGGCATCCCGGCTTGTGTCAGGAATAGTGTGGCCAGCAGGAGCAGGGAGGTGATCCTGCCCCTGTACTCGGCCCTGGTGAGGCCGCACCTTGAGTACCGTGTTAGTTTTGGGCCCCTCACTACAAGAAGGACATTGAGGTGCTGGAGCGTGTCCAGAGAAGGGCAACAAGGCTGGTGAAGGGTCTGGAGAACAAGTCTGCTGAGGGAGCTGGGGTTGTTTAGTCTGGAGAAGAGGAGGCTGAGAGGAGACCTTATTGCTCTCTACAGCTACCTGAAAGGAGGTTGTAGTGAGGCAGGTGTTGGTCTCTTTTCCCAAGTAACTAGTGATAAGATGAGAGGAATGGCCTCAAGTTCTGTCAGGGGAGGTTTAGATTAGATATTAGGAAAAATTTCTTCACCAAAAGGATTGTCAGGCATTGGCACAGGCTGCCCAGGGAAGTGGATGAGTCACCATCCCTGGAGGTATTTAAAAGATGTGGAGATGTGGTTTAGTGATGGTCTTGGCAGTGTTAGGTTTATGGTTGGACCTGATGATCTTAAAGGTCTTTTCCAGCCTAAATGATTCTATGATTATTCAACTTTATGGCAAAAATTCCCTGCCTTTGCCACCAGAAGAAAGTTGTCTGTGATTACCATGGCTGTTCAGCACTCTCGTAGGCCTGGCTCGAGCCATGTGTCTCTTACTGCCGCAATGTCCTTTTCGCTGCGCACATGCCTCAGCAGCGTTCAGCAACTTTGGCGCTTTCTCCCGTGCCTTACAAACTCCGTGCCAGCCCTGACACTGGACGTCTCCCAGCACTGTTTCTCTCTCCAAGTTTAGGAAGTCAAATTCTCCTACATCAGGATTCCAACAGCCTTGGCACAGCACAGAAGCAGAATTATTTATTTTTAAAATCATATTTGAGATAAAAATGTGGTCTGCTTTCTTATTCTCGGTGATGTGGCTCGACAGTTGGTTCTTTGCTTGCTCGCAGCATGCAAAATTTAGTACCTAAGTGTAATAAAACTTACACAAAGAAGGAGTAAGGACAACAGTAGTGTCACCAAAATAAAGTCCACGTCTGCAACTTTCCTAAGAGTGGTTTCATCTTGTTTCAGTTTCTGAAAATTTGCTTAGCCACAGAGCAGCACCTCCTCTCCGCAGAGGGGCAGGACAGCTGGAAGGGGTAATTTCACCAACGGCTTCAGCCTGGTTTGCAGCAGGACGACTGCCGAAAGCAAGGATGCGGTCAGACATCTCGGCAGATGACACGATTTCAGCTGGTGCACCTCCAGGAAAAGGTGGCCATGATTTCAGAAAGCTCTTTCCCTTCTGGATAGGGGCATGCAGGCCTTCAGGATGTTGGGGCCGGCTGGCACATAAGGAGTGTGATGATGCAGCTTTGTTACGCTCTTCTTTATAGAGGAGCCCCGCAAAATTGCCCCCCTGAGACAGCCAGGGTTCCTGGTGGGACAAGGAATCCTTGTTTTCCTGCGGCTGGACAAGTGCAAAGCAGCGCTGTACACACATCGCACGCAGATTTCGGGCACTAATCCCAAGCCTTGCAGCCTTGGCCTGATTCTGCTACTAACCTCCATCACTCTGTGCTTCCCCTCCTACCAGGCTTCTGTCATTGTGTCGTAAGAAGGTCCTCAGAAAATGGGCTGTTTCTAATCATGATCAGCACTTCTGTGACATTGTAGGTCTGATTTAAGGAGACATCTTTGCAATACAAAAAATAATCACCAGGAAAGGATCAAACCCTCTCCAGGAGATGGAGGAAGCCATCACAAAAGTGCCAAGACGGGGGAGATTAATTGACGTGGCCTGTTTAGGCTGGAAGTCACAAAGGCCCGACAAAAAGGAGGACAGACACTTTCCGTTCTGAAGTTTTAATACTGTTAAAATTGCTCCAAACAGACCTAAGACTCAGTTTGCAGGATTGCATCTGAATGGAAGGAAATTCCCTTTGATGAAGGATGAACCCAAGGACCAGTTCTAAGAAACCTCTGAGAAGCAAAGGTGGGCAACTACAGCAACAAAAGATGCACAGACTGAACCTACTCACGCATTGCAAAGCCCCCTCACAAAGTACATTGCTTAAAAAGTTGATCTTGCCTTTTAAAACCGCAAAGTTGTTCTTTTTCAGATAGCAATCTATAAATAAAACATTAGCTAAGCCTGACATGCTAAATACATGAGTTGAGATCCCTTTCTGGTGGTTGAGGATGGGCTTTAGGATGGCTGGGGCACAGGAATATTTATAACTGTTGCTGGATGGCTGGACCTGTCGGTCAGTGCGACGGTGTCCTGCGGTGAGGGCAGCGCTCTTGAGCGGTGCCAGAACCGCGGAGCCCAGCATGTGACTGCGGCGGTGGGATCTGCACAGGAATGCTGGCGAAAGGCAGCTATGAAGCCCTGATCCCGCGGGCAAATCCCCAGCCTCAGAAGGGAAGCTGCCATCCAAAACCCAAACAGTTTCAGCGTCCTGGCTGGCGTGCCTGCCATTTCAGACGCGTGATTCACGGCAGCCAAGCCACAGCGCAGCCCATCCCTCCAAAGTCCTGTCCTCTCCAAACGAAGGCGCTTGGAGAAGAAAAATAGGAAAGCATGTAGGCTATTATCTATGTTCTCACAGGACTGAATCTAGGAAATAGCTATATAAAGCCTAAATAAATTGGTAAGCTAAAAATAGCAAATCAACAAAACTCCAGCTGGACTCTGTGTCACCCCAGCAGAGCAGGGGTATCCTCCGGGAGACAACGTTGTCAGCAGGGACACTGCAGTGCAGGCATCCTGCTGCCAGCCCCTCGGCATGCTGAATCTGGCTGTGCACGGCGTGACTCTGCGCTGCGACACGATGCTAGCGCAGCGGCACTCCGGTACGACCATCAGACCCTTCCTTTCGTGGTTCTCTGAAACAAATCGACGAAAGGAAAGGTGAACAACTGTAGAGAAGAGTAAGCGAAAGCCAGTCTTCTGTGGGCAGCGGCCAGCGCTCCGCAGAGTCTGCCGTCACGTAACATCCTTGGAGGAAACTTGGCCCAAGCGAACATTTCTATCGTCAAAAGCGAGTGACCTGAACAGCTGGACGCGCTCTGCGAGCGGCGCGGAGGGCGCAGACAAGCGCCGGCACTGGCTGCCTGCTGCCCGTCCTGGCAAAGGGCGAGGGGCTCTCTGCCCCGCCAGCCCCCCACCGTACCCAGAGCCTCTCGCCAGCCAGTGGCTGAGGCGCTCCTGCACTTGGAGGCCCAGAAAACAGTTTCTTTTTCTTCTTCTTTCATACCTAAAACATTTTCAAGGTGGAGTTGCACCTAAAATAATAACAACAACAATTAATAATAATAATTTTAAATTAGTTTCAGCGATTTTCCAGAAAAGCAGCACTACAAACCCAGGAAACTGATATATTACAGTAGAGAAAGCAAACCCAAAGTCAGCCTGAGTGCCCTTAATGGGAAACGTATGGAACTTGTCGCCTTCTGCCGCTGAAAACCTTTCAGGTGTAGTTCATAGTGATGTCTAGCATTGTATTGCACTCCAAACATTAAAGAGCATTGATCTGGAAAAGTACCTGCTTGCCAGAACGCAGCTGCATGGCCGAGGGTGGAGTGTTTCACCAACAGCAGATCAGATTTGTTTCATTACTTAAAAAGTAAAACCAAGTTGAATGGCAGACCCAGCCGCATGTCACCACTGAAGCTCGGGCCAGCGGGTGCTGCTGGGAGCGGGGGGAGGCAGGAGGAAGCCAGGCTCTGCTCCCCCCACCGCTGGTGGCCAGCGTAAAGCCCAGGCTTACCAGCACTTTCCCAGGTACCGGAGATGCACCTTTGCACCTTGCAAAGACATAGGAGTAACAGTGTTCATGAATGATGACCATTATTTTAATAGTCAGTGGCGTACAGCAGTTAAAATACAAAGCTTTGCACAAGTACGCACATGTACGTCCACAAATACACGGACACGCTTTCGGGATGGCGCTACTTCAGCTTCCCTATTAGGAAACAGATGGGGAACAAGACAATGGCTTTACTTAGCTGTCTTTATAATTTTTCTGGTTTGCAGCACAGTCATTTCACCTTTTGCATTTGACTTAATCCAAACATCTTCAAACCTGACTGCCCCAAAACGGGAAACTTTCTGATCGGTGGTAACCAGATACTCTCCAAGAGGGGTTGTTACGCAGGCCTGATATCGGACATTTATACAATCGAGCACTGAAATACAAAGTTTTAGTGGAGTGCTGTTGAAGCAAGCACCAAGTTAAGGGAAGTATGTTGCTGATGAAGGGCGGGAGGAAGAAGACATCAGCTGGTCTGATGGTAGCGGGCTGAGAAATCTCAGAACCCCCCCTTACAGCAAGCTGGGAGAAGCCGAAGGAGCAAAGCTGCAGAGTTAGACCAAGAAGTCACTGCTGTGAAGATCAAGGCGGCAGTTTAGCAGCACAGGGCAGAGATCTCCTGGAGCTACAGCAGCTGACCCGCCTGCCGCACAGAAAATTACCCGCAGTCCTCTGGACACTGGCAATCCTTTTAGAGAGGGCTCTTCCAGGGTAGAAATCGTCCTTGGTAGCCTCAAGAAGTGTTAGCTGCAATTGTTGCAACCAGTTACGACAGTGATCCACACTAGGTAACATGACCAGTGTTAGGTATTATTTATTGGAGTACAAACAGATAGCAGATACAAGATTGCTGCAGGGTACGGGTTAATTCAGCGGTTACATCAATGATTTGAAAATCATAAACCATGCGTGTAATCTCCTGAATCCTAAAGCACTAGATTACCAGTCCAGCAGCAACTAGACGTTGGGCAGGACTCTGGCGTGGTCTGGTGTCCCCGGGGATCTGCTCCCCGCACGCGTCCGTAGCAGTCTCCGCTTCTGGACGATGGTCAATGCAGAGGTGGCTGCTTGGGGGGCAGGTGGCAGCTGGTGACAGCATCACGTCGGGCTGCTCAGGGTCTGGCAACCTCTGCCTCCCCACAGCTATACATGCAAGTTCCAGTTGGTTTTTGGCTGCTTCTTGCTGGTTTCCAGTGCCCAGATTTGCTAAGATTATGCTAAGGTCATCTCCATTTTCTATGAATGCTAACATTTATGTGCTCTCTCCTACGATACTTACAGCTTCACCCTCCACACGGGAGCCATCCCACAGCGGGTGCAGGGAGCAGTGGCCCCAGCCCAGACCCTTCACGGTGAAGAGCGCTGGCTTGCATCTGTCATGCTGCCTGCCAGACCAGAGCAGCTCCAGCTTTCCAGCACCATTAGAGGTTTCTGGGAGTTAAACTTCCGGCAGGTGAATCTGACACTGGACTACTTCCTAATACAGGTGAAGGGACCTGACACAACAGCTGCACTGCACTGGTGCTGCTAGCGGACACCTAAGCATGAACAGCCAGCACTGGCTCAACTGCAGCCACCACACAGGGCTCCATCCCGCATCTGAATGCACCTTCTCCTTCTGACCTGGCCCTGGCTCGGGCAGGAAGGGCAACTTCCAGCAACACCAGCCACTCTAGGGATTTGTCTTCTGAGTCTTTGACCATCTGCGGTGGCCAGCAGCTGAGGAAAGGCTGAGATTTCCTGGAAGAGAGAGTCCTTTGGGTGGGAGCCCAATTCCTTCAAAGGATCTGGCCCCACAGCTGTGAAAGAGTTACATACAGAAAGCAATCAGAAGAAATTGCCTAGGGTGGTTGCACAGCAATTCCTAGCGCTGACAAAAATGAAGTGGGCAGGCTGCACAGCAGGGAAAACAGTGGGCACAGCAGCCTCTGGACACTTGTCAGGGCTAAGGTACATTGGAGCTACCAAGGAGGGAAAGACTTTCACTATTGGATCTTGTCAAAACGCTGCCTGGAGGACAGACGCCAGGCCGGGAGCTGAAGGAAGGAAGCCTGCCGCCTGTTTTCCTGAGCAGTCTGGTAGAGCCCGATTAGTCGGGGCCTCTGAAGCACAGGCGAAGCCGTTGACCCTATCCATTTCTGCACCTGTGTGAAACTCTGGCTTGGAGCCCCCTGCAGATACTGCACACCCCTCATGCTGGGGGTAACAGCACATGGGGCAGGGGATCACGGCAAGGTGGACGAGGAGCACGGGTATCTCAGCCCCTATGACAAGGGGGGAGATAGGAAGTAATTCCCCTTTTTCCAAAGTGGTATGCGTGCGGGAGATAGGCAGCCATAAAAAGACATCTCGACACAACTCAGAGACAGCACAGCTGAAGTCTGAAAATGCTGCAATGAAAGCCCCCACTCGGGCAGTCCGCTGCCAGGAAGAGGTTCATTAGGGCTGCCAGGGGCTTCGTTCATGCCCCGTGAGCACCACAAAAGCCAAGGAGAGTCAGATCTGCATTGCACGGGCAGCATATACCAGTATTTTACACACAGCTGCTCAAAGTAGAAGTGTCACTTTTCTGCATTTCACCTTCAGCATGTTTAACTAAGGCCTTAAGCTTGCAAACTTCATGGCAATTTGGTAACTCAACTCCTAGCACAAGCGTACAAACACCACTGTCACAAGCAGGGATTTGGGTTAAACTGTTCCCACCTGCTCTGCCCAAACTCAGAACTACAGTTGTGTTGCCGAGGGGAAGCTGCTGAAGGAAACAACCCTGGAGCAATGGCAATGAACAGCTGGGAGTAGGTTGGGGCCAGTAACAATTCAAATTGCATCTGCCACAGACGGACTGGTTCAGCTCACTGTGCCCCCCCAACCATCCCCCCCAAAAGTATTCACATTTAAGTCGATGGGGACTATTCACGTGAACAAGAACTTGCACAACTGTTTGTGCAACCTGCTGGTCAGGATGTTCACACCCTCCTGGGACTAGACAGATGCAGGGATATCAAGTACGACCTACAGCATGCAGAGAAGTCTGCGGCTGCTCGCTTGCCTTACAGAGTTTAGCATTCTTTGTGGTGGGAACAAGAAATGCATCTTTGATCTGGACAGGACAGAGACGTCAGCTCTGAAGAGGGAAAAGCTCACACAGAAACTCTGAAGTATTAACAGACATTTCTAAACAATATCCCCCACTGTTCTCGTTCTTAGACCTTTAAAAAAAAAAAAATCCCAAACTTCAAACTGATCAGTCTCCCACCTGTCACCATTGGTTCCCTGGACTCATGGGAATGCCCGTTCTCGCCACCCCTACGGCAAGGCAAGCACTACAGTCGCAAAGAAAACCCACAACTGCAGAGCAAGTGATTGTTCGGGTCTGTAGCACATACAGGTCCTCACGCTACAACACAAGCCAGCACAAACACAGGGAGAAGACTCCCTGCAGAGACCTGCAAACCTCATGCTTCAGTTCACTCCCATCCCCAGACTTCTGCTCCATCCTGTTTTCTCAGAGTACAGCACACCTCCAGCTCGGCAAGACTGGTTTTAAGAGGGTTTTAAAGCTATTGACTCAAACCAATATTTAAATTAATAAACACTGAAAGTAAAACTACCCAGGATAGTAAAGATAGTTTAAAGATGCCGCTGGTCACCTGAACAAAGCTATGAGGTTTTACATGGTCAGAATAAACACCCCAATTAAACAACCACACAACTTATACACACACTTCTTACATTACCGCTTACATACTGACGAAGGTTTGCCTCAGTCCGAGACCAGGTATTACAGTGTCTGCAGCTGCCAAAAATGCTGGTGATTGAAACCAAATCCTGCTATGTTCTCTCCAGCAACTTGTCCTAGTAAGTTAATGGGGCAGATGGCATAGCAGTAGAACTCAAAACAAAATGCCAGAAGCTCAAAATACTCTGAAAAATGTGTCATTTTATTTGTACACTTCCAAAGTTGTACGTAGAAACTTACAATACAGTCCTGTAAATTTACTCATTGCTAGAGGAACTGCCAGGGACACGGGAAAGTATTTACTGATTGATCATCAAGTTAGAGGGGAATAAACAACAACAAAAAAAAAACACCCACCCACCAGAAAAAGAAAGTAAAAATTTATGGAACTCTCTCTTTTTTTTTGTTTTTAATCCCCAAGTACAAATTTTATAAATACAAAACAAATTCACAAATTACTTTGAATGCTAAATAAATATCTACTTAATAAACTCAGACTGAATACCTCCAGCCAGTACTGGTACAGTACTTAAAAGATATGCAGTTGTACTCATTCATGTGTAGTGTTGAGAAGATATGCTCAAAGAAGTTTTAAACACACACACACACACACACAGTTTCTTCAACTGTGCTACAGCAGAAGATTTTATCTGAGTTGATAAAGCCCTCAATACCACAGCTCCTACGAAGTCTAGAAGATGAAACAAGGTCATTTGGTGCAGGAAAAAAACAATGTATTTCTGGAAGATATTTGGACACATGAATGTATTAAAAATGTACAAAACCTCTGTAAACCAGTACTGTATCCAGTACATCTATCAAAATTATCAGACACTGAATAAAACTGTAGCAAAGGTAATCTTTCCTACGTTCTCCTGAGTGCTTAATATTACATTGAGAATATAGTGCAGGCCACACTTCAAGGTGGTTAAACAGTTGTTATTGCTTTATAAAGATATGACGACTGCGTGATTTAACATTTCATTTTAATGAGCATAAGAGATTCCCTCAAAAAATCCTTTGGAAGGCAGAGGTTAGATTCGTGACTTCTTTGCCGCGGGAGCGGCGTGGTCCACATTACCAGATGTGATGGGAAGTCCAAGCTTTTGAGCCTGAATGTGGAAGAAAGCCTGAAGTCTAGTTCCAGCTTTTGCTTCACTTGTGTTACGAGGGTTGTATTCGAAGCAGTTCGAAAACATCAGCTCAATGTCTTCAATGAATTCCGCTAGTAAATAAAAAGTAAATAAATTAATTTAGCGTGTCTCAAGTCATCAGAGAGCAGTACGATAAAGCAGAATGACACCACTGAATCAGTAGAGTGATCCCACCCAGAGCAGCAACACAAAAGTGTCTTTACATATGTGTCAAGTTTCTATCATTACATTGGTGAAGTGCCGCGTAAACATTCTTAAATTTCTCCGATTAACATTAAAGGAAATACAAATCAAGCAGTAACAACAGTATCTTTTCTAAATATTTCAATCAGTATCTCACTGACATCAAAGGCTTGAGAAATCACCAGCAGTTTCTCAGCTGCTCATTTCTGATCTATCTGTACATCGTGTATTTTTCCAGTAAAAGAACTATGTTTGCCAAATCTTATTTAAAAAATATTAGTACATGATCTTAAAAAAAAAAAAAGAGCGAACAAAACACACCACAAAATCCCAAACCAAAACACAATTTCATCTTTCTAATCCTCTGACACAGCTCTATTTTAGGTCAAGAATTTATTTTAAAGAGAGAGAGAACAGGGTTCATTACCTCTTTCAATAAATAATACTTACATGCTAACTTGTATTCACATTTATTGACTTTTTCACGGATTATATTTAAGGCAATAGGTTTCTTGATGATATCATAGTAGTCTGGTACCTTCAAAAAAAAAACCAAACAACAAAACCCCACACTATGATTCACAGATGAACAAATGGAAGCTTAAAATTCTACCTTGTAAAAAATGAAGCAAATCATACAATAGCAGAAAATATTATAGTTTGGTTTTTAAATAAACAGGCGTCCCAAGCAACTACCTCCACTTCCTGAGCTGAATATTAGTTTTCAGGTATTGCTGTTCCATTTTTTATATCATTGAAGTAGCAGATCACAACAAGCATTAGCCAGCAATTCAATGAACAAATCTAATCCTAAATACCCTGTGAACAACTAAGAAAATTGCAGGAGCAGATAAGCGTTACAGTGTTCCAGCTATTTCCATCTGTCAAATGCAAAAATTATTTCCAAGATTTTAAAACTTTTCATTTTCCTGTAACACATTATAGTGTTAAAAGCTCCTTATTCATGGGTAACGGCCATTTTTACTCCGCTACTGTTCACCGTCTTGCAAGAGAAATGAAATCCTCAGATTCCATTTAGTTGCGCTGAAGAGAAGGCAGCGAACCTTTCTGCAGCATGCAGGACTCAAGTATGCAAGTACCAGAGATAAACAGCCACTCAGAACAGCGTTTATGTGATCAAGGTGAGGGGAGGAAAAGGATTCCCTGACCCTTATGGGCACTGATCATTTGGATCACAGATTTTGAATTCCACATAAGCACGAAGCTCAGGGTGACTCCATCTCACTCAGAAAGCAGGGCAGGTGGGGGGAGGGGCGAAAGAAAAAGATATCTGATACAAATTTGACTTTTTTTTTTTAAACAAGAAAAGATATCAACATGTACCATCACGTATGTACAAAAACCAAGTTTTTTATTATAGCCTGTAACTTTGCTATACCAAGTGCAACCTGCAAATGAACCTAGAGAAAGAATTAGTAGAGAAATAGAACTAGATTGACACATTTTTCATTCCTTTACCTTTAGGAGTACTGTTTACATGAGTACTAAATAGAAAGGTAATTTTCTCTTTCTGGCTTGCTGTGCATTGATCATTCAATGTATTCTATACATTGTCTTAAAGCCAGCAAAAAGTTTAAACCGAAATTTCTATCATGATGAAGAAAATTTAAGAAAATTTGTGTCACTCAGGCATGGATTTTTCTTTCTGAACTATATAGATACTACTCCTTAGTGACTGATCCAGGCAAACCAGAATACACCGAATTATTCCACTCTATTCTATTCTCCTCCTCCGTGCTTACATCTTTCATTCACACTTGTACATTGTCCTTTTTGTCCAGACACATTAATCCTTCCAGCTATCTGTGACTCTGAATTCAGAGTTTCAAGTCTTCATTTTGATGGTTGGACTTAATAATCTTAGAGGTCTTTTCCAGCCTTAATGATTCTATGATTTAACAGCTATCACTGTTAATTTTAATAGAGCACTCGAAATGCCGAGCTCTAGACCCTGCAAGGACGTCTGTGCAGAGTTGCTCCAGAGGGCTTGGAGAGGACAGGCACTTTGTTAGGGCAGGACAGTTCCCGCAGTGCGTTACAACTGACAAGCCAGTGCTGCCTGCAGAAAAGCAGATGTGCTTCAGGAGCTTTTATTGTAATACAAACCTCTAATGCAGCGCTTACTTCGGGTAGCTGATTTGCCATCAAGTATTTTAAAATCTAAACAAGAGGGGAATTAAGAACTAAGCTAAGAAATTATCTTTTTACTGCATTACAGTTAACGTCAGAGTGAAGCTGCTCCTACCCTGTTATTTTAGTGCAGGTCTGTTCTCAAAATACCACTGCATAAATTGAAGATTAATTCAACTAATTAAGAACCATAAGTTTACCTTTAGCAGTCCTGTGCTCTGTTTGGGTTTTTTTTTTTCAAATCAAAGCATTTCATATTTTCAAATACTTGATGGCAAGCATATTTAAAATTTTCTGAATAACATGTCATTTGGAAAAGTTATTTCTGGCACCAATCATTTGAGCTGAAATGCAAGAGTTTGCCTGAACCTCCATTACTTAGCTGTATCCCCCTGTCTGGGCAATGCTATAAAATCCCAAGTTTTACTGGCTTCTCATCTCTTTACAGGATTCTCAACCATTATCATTCCCTCTGCAGTTCTATCAGTTACCTGGATTTTGGAAACCAGTTTCATGAAAGGCCAGCTGTCGTCATGTCGTACCAGTTCCACTATGAGTTGTTCAAAAGCTGAGAGCTCATGGACTCCCCCTTGACGTCCTGAACTTCTCCTGTTCAATGAGGTTTGAGGAGATGATTCTGGAAAAAAACCCAACACCCACCAAATAAAAATAAAAACCTGACAAATTTTTTTTTTTTTTTTTTTTTTAAAGAGTGAAACACTATTATTCTTGGGTACTAAAACTGTAGTTTCAGGGCACAACTCCTGTAGTTTGGCTTCAGGTATTAACTACACTACAGCCTTGTTATTAACCACTGAATGTCTCTCTTGTCGTACAAAATGCTAAGTACCAGGACTTAGCTGGGTTCCTCCTCCACTCTCCTTCACCGCATTAATCTTGCAAAGGATTTTTTCACTGATTTCAATTTTAAACCAATTTGTTAAACACTTAAAGAAAAGCCCTATTAGAGAAAAACAGAATAAGCTGCCTGGTCATAACTTTCACTTCCACAAAACCTCTATTCAGAGTGGTTTTATCTGCTTTCAAGAGTAGTCAGCAGGGTGGTTAAAGGATAAGCCCAGAAACTCCCAATGGTGAAGGACAGAAACGGTGCAGAATACGAGGCTGCCACACTGAAGTGCAAGCTCTTTTTTACACTCTTCAGTCTCACACTGGGTCCTTTCTGTTTTTAAAAGGTTATTGTAGCTTTCTAAGTATTTCCCTACCATTAAACACTCAGTATCAGCTTAACAAGCAAGGACACTGTTAGCCCTATACCAAATAGACATTTTTCTTCTGGTAACAGTTTCTCGTTGTCCGCTTACATTCCCAATTTCAGTACCTTGCCTACATCTTGTTCTTCACTGTTTAACTCTTTAATAAAACAAAATCATAAAAGCTATAAGTAAACATCTGCATTTTCATGGGTTAAGGCATAAATATCACTTTCACATTTTCTATCCACTTATTAGCAACTGCTCCATATTGTAAATACAAAATTTCAAATATGGATATGACAAATCTCCTTGGCAAATAAAGTATTTGTTCTGTAGATGACTGATTTTCTTTTTTTTTTTTTTTTTTTTTAAAGGTTCACTTTGTCACTGCAAAAGAAGGGAACTGTCTTGTTGGAAGTGGTAAAAATGCCTTCAACCACCACTTCTAGTCTCCTTGCTCTACCACACAAATATTTTAGCAATGAAAAGGACATGGGTTTTGTTCTGGACAAGCACATTTCTCTAACCTGTGGATTGTCGTTTCCTGCCTCTTCTCTTGGGTTCAGTAACAGGAAGAGAAAGCTTTGAAGCAGAAACTGGATACTTCCTAAGCCGTTTGCTTGAGTCTGTGGTATCAACAATTCTAAATCCGAGAGAATTGGAAGGGCTGTTTTCCAGGGCGTTATCAGCACTCTTTCTTCCTCTTCGTCTTCTCCGAGGACCAAGTAATTCCACGAATACGTCTGCATGTAATGTACTTTGGCTCTGACGAGTGGTCCGGCTATTAAGTCTTAAAGTAGGCTTTGTCACTGACGAAGCAGCTGATTTTATCCTTCTTAACCCCCTTCTGGTAACTTTAGATGAAGATCCAAGTTGCTTAGGTATGTTTTGCTGACTCCGTGAAGCGTATGCTGCCTGACGCTGGCTGTTCCGACTTGAGAATGGATTGTTGAGTTTGGCTGCTCTCATTTTTAATGGAAACTTGACCTGAGGTCTTCCTTGCTTTGATGGGCTACAAAAGTGAACGATTATGTTTATTTATACCAAAATTCCATTGTTCTCTTTTCCCTCAGTTTTCTAATTCAGCATTGAAAAAAGCCAGCCATTCGAGGTTGGACTGGTAAACAAGTGGCTTGGAGGTGATGCAGACATCCAATTACTATTATCTTCAGTACTACTCTGAAGTCTGTATATTAAATATTATGTGGAGCACATACTTTAAAGAAATGCTCAGAATTCTGAGCACGTTTGCAGCTTGTGCAACACTAATGCATTCACTGGAGCACCCGATATCAATTTCTTTAAATCACCTGTTTCTCACAGGAGCTGTAACTACTAGGATTTTTGAACAGTATTACCAGCTACATAAATAAATTGCAGTTCTGAAACACTAAGCGTAAAAGTTATGCTCTAGTCAGGGTTTATAACTAATACTCAAGACTCATCTTCAGTTACAGGAGAGAAGGAAGATGCCAGAGACAAATTTACTTCTCAAGGACATGCAAGTTCTCTCCAACTATTGAATCCCAACTGTCAGAACCACAAATAATCTTGCTTCAGTCAATTCAAAAGACTGTACCAAAAAGGACAACAATATTCTGAGATCAGGAAAGGTTCCTTCCAACTTTTATGCTCCTGGCACATGTATCAAATCCACCACTTTACCGAAAGTAGCACATTGGATTATTTAGTTGTTTGGGGGTTCTTTGTTTGATTGGTTTTGGTGGGAAGTTTTTTAGGTGTTTTTTTTTTTAAAGAGCCACTGCATAAGTCCTCCTAATGTCTCAGTCTCCAGCGGATGACCTTGTCTTCCCTAATGTTCCAATACTTACAGTCTGCATCTAGTCTCCCAGAATTCAAAACTGGGCAAAAACAACTCCAAGTTTTCTCCAGAAAATCTTTCCTGTTTGAAACTTTCTCCACTTTATATTCAAACAGTAGCTGTACAGAACTGCAACTCTGATGTCCCTCTCTCACCTATATATCAAGGCTGGAATTTTCATCCTGAAAAGTGAGTCTAAGTCCAGTGGACCTAACTTTTGTTAATATTAAACACATCAGTAAAAGCCAAATTCATAACAAACTGCCATTTTTAAACATCTTTTTCAGACTGGATTTTCAAGATACGTGCTGATGTGAACAATTACTCCATCTAATAATCAAGATATTTGAGTAGGAAACCACTTCAATGGATGTCTACTTACCTTGTTTCTTCTTCCTCTTGATATTCATCCTCCTCATCTTGCTCTTCCTCATAATGCTCTTCTTCACTTTGTCCCATTTCATCATAGTCTGCCTCTTCTTCCCCTTCTCCTAGTCGTTCAGCAGTCTCTTCATCACTTTCCACAGAAGGTCTCTGTCTGGAGGAGAGGCGTCTAGAGCGCTGTTTTGGTCGGCACTCTGGACAAAACCAGTCTCCTTCAGGAATGACCTAGAAACAAAAGAAAAGAAAAAAAAACCAGACAGCATTAGTAATATGCAATGAAGTCGCAAGAACTACTCAAGTTTTGCGCCAAAAGGAAGCACTTCTTTTTCCTCAGATACCTTCAGCTTGGGCCTGATACAGTAAGTATGATAGCCTCTATCGCAGCCATCACACAGCACCATGCTTTCCGCATCGCCTTTCTTCCGACACACTTTACAGCGAGCATTGAGGATGGACTTTGACCAGACGACGCTTCGATCCAGCGTAGACAGATGAAGAAAGACTTGGGACAAGCTGGTAGAAGAAAGAAGTGACTCTCTCCAGCGATCCAAAACTGTTTTATAGGACCGTCCACCATCACTGGCATCTTCCATTAAAGAGGTTAAAAAAAAAGAAAAGAAAGAGCAGGATGATCAAACTTCTTATTCAAACATCCAGGTTATTCTAGACTATGAGATAAGGCTCTGACTTTTCTGACTTTCAGAGAGCAGTAGTAAACTGGGATAATATTATAACCTTTGTCTGATCTCTTCAATACTTGAATATTTCCTCCTTACTTTCCAAGCTGCTGAAGCCAAAAGATTTTACTCTTCAATAACCAATTCAACTTAGAACTTGCGCATACATAGGACATGAGTAAGACATAAAAGTCTTACTCAGATGTCAACCTGGAAACCTAACAATCTGATTCAATTTTTAAAGTATAAATGAAGATACTTCAGATTTAAAAAAAAAAAATCATACTCCAAATTTACTTTCCCTTGTATGTACATTGTGAAATCCCAACGTACTTACATTTAAAGAAAGTACCTGACATTAAACAGAGATTTCACTGGTGAAAGACAGCTTAAATGGCTCTTCTCACCTACACTTGCCCCTGTCCCAGTATAGTCTAGCAGCCAATCTTTCAGCCCTCTCCCCACATCTCTGTGCCTTTATGCCTGCTCTATGCTCTGCCTTCATGAGAACCTGCACGTCTGTGTCATTAACCAGACTGGGTGACTGGTCTGGTTGAAATATAACTTTTTTTCTTGATATAAGCTATGCAGCACACATGAATCTGTGGTACACACCTAGTGGCAAACCAAGAAAGACCTGGAATCCTAATTAAATTAGAAATAAATGGGGCGGGGGAGGGCCGGGGGTGAGAAGTTATGTTGTATTTCCAAACAGGTTTGGTTTTCAATCCAGGTTACGGAAGCAGCCACACAAAGATCTACACAGAACTGCGAGGGGGTGATACCGAATGGGAATGAGCGGCTGGGAATTACAGAAGCAAATGGGCTGTCTGAGTAGCTAGAGAAACCAGAAGGTATAAGTGACACCCTGCACTGACGCTGCTGAGCGGAAAGGGAATTCCATTGTGAATGTTGAAAGTTATTTCTTGCATTTTAAAGCAAGAAGGTTTAAGGAGAGGAAGAGACAACATAGCTGTACTTTTGACTACAGAAACTTCTACAGATTTCCCTTCTAAAAGTGATAGTCCAGTTACTGCTGTGTGATCGTCAGCTGATTAATGACGCCCTCAGTATAAAATGCCACCCTGCCTGCTGCACTAGGGGGAGCGGGCACAGGAATGGACTACGATCCACCTATATGCCAAATGGTTTCTCCTCAGGAACAGGAAAATATCTAACAACAAATAAAATGAAAGAACAAAAACGAGACTAATTGCTTTCCTGGCAAGGCCCTTCTGCCTTCTCATCAACCGGCTGCCAGGATTTCCCTAATCTTGCATACATTTGCATCAGCAGCAAGCAGCACGAGAGAAGTGATGGGAGAAGGCACTGGATAAACAGGCAACACAGCTTCATAAATAGAGCACAGCCACTCCTGAACTGCAAATACAAACCTGGATTCCCTAAATTTCCTATTAGTTTGTCCTTAGGTTTCCTGTCTCAAGTTCAGTCTTACTAAGGACAGTGGACAAGCCCCTCTTCACAGCACTGCAGTGTATCTCTCAATGTATTTTTTAGAATTCAGCAAGACAAAAATTAAAACCATTGGTCAGGACTAATGTGAGACCCACTTCAGTTCTCAGTTCTGCTGCAGATTTCTACTACAACTCTGGCAAATACACTTTATTGTAAGTGCATTTACAGTTTGGCAAGATTTTCTTTTGCTGACAGTGGCAGCTCGCACATTATAACTTTTTTTTGGTGGTTACTTCTAGCCTGGATTGGTTCATCAATATAATTCATCACACAACACAACAAATATTAGCACTGCAAAACAGCAGTTGCAGTACAGAGACAGAAATTACTGATCATGACCTGCTTCAGCACATCCTGCTGCTGAAAGAAACATGCCAAGCGACATCCGCTGTTTCATATCCCAATTTGTAAAATAAGAATAACACTTTTTTTCTTCCATCCATCATCTTTCTCATTTATATTGTTAACTTGGAGGGAGAAATGGCCTCTTCCTTTGTGTCTGAGCAGCTCTACATTGCGCAATGGGATACCCCTCTGTCAGCTAAGCCCTCCAAGCCCTGCTACAATGCAAATCAAGTTGTTTGACAGATCTATGCACTCAGCTATCAATAGCTAATTGAGTTCAGGGAAGGGTTTTCCATTTTAGTATTTCTAGAAAGGATATGCAGTTGCACAATGCTACGATGTTTCAAAAAAAAAAAAAAAAAACCAAAACAAAACAAAAAAACCACAACAAAAACCACCAAATGGAGGCATTAAAGGTGGGGGGAGGATTATGTGAACATGCAGATTTCTGTCCCAAAGTGATAAAAAGAAAATACACTTCTATATCTCTGGTTGCAAAAAACTTAAATCTATTTACTAAAATATTTGAGCTGTATTTGTTTTACTACCCACGTTTAAACCTTTGGCTTCAATACCGCAAAACTCCTTCAATGTAAGGAACTGGTTACCAAATTACTGAAGTTAAAAAAGAAAAAAAAAAAGAAAGAAAACCAGGTAAAATATTCAATACTTTCTAATTCTTAGCAATACAAGTAACATTTAAAATTTACCATCTCTCTGACTAGTCTTGTCTTCCACTCTCCTCCTCTTTTTATCCCCCCAGTGGTTCCTTTTATAATCTTCTGCATTACCTAACATTAAATTCATAAAGTTATTTCAAATACCTTTTTGAAGTATGGCAGATTATTTTTTAATTAATTTCTATAATACTTACTTGTGTAGTCTAAAAACAGAACTAGAACAATGGTTCCCAACATATGCATGTGGAAAAAGGTAGTCAGGGAAGGGTAAGAGAATAACGCACATGGAGGAACTGCACATCCCAGGATTTACTTTGACTCCCAGTACAAACAGAAGGCTTAAACTGAAGGCTCTTAAACCTACCCTCCCTTACCTTTCTGTCCATCTCTGGTACAAATGGCTACATGAGCAGCTTACTGACCACAGGTTTCTCTCTCTGCAAACAACTTGTCTAGTCTATGCTACCACAAACCTGCTAACATCTCAAAAACATAGCCAGTTTATGGGCACAGTCCTCAAGGACCAAGGCAATTAGCTCGTCTGTCCATGTGAAACAATGTACTTAAGATATTTTTGCGCAGGAGCGTTCTTGAGTATTAAAATGATGAAATTACTCTCCCAAGAAGCAAGAGCCCTAGTAAACCTCATCTGCTCCAAATGCAAGATACTTTCTTCGACTGCCTTCTCTGAAGAGTAAACAAAAATTATTCACAAGAAAAAAAGCCCACTTCCACCTGCGCTACCTCTGCTCAACGGAACTCTGCAGAGAAGTAACGAAAGCATGAGAACAAAGCACGCTTGTATACTAGTCCTGTCCCAGTTCACTGCTGGAAGATGTCTGATGCTATTATGAGGAAGAAAATTATAGATAGAAAAGGAAACAACTCTGGGAGTAGCGGGAACAAAAATAATAAAAATCTAGAAAGAAAGGAATGGAACAAACAAACAAAAAGGAGAGGAAAAAGCTGTATTTTTTTTTTTTGTCCCACAAGAAGTGCACGGCACAAGTTAAAAAGGAGGTAAATGGTTCCCAATATCAGCCACAAAGGTGCTCCCATGAATTAGAATCCAACCTTTCGTATGGAAATCTGAAGGATGCTTAATGACTCAAGTCCTGCACTAGTGCAGAAGGCAGGGTTTTTTTTGCAGCTTCCTCACTAAACTCCAGGGCAACCAAATCACTTCATTATTTTATACCTCAATTTTCGCATCGATGTAACAGGAATGCTAAAACCTCCTTCTCCACTGCAAAGTATTTTGAAATGCAAGGAAAAGAAACAAAATCCACAATAAAAACTGCTTGTATTGCTTCCTCTTCAAACATATTTTTTTATCTGAGAAGTAGCACTTCACAGTTTCCATCAGGCAGCTGTTTTTTTTTGTTTTGTTTTTGTTGTGGGTCTGGGTTGTGTTTTTTTTTTTTTTTTTTAAAAAAAAAAGGCTTTTACATCTTCAGTCAGGATTTTTGCAGGAAAAATCACATACTGCAAGCTGCATCCCCCTTTTTATGATTCTTCCCCAAAATAACCTTGGTCTGAAGGAAGAAAAAAAATTTTTTTTTCCATAGCTGATGTTTAATTAAAGGATTTCTAAAATACAATTCATAATAAGAAAGGTATACAATTCAAGTCATGTTATATTTAATCCCCAGACAACAGAAGATTAGCGGCCATCCAGCAGCTCTGCAAGGCAGAGGGTGCTGTTTTCTGGCTTTTCTAGATCTCCTTTTGCATTGCTATCTCCTGTGTCAGTCTTTTCTTGCTCTTCCACTTCAGTATTTGGTATGCACCTCAACTCTAAACTTATCAGCATCACCAGCACGGCCCTTGGCAGCCTGATAGAGCCTGAGAACAAAAACGGAGCAGCGAGGAGCAGCTGGTCCTTTCATCGCTGTGCTGGGTCCCTTTGTCTGCTCTGCACCCTGGAGGCCACCGGGATAAACTCGAGAGTGACTGCAGGGAATTCGACTGCGCTCTCTAGTAGAAGCTCTAAATAGAGTGAAAACTAAAAATTGTGAAGTATGGCTCCACTCCCTAATAGGAACTGTGCACAGTGAAGGGGGGGGGGGGGGGCAGAGAGAGAAAATAAACTCCGCAGTGAAGGCAACAACTGAAATACTGACAAAGACAAAGCATGTTCCGTTTGGTTGAAAGCAGAAATGCAGGGGCACTCTTTTTACCGACAGCATTCCCCTGTACTGCTACTAAAACAGAACTCCTAGCATTTGCTTGACTTCCAGTGTTCTTACTTCAGTCGTAATTAAATCAGCATAAAAAGTTGGGTTTGTCAGGTTTAACATTAGAAATGGATATGCAGGCATTTTGTCCAGCGGATGGTTCCATTAAATAGTTGGAACAACTGCAAAAAGCACTCCTGTTTAGAAAAAAAAATAAGTACACAGACACAATCATCCGTATAAGCACAGGCAAACAAAACCAAAACCAAAAAAACCTACAAACCAAAACCCAGTGGTTACAAACTAAAAGCTAATTTCTGTCATCAAAGTACTGCTGGCCACTTTCTAGAGGGGTCAATGGAAGAGGTCATCACAGTTCCGAGCATAAGTCAGTCCCCAAGCAAGAAGCAGTGTCCACTTCTTATTAAAAGGTTTAGCAACACTACTAACACCTCCTTGCCAAACTGAGAACTTTTTTCTTTGCCTGCTACACATAAGCAAGTTGCAAACCAAGAAACAGAATTTTCTGTGGTAGCATGCAAATACATTGTTTGCAACTGAGGAGCTTAAGCTGAATACAGTAACATCATGCAGATTTTATATTCTTGGTTTTTAAAACGTGTCTGAAATACTGCAGAGTTATATCCAGAAAGGGCTGCATCCAGAACCGCTGCTTGACCTCTGAAGTGCCCAAGTTTGCCAGATGCCTCTCAAACACACAGGCACAGCCGCAAAGTGTCAAGGAAACCTTCTGGTCACGTCCAGAATTTCCCCAGTCAGAGAACCTTTCACAGAACCAACTGCCCAGCGCTCAGAAAATTCAGCCGCAAATAGGTCTGTGCTTTAACCTTTCTTTACTAGAGAGCCACTCAAAGCCATGGCTCCTCCAAGAGCTCTCTAGTGACAAAACTAAAATCTTGCCTTCATTCAGACTCGTGTCCTGCTAAAAGCGGCCCATTACGCAACTGAAAACATGAGACACTTGGCACCAAAGGTAAAGCAAGGAGGAGGGAACCTGACATTGTCACTTAGTGGTTAGGGCAGGAAGCCAGAGCAGAGATGACCCGGGATCCTCCCTGCTCCCTCAGCTATGGAGGTTATTCTATATGTTACAGTAATCTTAACAGTGGTACTATTTTTCAGAGCAGAAGAGATGCGCAGTATAGTAAATGAACATACGATTTTTAAGACACGCAAATCACGTAAGATTGCTTTCTCTGTATACTTCCTTTGTCACACAGTATACAGCACCCAAAGGAAAACAGGATTCCCAAGTTAAAAACAAACACATCATTCAAAAGGCCAGGCAAAAACATGAACCATCATTAGATTATGGCAGAGGCACAACCACTGCAAAAGTGACGCAGGAGGATTGCTAAAAAACTTTCTCTCCAATACTTCAGGGATGCTTTTCTTCTTTCAGTCCTTTTGCTCTAACTCAGGATGCCCAATCTATGGCCTTAACCTACTAATAGCCATGTTTTTCCCTTGAAGTGCACGCTATGGTAAACTTAGAGCTGTCAGCAACATGCTGTTGCTGAAATACTCCCAGAGAGAGTTTGGAAATGGAGGCATGTGCTGCACAACGTATTTAAAACCTGCGTATGCAGAGTAAATATGACAAGCACTTGATGTACTGTCAATTAACTGTCCCGTGCACATGTTGTAAATCCAGTCATACAGCAGGAAATAAGCCGTATCATGCCTGGCTTGGAAAGGGCAGACACACTCGAGTTGACCAAACACTTGGCCAAGTAAAGCTTTTAAAGCAGCTGTAGTTTAAATTACTGCTATGCTCTGCCCTTTCATCTCAATCATTTGCTGCATATCCCTCTCCTAGGGGTCATCACACTGGTAACGAAAGCTTGTGGAAGGGAACTCATGCCTGCACGTCAGGGGCTCTGGCACAAATCTAGCTCAAACTCCTCTTCGGTGGCAACGCATATCCGGACACCAGACTCCACGCAGATGCAGAAACAGTCTTAGGTCAACTGTGCCATGGGTCACTAACATCTAGCGCTAATGCACCAAAACATGCATTTTCACCTTACACCACTGCAGCAAAATCTGCCAGATCCTAAGGACTTTGTATGCAGTCATCACCAGAGAAGAGTATCAATTTAGCAAGATGTGTAGCAGCTCGTCCCCCAGAGGACCCCTGGTATGTGCTGTGCTGGCAGACCACGCCGCGCTCTTGCGGGTGGAGAAGCAAAGCAGCCCAGCTGAGCGCAGAGCACAGCTCGTCCTCAGTGCGGCATTTGGGAGGGAACCCTGGCTGAGACAGCTAATCGGGGAGGGACGAGCCACAGCTTTACATGCTTCTCCAAAACAAAACCTCAGTTTCGAACTGCAGCAGGATCCTAAGGAATCCAGACCTGACAGACCACCGGAAAACAAAGCGACTTTATGCACTTTGGATCCCCTCTCTCACCCCTGAAGCATGTCATAGGAATTCCAGGAAGGAATGCATGTTAAAGCCAAGCTATAATCATGCCTTAGTTTAAATTTTTCTTGCAACCTTTCATTTCCAAGTTTTACAGCATAAACACAAAACCTGAGGATCTGAAAGTTTGCAGTGTAAATCTTTACTATGTTTTACTGTAAATATTCTGTTATCGCTGAACAAGGTGATCCAGATAAACCAGGCCTATATTGCTTTCACAGAAACTGTATAAAAAGGAACATACATTTTTACAACCGAAAAAACACACAGAAGAAATTCACTGTATAGTTGCATGATACATTGGCCTCAACAGTAACGCTGAATTACAGGGTATTCCCCCAGCAAGCTCACTCATTTCTGCCCAAGGGCACAATTTGTCTCCTGATGCATCAGTATAATTGTAGGGCCATGTAAACAAGATCACTGAAATGATCCAGGTTAAACAGACATGTATTTAAGAGTGAAACTTGCTGTTAATTAACAGTAAAATATGTTGTTACTTAATTAATACATGTAATTCAGGACATGCAGAATATTAAGAAATGTATTAATATTTCCTCATGATCTATGGCCTCAGACGCTGACAATCTAATGGGTTTTCATTTCACGATGGTACACAGCAATAGGTTAGTTATTTGTTCTTTTCCCCAACACGGCCCTCTAAAGCATCCCATCTTACAAAAGAAGTGAGTAGGTTTGGGGTGGGGGTTTTTTGCATTTTGGGGGTTTATGTTTGTCTGTTACAAAATCTGGCACAAAATTAGAGACGGACAGTTTAAATTCTGAAAGCTTACCAAGAGGTGCTTTGAGAAACCTGCGCTCAATTCCTTGTTCTATCTGAAGCAGTGCAGATGCCAAGTAGTGGACCACATTATTAATTGGCTGAGGTGTACTTGTACTTGTTGATGCAGCACTTGGAGCTTCAGTTTTTAACCCAACGAGTCTAGAATAGAAACGTATTAATTTTTTTTAACATACTTTGAATTTAATACCGTATCCACAGCAGATTTTTATTTTCACTTCATTTACATGCATGGACTACGGACACGAACAGATACTGCAAGGGTGTGATGAATTATCCCAGTTCTCAAGTTTGCTTAAGTAGTGTAGTTAATCTAGATAAATTATCTTTAGGTAACAAAGTTCCATAAATTTCAAGAAATGCGGATGACAAATTTCAATATAATTATTAAGATTTCCAGAAGACTTCATGCAACATCCCTCAGCTAGTTTATGAGAGATTTCTGTGAAGAGTATAGTCCCAATAATTCTTCCATGAAAACACTTCCAGCGGTGAGGTGTAGCCTTTTAGAATACTTCCATCTGCAGAAGTTCAACTACATATATCTCATCCCCCCAATTAGTAAGATTTTTGAAAACAAAAGAAGTGAAATAAAACCAGAAAGTAGTTTCAGAATGTTAACTCAGGAACTGTTAACTTATATGATCTCATCCTTTGAGGATTTTTCTAAAATACTAACTCTTCATGTAAGGGCTGGACAGGGGAAGCTAGGTTTCCAACAACACAGCCTTCTTTGACCAAAGACTAAGTAATCATTTCAAAACGTAGTTAATCTTCCTGAACCACAGACATTTAGTGTAGGAGAGCAACTCACACTAATGAAAATAAAATTCAATTTCTACTTGGGGTTTATAAAAAAAAAAAAAAAATAATTAAGACTGTCTGGATTCTGCTTTATTCTGGTGAACAAGCAATGCTTTTGGTTGTCCCTGTTCTTTTTTCACACTTAAAAGCTGTTCATTATATTTTGCAGTCACAGACGTTTCAAGAGCCTGAAAGCAAACGGAAAAAAGCTGCATAGTTATTTACATTTCACTAGTCAAACTCCAAGGTCTTAATGAGGTGTCACTCGCTCTGAGGTGGATAAAAAGCCCAGCATCAAAAGCAATCTGTCACATGATTTCAGAATCCCACAGTCTCTGTTTTAACATGCAAGACTTTATTAGAGTAGACTTTATTCAGAAACTTTGATGGAGTCACTATCAAATGGAAAAAAAATGAATCAACAAGCTTCTGCAGTTGAATTGAGAGCTGACAACGTAGCAAGTGCTCAAGGTAACTGGAGACAGATAAATTTTAGCTTTTTAATTAAAACCGTGGAGTATTTCTATGTTGTGGTTTTCAGGAAGCAAATGTCTGTAAATTGTGTTATTAAGATGGGTGACCCTATCCATTTTGCAGTCAGCTAGAGAACTCGGATCCAAAGGGCAGTCTTACATGAAAATACTAATTCAGCAAACTGAAATAAAAAGGGGAAAACCTTAAAGAACTTCCAATTCATACATCCAATGCAGCATTCAAGACTCCACCCAGAAATACAGCTTTTATAAAAATGTAATTTCAGAAAACCCCACAGAATACATAAGCAAACAGTATGTTAATACAGTGATCACCTCCACAGCATCTTTTCCTCCAATATTTCAACATTCACATCCTATGAAGACATATAATTAAGGTATATCTTTATTTCTGAAAAGTATGTAACTTCTGATAATAAATATTTAGAAAGGTTCAGTTTCTACAGTTTGTTTAGTTTGATTTACAGGAAATACCAATACAGCATAGAGTCCCACACCTGTCTCAAACATTTGTTTAAAAAACAAACAAAAACCAACAAAACACGTTTACAGTTGCCACAGATATGATTTGAGGTTTCCTCTCTTTCACTATGTTGCAGCTTCCTCTACAGGATGATCATAATTCATGAAGTTATAAGATGATATCTCTGTTTTGCTGCAGTGCTAAAGGTTAATCCAGACCATGGCCTGTTGCACTGACTAGTCTTACGGTGACTCATGAAGAAGTACACTGGCCAGTTCAACCAGCAATTTGTTAATATTACCATATTCTCTTTTAAACATTCCTTAAAAAATACCATTCCAAAGAATCCGAGGGTAAAAACAATTTGAAGGTTAAAAAAACCTGGAGCACTGCTATAAAACTCACAGGGAAGAGCCATTATTTAAACCATAGCTCTTACCTGTCTTTCACAATAAACTTATCCTGATCATCAGTTTCCATTTCTTCAGATTCTTCATTCACAGTTTTAATTATACCATTTTCTTTGTTTTCATCATTCAGAAATTCATACCGCCCATGTTCTAAGGCTGCTCTCCAAGACTGTCTGTCTGTAACCTGAAGCAAACACACAAATTTGAAGTTTCTAAAGAATCAAAGACCACAAACTTTTAGTGCCAATTACTGTCTACACTTAATTACACTTCCAGTAAAACTCCTAGCATGCAAGAGTTCTCATTTAAGTTACAGACTAAACGGCACCACCGTGCTCCTAGGTATTCTAAAATTCACACATACCTTAATAGTCCCCAATGTTCCTTGGTAGATCCTGTCTTCAATGTCCAAAAGAAAGTCTCTAAGTCTCAGTTCAAGCTGCTTCTCTGCAGATACGTGAGATCCATCATGGGCATTCTGCATCCTTCCCCGTGCTGAAGGAGGTCTGACTTCACTTTGAGGTTTGTCTGCAAGAATACCAAGTAACTCTGTGTTAGCGAACTTTGTTCCTTAAAGTAGCCGCTGGTGGAGGGAACAAAAGCGGTACAGGGCAGAACAAACTACACACGCGCGTTCAAAACTCCTTTCCTGTAGCGACAGTTGCCAACACCAACACCTCCATGCCAACTAAGGCATCCAGTCGCACCAAACAGAGTATACTTTTAAGGAAAGACCTACAGATTAGGATCCACTCATCCCAATGTACAAGATGAGAAATTCTTGTCAATTTAAAAGTCATTCTTTCATCTTAAAATGCTCTCTAATGTAGTAATCAACAACAACTCTCTGCTCTAAGTGCAAGGAGAAAAAAAACAAAACACCAATAAAAAGAGTAAAGTCACATTTCTAGTATTTTTCATATTTGATGGCCCTTACTTTACAGGAGAACTCCTCAGTCGTCTTTCCCGCATATATCTTTATCATGGCAACATTTATAACAAGCATGTGCAACTAACAGTCACAAAAACTAACAGAACAAGATATAATCCCTTTCAAAAACCTTACTTTAAACCAAAGCAAGCAGATAAAGGTAAGATGACAGAGGCACAGACTCGACTGACTGTGTCCTCTAATTAAAGGCGGGGCAAAAAAAAGGAACAAGGCAGTAAGATAATTTATGAAAAAGAAAGGAAGAGCTGAGGATGGGTTGTCAAGCAAAAACTTATTCATCAGAGAACTGAAAATTCATGCAAAATCTCAAAAGCCATAGGAAAGAGCTGAAAGTACGCTCAGATCCTAAATTACTGCTCATAAATCTGCATAGGTGGCAAATGTTTCTGTTCACAGGATTTGCCTTAAATCCTATGAGTGCAGTGATGAGGAGGTATATGCAAGAACTTAAGAGGTATTTAACAAAAAATTACCATAAAACTGCTGTTAAGGAAGTACAGGATGAATTTCCAAGACACTCTCAATCGCACAAACAATTCCCTGTAACTGAAAGTAACTATGCAAATACCCTCAAAATGTGCACTAGCATACTCTGACGTCTGGATGTGGGAAACATCCTTTTTGGTTTAAAAGAAAAAGAAGAAATGAAATGTTTTGTCTTGAGCAGAACTGAAACAGCAGCAAGTGGCTTGCAAATAAGTGATGAGGAAAAGTTAACAGGTACTGGAATAAAATCAAATAAAGGCACGCATCAATTTTATTTCCATGCTCTTTTGAGTGCGAATTGGAAAAGTGAGAAGGGCAGTCTGCACCACAAGAGAGTCATGGAGTAATTCTCACTTGTTCTGCAAGTCATTTGAGTGAAGGCAATAGGGCAGCAGCTGGAGTCCACTGCAGCGAAGAGGACCCTCCAAAGCACAGCTACATGTGGCCACTTATCAGCAGAGGCACTGGTATTGGACCCATGCATCTGAATTTTCTTGATCTCTATTAAAGTGAAGTTCAAAGTTGCCTTTTTGGTTTTGTGGTGTTGGGTTTTTTTTTGTTTTTGTTTTTAAATCAATGTCATTCTACAATTCTAACATAGAAAGACTGTGGAAAGCAAGTTGCTTTATGGCAGAAAGCAACACACAAAATACAGGTAAGGTGCAGCAACTAGGAAAATAAGGAAACAAACACAAAAATACAATATATCAGAAAATTACAGAGATTTTCTCACCAAAACACATAAACATAGCCATAAGGCCTCCAAATAAAGCTTAATTATTAGGTAGAAACTCTGTCCTGTGCTGGTTTCCACCAAAAGAAATGGCAGATCACTTATGGATTTAGTATTATATCTGACGTGTTTGTGGCATGTCCTGACATACACACTCCAGTGCAACAGAACTACGCTCTGCTCTGAGTAATTCTCCCTTGTCCCAAAGCAGAGACACCAAAATCCTCACAGTAATTTGGGATGATTCAAAACCAAATACAATTTTCTTCAGCCTTATCCTAGGAAGGTTCATTTTGGTACCATCCTCTACCCACCAACACGACACAAACGAGCCAGCTGCAAGCTTGTGTACGCAGAATTTTATCAGTGACTGGAGCTAATGCCTTGTCAATACCTGGCAAAATACTTAGCTAGGAGAAAAGGGAAAAGACCCTAAATCCTAAGTCTAAGGATGGTTTTAAGCACTTCAAAACCCTTAAATACAATACTGCTTTGCAGATGTCTCCTTATCCTGTAACGAGCGCCTGCCAAAAGGAGGAAAAAAAAAAATAGAAAAGAATATCACAGAATCCACTGCACTGATGTTAAGCCACATAACAACCAACACAGCTACACTATTATTTTCCTCTGAAAGGTTTTAGTATTACCCTGCAATGTGCTATTATTCCCTTTTTCACAGTAGGTCCGTAAAGACTTTAAAATAATTTCATGCACTATAATGTTATGAAAGAACACGCCCTACTCAACCAATCAAGGTAATAGTAATTGCCTCCTTTTGCGATGTTTCTGTCTCCAGTGTCATATTTCATGTCTCCTTTCATCCTACTGGAAATGAGGACATCAGGTGATCAATACTATGATTTATCTCCAGCAGATATTAATCTGTATTCCCCAGTTAATCTTTTCCCAAAGCTCAAATTATTTCTTGAAGATGTTTATGTAAAAGCCAATCCCATTTTACTAAGCAGTGAGATAAGAGAAAAATTATTGCTTTTAGCATAAAACACCAGAAAAATACCACAAAGATCCATCAGGAAAAAAAACAACAGAAAAGTGGGGGGGGGGACGACGGGACACAACCAAACCTGTTTACCACAGAGGGAAATAATGCTTAAGAATAATTCTTATTTCCTAGGAATTACAATTAAATGAGTTAGAGGTTTCTTGAACAGCATATAGACATTACAGCTGTGGAAGCAAACTAAGATGAGGAACCTTTCATTTACCTGGAATATGGAATTTTTCCACAGGAAAACTGCTTAGTTGTTCATATATTCTATTTTTCTCTTGTAAAAGAGTTTCTTTTAAGGCACTCTCCCTATGTCCTCGGGAATTGAGAGCCTCTAGGAGTTGGTCCAGTTGCTCCCGAGAATTGTAAAAGCACCAACGGTTTGGTTTATATACTGGCCTTGGCACCTCTACAACAACACTGGTGTGTGAATCTTGGTCAATGTTGGAGGTAGATTCAGAGGATTTCAAAGACTCTCCAGTTTTACTGAATACCTGAGGTTCATTTGTGCAAGACTGTACACTATTCTGAAAGGAAGAGGTTCGAGGCAACAGCATGTCTTCTGTAAGACCAGAATAGTCCTCTTCTATAAACAATCCAGGAACGGAGGGGAAAATCCAGTAGCGTCGGTACAGACGGTCACGACCCAATGGGGTGATATTTGTGCAGGCTGTTGCATTCTGAATCTTTTCTAATAGTTCCTTCTCTTTCTTTTGTTGCTCCTGTTTTAAAGCTTCTTCGTCTTCAGCAGTAAGAGGTTCGCTCTTTTCACAAGTAGTCTCTTCTTGTCTGGCAAATTCTTTATACCCATTCTGCCCTCTCCTTCCTAAAAGTTAAAGGAAGAAGAATGGTAGCAACAAGCTTATAAATTCTTTCTTTGACCGAAAACTCAAGTAAATGGCAAGTTTTGCTTCTGTCCCTTTCTGATTATCCAAACTTAACACTGTCAAGGACCATCAGCTCAGTCAAGAAACATACTAGTTTTATTAAAGGAAAATTCAAGTCATTAACCTCCTTTTCCCTCAATAAAGAGGAAGCCATTTTCAGTGTACTTTCACTTTGCACAAACTAGATCACGTCTCATTTACCGACATTACCATTTTAACACCACAAAAAAGAACCAAATTTTTAAGAACTTTAAAGTATGTTATAGAAGTATCTTATCACGATAAAGTAAAATTCTAGCAATTTCATTACTGAATACAAACTATGTTTTGGACTTAATTTATCATACTCAAAACGATCGACTTCAACACCCCAAAGACCTCAAGCAAAACCAGAATCCCTATATAAGAGCTTTTATTGCAAACTCAGTTACGTTACTTCATCCAATTTAAGATATATATAATAATATTTTTTCCCCTCAACTTGTACCAGCTGAAAATACTCTAGCTCACATCTCAGTTTGCCAAAGAATCAGGTCCTGATAGTCATCCAGATAAGTACATCTTGTAATTAACACATGAAACGGTGACAGATGCTGTCAGCACTCAATTTCTACCTATCTTCCAATGTGCCCTTCAGCTTCTCCAATCGTAGGAACTTGTTTGCCCTCCAGGCTCAATGTCTCAAACATGAGCATTCAAGAAACTTGAAATTCTGTTTAAGACCTCATTGTTTTGCCATCATAAAGCTGTAGTAAACATGCAAACCTGTATTACTGAATAACTCAGAATTTTCTCTCCCAGGTACTGTCAGGAACTGTAGAAGTTTGCAACCTTAAAGCCCACAATGATCCAGGGCTTTCCCTGGCATGGATGCTAGCACAAAGCTTTCATGGGAGAAAGCTACAGATGCGCTAGCAGCCCAAAGCCATGAACAATTCATCCTCTTGTGGTGGTATCTATGTTTAGTTACAAATTGCAGGCTGTGCCATTTACTGCACCACAGCTCCTACCAGCAAATTGCAGAGGAAATTAAATCTGGGGATAAGCCTCATTGCATTCTTGTATAGATGGCATGTTCCTTCATTAACAAAGGCAAACTGAACCCAACCACTCAATACAACATTTTCTTTTAAAATACCTGTTGTTTTTGCATCTTCCTAATAAAAAGAGTAAAATCTACATCGTATGCTATTAGATGAGCTCCTACAACTCTCTCTCCGAGTGCACTACTCATAACCATAATGGTTTGTCAGGCAACAGTCTGTTGGTTTGGTTTTTTTTTTAGATAAAAGAGGAATCCAGACAACAAGTATGGAAGGCAAGAAGAAACAGAAGTGTTAAAGAATGTACAGCTGACCGCTAGAAGTACATCAGGCCAGCTCGATGCACTTCACCACCACCCAAACGTGATCATAATGGACTTTTTTTTCCTTTTCCTTGAAAAATTTACAAGAAAGATTGATACTTTATAAAAATTTACTGTAAAACTCAGTAATTTCCAGGTGCATGCAGGTGTGTGTGCATACATGTACACAAATTAACAAGTACATTATAGTGTTACCTCTTCCTCGTTTTTTGTTTGGTCCCAGCTCTTCTTCATCCTCTGTCACTGTGTCCATGTCTTGCTCTTTACGTTCAATTTCTTTGCTCTCTGTACTAGTATCAAGGTCTCCCCGTTCCTCCTCCCTGACACAATAAAATAAACAAAAGTTGACTAACTGACCAACTAGGTATTAAAAGCTGAACAGAATGAAAAAAACCACAGCCACACAACAGAATATGGCATCTTCAATACAAACAGTACCTTCCTCTCAGAAGTACTTCAGCTAGTAAAAGACCTACAATGCTTTTCAAAAGTAAACTTTAGGTCATAGAATATATTAAAACCCAGAAGAAACCCACTGAACTGTAAATGGAAAGTTCCACGTTAAAGACTAAAACCGGCTCTTTGGTATTCACTCTTATGTTTGAAGAGCGTTATTATAATCAGATCTTTTTTGGAGACATCTTAGTGTAGTTCTACTGACCTGAATTGTTTTTTTCATGACCAAAAAAAAAAAAGTGTCCTCATCAAAATGTATACCCTTTTATAAAATGCTTATTATACATTTTTCTCTTGTCTAGCAAATATAATTAAAAACCTACAGAACTACATGCAACCATTACAGGGTAACCTTTCTTTTATTATTTTATCATAACTATAGTTTCAAAAATATAGCACAAATCTGTCTTGGGCCCATGCTCACCTTTTACAAGCTGACTTAGTTAACTAACTCCCTTCCTCAAGCAGGTAAAGATACAATGTTGCATATACACTTTGCTTTTTTTTTTTCTGGAATTCTATACAGTTGCATGTGCATGAATCTTATCACCTGAAACCATACAGTTTTATTAACAGAACAAAAAAACTTGGTGTTATGGAAAACACCTGGTATAGCACAGCATTTTTTTAAAAAAATGCTATTAAGTTTGATTCATAAACTGTTATGTGAGGTCAGTATTATCTAGCTCAGATTGGGCCAATTCCTCAAATTAGAAGATGAACTAGAATGGTCTATTAATGAATATAATATGAAATCAATGCAAGACAAAAAGTAATGCAAAAAAAATAGATTTTGCAAGTTTCTCTTATCACTAGGTAAAAAACTGTCAAGCTTTCAGCTGAGTTATGAGTACAATAAACGTTGATTTTAAAAATAAAATCACTTTCATAAAGCAATTCTAGAACACCAGGAGGAAAAATAAAATCAACATTGAGGGCTATACACTTAAATTAAAATATACCTTTGTATATGATCAAGTCAATGAAAACTACATAGGTAAGGTCTGGCCACATAACTGAAAAGTATTGTGTCATATGTATCACAGTAATACCATTTATCATACCCAACAGATACTTCTACAGCAGGATTTCTTTGCTCCTCTTCCTTCAGCTTTTCTTGCTTCTCTTTCATTTTTAACTCTTGTTCTTTTAACCTTTCTTCTTTCCTCTTACGTATCCTAATAGGAAGAAGAATATAGAAAACCAGCTGCAATTAATCTAGTATGTGATCTGGTCACATCTTTTTTCTTTAATACTACAGCATCATCTAAAAATAACAGTAATGTGGGAAAGCACAATGCTTAGCACAACTAAGTTTCGCTCCCGTCTAGGGTCTCAAGAAACCAGCATAAAACATAAACACTGCTATTGTTTCTCTCTGCCTTTTGTAATTGAGGAATTAATCTAATTTGTACTAATAAAATTTAGCTTTCTGTGTCCTAGTTTTACCTTGCCGCCGCTGCCTCTCGTTCTTTGCGATGCTGTTCTGCCTTTAATTCTCTGAACTCCTGTTTTGCCTGTCGTAACACATCAACGGAGTCCTCAATGAAATCTCGAGTGGAGACGAGAGTCAGAAGTTTCCCACAGAGGGCATGAAGGATCTTCATTTTTTCTCCTAATAAAATTCAGATCAATGTTTATATTTCATTATACAACTGATAAGTAAGACTTACTATTACACACTCCAGACTAAAGATTGGTTCTCACTTGAGAACAGTCAAACACCTGTAGCGCACCAGCTGCACTTGCAAAGAGGCATTTCCTGAAATACCTGCTTTGCTCAGAGATGCGAGCCTTTTTTTTAAATTTATTAACTTCTAGCATTGAAAGAAGAACTAAAATGCAACATATCTTCAAAACAGAGACAGAGGAACAGTAGATAGTAATTTTTTCTCCATTTCCGTATAACAAAGAGAAGACCCAAACCAGAAGAGCAGTGAAAAGCAGGGGATGAATCAAACACTCAGATGCCTCTCCCAGAGAGATCTCCTTCTGCAATTAAAACTAACAAATTTTTAACTGGTTTTTAAAAAGCTACTCAGAAGTAATGTGACTGCCTAGCCCTGCAATCTCTGATCTCGTGGGACCTGCTTGTGGGGGCCAGAGCACAGGGGACGGGTGTCGGTCTAGGTGACCTCCAGAGGTGCTTTCCAATTTAAATTATTCTATGATACAGTAAATTTTTAGCGTTATTGATCTGAAGCAGTTACAAAACCGATCAATTGATGAGCAATCTAATAATCTCTAACATTTATTGTCTTTTATTACCTGGCAACAAATCATACACTGAGGTACTTGAAAGTTTCTTCAGGAGACCAGGATTACTTAATCTCAGCTCCATGCAAGCATCATCAGTAGCATCAAACCCTCCTCGTTTCTGGTAACGGTATTTTGCATTGGCTGATGTTACATCAGCACCTGACGCTAGAATGTGAAGTCTGAGAATCTCAGAAAGTGTGCAGCTATCAAGATCCAAGTTTTTCAAATTGCAGCCTACAGTTGAGAAGAATGAACAGTTATTTTATACAGACATTAACACATACATAAATATTAAAAATGTGCTTTAAAATACAGAGCAAAATACGAACAGTAACAAAACAAGAAGTGAAACCCACACATACCCTGATGTAACTGGGGCCATGCAGCTGCCAAAGTTGCAACTGCAGACAGTGCAGATTTTGTGGGGTCTGCATCTTCATCCAAAGCCTCTGTTAAATCTTTAAGGAAATAAACACTTTATTCTAGTGCAAATTAAAACTTGTACTGCGGAGGGGAGGAAAGCAAGCCATTTTTTTTAAAGTTGCAGACAAAGCAAAAAGAGGGCTGATATTTACAAAAGCACCAAACGTATTCAAAACTCAATCCAACATCCAAATTAAAATTTACATCTCTTTAAATGCAACTAAAAGTCCGACTAAAAGCTAAAGACATGCACCACATGCTATACACTGTTCTCCCTATATATACGCTGTTAAAGCAACCACAAGGCACAAAACATGCACAATGGCAACATAAAAGGCAGCAAAAACAAATCTGTAAACACACTTGAAAGCAAAAACAAACAACAGTGCAAGAACACCTCTATTTCATTCCCTCAAATGAATTGTTATTTCCTACATCACTTTGTTTTTACGAAAGGCCATCCAAACCAATTAGACATTTTAATACTGGTTATCACCATTCACTGTATACTTTTAATCTGTAACTTAGATAAAGCCTTACTGTTCTGCACAAATAGAATTACTAACGCATTTCTAAGAAACCATATTTCACCAAAACAAGCATCTGCACTTAATGAGCGTCACACATTAGCAAACTGACCAGGAAAGCAGGACAGTGAAAGGAAGAAACAGCAAAATTTCTGTTTGTTAGACAAAAGTTTCCTTAGCACTTACAAGTATTTCTCCAGAGGGCTAGCAGATTTTTTTCAACGCTGTATACCGTTGCAACAACTTCACTTTATTCAAGTCCAAATCATTAAGCAGTTACAAAGTCACCAAGTCAACAGAGAGCCACAAATCCAAACTACAACTACATAAAAAGCAAATCCACAACAGTCTTGTACAATGATTGGTGCTGTTTGAAAACTACCACCCAGACACTGCAAAATTGACCTCTGCACCTCCCCTCTCGCTGTATCTGTGTAACAGGGTTTGAGAAAGCACTGTACGCACCAAAACCCCACACCCATGGTGTTTTCTGTTGCAGAAACGCTGCCTGTACAGAATTTCAGTGAGCAAACATGCTGGCTACTGCTGGTTTGGTTAGTCACAATTACAAAGCCGAGAACATGTAATTATTTTATGGGAAAGGAGATGTCTAAACATGAGTGACATGAAATGAAAGTTCAAAGGCAAGTAAAAGATAATACATACAGTGCCCTGCCCACAGCTCTGCCAAACTAGAAGCGCAACGGCAGATTTTTGCCATCGCCAGTCCCATACAGCCAAATTAAAATATGAAAGTTGCATTACATTTTTTCTGATCAGTCCCATGAATAATAAAGAATCTAACCAACTATTCTGTGATTACCTGATAATGGAATCCTTGCTTATATTGCCCAAGTAGTGCTCTCCATAGTTAAAAGACACAGTTTAATTACTAAATTCAACAGTAAATAAAATACAGTCTAAATTTGTTAACACCATATCAAATCTGTAGCTTTATTCAATCAACAACAGCAGTCTCTATTGCTGAAGGTAGTGCCCATGTTTTGTATGAAGACATTTTATAGATTGGACATAAATCTTAAGCATGGGAATACGCATAGTCTTCAAGGGAGGAATTAAAGGAATCTTCCTGTACCTCATATACCTGTCTTCTGGGGGAACCACAGGATTCACTTGACCTCAGATGGGGAGCGCTCTTATGTTCCTATCTACCTCTAATGAAATAAAGACTAGCAGAAAGGTCAAAGCTTCTCCCTTAACCAGTCAGCAAATCTGGCAGTCCGTAAACACAGGACATACAGGACAACAGCAGTGTCGCAACAGTTGCCTTCCCTTTCCACCAAGCACTTCAGAAGGCAAAAGAATTGAGAAGTCTTAGATTCAAACACAGAAGGTGCATGCAACAGTAACATCTTAAAATATTTTCAAGGCTCCCAGTCTGACATTCCCTTCTACTTCCTCAGCTACACCAACACACTGTTTTGAGAGACCATCACTACTTGATGAGTGTAACAAAGTAGTCAGATCAGTTCCCTGATCCACAGTAAGCTTTATAAGTAGCTGAGCTGAAAAAAAATAAGGGAGAAGCACATTGCAAGGGCGTTAAAAACCAGACTTGTGCAAAGGGGACATAGAGAATACTTCAAGTTTGTATTATCGACAAACTGTATGCAAAGCACTCCATGTGGCATCGGTTAAGATCTTACAGGCAGAGCACTCTGCAGGAAGAGGCCTAGGGCATTCACAGACCATGGGCTGAACCGCTGAGTTGCCTGAACACAGAACAGAAACAGTCTACTACGGACAAAGACACATCCATAATGTCCCTGACCACATGAATTTGGAACCAAGCCTGCACTCCTTCTGATCAGTGGTTAGCATACACCAAATGCCTCTGAAGACGTGGGCAACTTCAGCCTTTGAGTGAAGGCCAAAGGCAGGGTGACTGTGAGATCCTTTACTAGAAAAAACAGAGATGTGGTAGTATCTAGGAGTTATGGATGCATACTTTGAAGTCTTGAAGGACAATGAATATTGAATTCCTCACTATAGTTGTGCTGAAGAGTTCTAATTTTTAATCTAGTTAGGTCCAGATTTTTTTTTTTTTGGTAGCAACAGATAAAGACCTTTGAGAAGATTTAGGAAAATTCCTTGTTTCCTCAGGAGAAACATCTAACAGTGCTGAAGGAAGAGCAGGAAGGTGAAGACAAGTGTCCCTCAACTCCAAAACATGAGCAGTGCTGTTAAAAGCTTATTATGCTTTGCTGGATACAATCATAGTAACAATGAGCTTGCTTTTTCTCTATTCCCCTCAGATCCCACCCTCCATGCCCAGATGAAGGCTTTAATTTCAGATAAAAGAGAAAAAACAAGGCCATTTACATACAATACCCATGCATAATAAGACAAGGTTAAACAAAGGAATGCCACAAATCATGCAGTTTAAAGTTAATTCCAGTGGAATTTCAGTTTTTCAGCAGTAAAATTAAGGATCTGACCTTTGGTCTCAGCATCAGCTATTTGATCTTTGGCCACTTCCTCTTCCTCTTCGGCCATTGCCTGAAAGATGGCAGTCAGGAAGAAAAACAGCAATTCACATAGTGGGCCTTCAGTGTCATTTCCTACAAGAGCTTCCTCTAAAACTTCTGTGAATAAAGTTTAAGAAGCGTCACTTTTGCCGCACAGTTGGAAAACGATTATGTACTGAAGAATGAAAACATTTTTTTTTTCCTTCAGGTATGATAATCAAGTTACTGTTCCACAATTTACTGCAAATATTCCTAAGGTGATGCTGTTGGAAAAGAGTGCTGACAAAACAACATTATTTTCTTAATATATTACTGCAAGAGTAAAGAACAAATAGCCATTTTTAAAAGTAGATTAACAGCTTCTACATTTAAGTTAATTTTGATTGTCTAAACATTGCAGAAGTTGACTATGAAGAGAAAACTGGATTGATATGCACATGTAAGCACTGACATATTAAAGCTGCACAGAAAATTTTGTAGTACTGGTACTTGGGTGCATTTAAGATGTTTGGTAGGAGAACGGACACCACAAAATTGGGGCACCTTGCCACACAAATGACAACTTGCCTAAAGTCACTCCTTCAGGGAATTCATCTTGAAGATCAAAAAGTTCCCCAAAAGCATATAAAAACTCCAAAACCATCAGAGCATCACCAAAGATCTCAGGAGGAAGTCTCGTCTTCACTGGCATTGGAACGGGAAGTTCCTGCAATCCAAACAGGACAACTTAATATTGTAGCAGAGTACACAAGTGATTAAAACCAAACAGTCTATGATTCTAAGGAGTAGAACTGTTTGGTTTCTTTACATTTTACTGAAAGTAGTTCCACAAGACACATAATCAATTATCACAGAAACATCTGTGGTAGCACTAACTTTAAAAACAAGGGAGCATGCAACTTGGACATAAATCTTTTGGGATAAAAGTTTATTCCCGTTCATGGAGTTAAACAATTTTGTATCTGGGTTTAAAGGAACTCAAATCCACTACAAGTGAAGAACACTGGTTAATCAAGATTTTTCCTTCAAACCTGTATTATTTCACAAGAGTACTGAACCTAAGTTTGGCGGAACTGTCCAGACAAGCAAAAACAAACATATTCTTAAAAAGTTACTCGTTATTGCTTGCAAAGACAAGCAAACAAAAACCCAACACATTCATATAAAACCACACCCATCTAAATACAAGGATATGCAAGATCATGTCTAATGACTGAGTGTTCCTGTATTTGGGCTTTTGCGCTGGTGAGGCAGTTACAATAGCTGAAAACATTTTAAAGGGGGCTGATGTAACCATGTAACAAGACCACTTCACAGAGGCACTACATCCAAATCACAGGTGACAGCGTCTCACACCGAGTTGGTATCTTGATGTAACTTTTCAAGATTGTCTTCACTTAATGTTTCTTAGCAGACAGAGTCAAAAAATTTCCAGAAGGATGGCTCCTTTCCACAAAGGTGGTAGCTCACATACATTAATGAGAAGAACGCCATATACTATGCTTTCAGAAGAACACAGTAAGGTATTTCCCGAGAAGGGAATTCTTTTTGAAAAACAGTCTATGGGTGGATCTTTCTTCTAGCTTCCTCACCTAAACTCATCTTTATTCATATTCTTGTCAATTTTCACTGTACTGACAATACTACTTTCCTACCCCTCCCTTTTTCTTTTCCAATCGAAATATAGCAGCACTGTTTTGCACAGCTTCCTCTCGTTTTGACAATGCTCTTTTCTCAGTTTCTTCTCCCCTTCTGTACACAGCTAGGAGTTTTCACTCTCACCTTCAAGTGCCCATACAGCTCTCCTTGCAAATATATTCTCATATTCCTCCCTACCAGTGCCAACACTTCAATTCCTTCAACGCTATCCTGTGTTCCCACTTGTCCTCTCTGCACTTCTGTCATGTCCCCCTGTGCATCTCAAATAAACCCCCATGCTGGTATTTCTGGCAATTTTGACTCTTTTCGCTATCCCCTGCCAAAATTAATCATAATAAAGTGTACATAACTGTACACGAGACAACCTTCCCTTAGGTACAGCCACACTATATTCTTGTTTAGAATATTAAGTTCTTTGGGAGGTAAATTCTTGTCACTTTCTATAGGTTTCCAGGATCAGAAAGATGCTGGGCTGGTTAAGCAAGGATACTGCTAGAGTTTACATCAAAAGAATGCTACAGGGAATAACAAACTAATGTCCTTTCCATCTTTTGCAGCCAAAAATTTGGTTTCTTCATTACCCAAATCTTTTAAGGAAACTCACCTAGAACAAATATTGAGTTATATTGTATATTTAACAGAAAAGTCCGGCATGCTCAATACCTGCCACTCCGTAAGACAAGTGCTTTAAAAATACATTTGCTCCACATTAACACTGAGAACAGAAGAGCTTTACAGGCTTTTACTGGAGAGTTAAAATGCAGATGCAGATGATCCTGTTAGCATCACCACTGCAAAACATTACCTGACTGCAGGTGATTCACAACTCCTAGCATTCAGATCAGATCTAGATCTGCCTCTGCATTAGGAAATCTAGCTTGGGGACCCCGTAAAGCATGAGCTTGAGCTATTCCATATTCAGTCATACCTTAAGATCATCACACTCCATATCTTCTCGAGGCTTACTCCACTGTTTCAGATATTCCACATATTTTCTTTTTTCTTCACGCAGCTTCTCTCTTTCCTGAAAGAGAGAGTCACAATTGCACACAAAATATGGTCAGATCACCCTATTACAATTTCTAGAACTGCACCACTTACTATTTCAATCACACTGAAAAATAAGACTGTAACATATTGAATTAGAATGAAATAATCTAATAGTTTTTACTTTGTGTAAGAAGATATTGGCAAAAATGTCAGATTAGACATGCAGTCTTGTTTGTTTGGTTTTTTAAATGGCAGTGGCCAAGGAAAAAATATCTAAAAATAAGGGTATTTATGAAAGTTGCCACAAAAAAAGACCATCAAAGTAGACAGTGGATGTGGCTGTGGTAAAATATAGTGGAATAAATTAATTTCTTCATATTCAAAATGACAAAAAATTATTTAGCAACTTCCATCCAAAGACAAACCACAAGGAAACCCACAACCATTTAATATGCTGTGAATCTGATGCAGTACAATGTCTTAACACTTCAGTAGAAGACAACCACCAAATCAAATACTGTCATGTATTGTTGGCAAAACCCTTACCACATTACTTCAGAAGTAAGTTCAAGGTGAACTTTTCGTTAACCAAGATTATAATATAGCGAATGTTATCCAGAAATATAAGGTATGATTATGGATTTGTAACTGCCTATTCTTCTAAAGTGCATTTCTATGAACTGAAAACAGCTAATGGAAAATAACTTGAAGCAGATAACAACTAAGAAACAAGTAAACTAGAAAGCCACTATACTGTTCCTATATTAAACACATATACTGCAAATGCATTACTTTTTCCTTTTCTATTTTGAGCCTCTCTTTCTCTTCTTTCCTCTTCATCCTTTCTTCTTCCACAATCTTCTTTAATTCTTCTCTCTTTTTTTCCTTATCTTCTCTCTCCTTTTTCTTAGCTTCTATAGCATGTGCCTTCTCTTGTTTTAATTTAGCTTTTTCAAAAACCGTAAAGGAAAAAAAAAAAGCAACAAACCGAAGTTACTTTTTCTTTTACAAAATGTTAATTTTATTTAACTGTGCTAAATAGACTGATCTTTTTTATAATTACCATATGAAAAAGATATTGTTATGAAGACTCGTTTCTATGCCAACCAAAATTCAATCACTTGAAAGTTCTATAGACAATCAGAATTCTAAGCCTAGGGATTATACATGTTTTACAAGGTTGTCATCACTGTAATACAAGTAAAATTTCTCTGGTTTTGTGAGTATACAGAAGTCTATTACTTGTTCATTGTTTTCTGTCAAGTGATGTATAAAGATGAGAACTGATTCTAACTGCATATAATTACAGCATCTTATTTAGGTATGACTGCTTAATAAACTCATGTCATAACTAGATGTGGCATATAAACATTAAATATTTGCAACAGTAAAAACCTTTAAATAACTGATCTTTAAATATTTAATTATTACTGAATTAATGAAGAGTCAATACATTTGAAACCTACTTATATTTCAGTGGTTTTTATGCAGCTTTTACTTCTATTACACAGTTTACGCTGAACTTTAATTGGTAATAAATGCTACTGCCTGAGGAGATCCAGCTTTCTTTGTAGTTGTCTGCAGAAGAACAGCGGGGTACAAATACCCACTTTCACTGGACAGACAATGTCTGTCAACCCACACATGGGCTAACAAATAGAAGTGGGTTAGAGGGCTTACCATTTTAATTGAATAAACAAGAAAGCTAGAATCACAAGTGAAGGAAATGAAAAAAGATCTTTACTGCTGTTACAAAGTGGATGGCACTCAAAAAAAGATTTTGATTGCATTTTCCCATAAAATTCTGAAAATGGGCTAGATTGCTTTTACAGATAGTTACTACACATACCAGCAATGGCTCTCACCCAGCAAACAAAAGCAGTGAAGCTGATCCCCCACTGTCTTCTACATACTGAGAAGGATGACCTTTCAAGGTAATTCACATTTTGCTACCTTTCCACATCATTAGTAAAGTACTATAGCATCTTTTTATAGCAGACTTCATGAATGTCACTAATTGCCATTCCAATTGAACATTATTTACACATAAAATGTTTAAATTAATATTCAATAACACAAATATATTTCAAAGTGTACTTCTAAGCTTATTGCATGGATGGGATCATACTTTTCAAATTACCAGTATAATGTGTTGCCGATTTCAAATTAAAAGAACTGCATTTTTTTTTTTTAATTTATAATCATGGACCAACATTGGGCCAAAAATGAACACACAGAACAAGTGTGCCATCACAGTTTTGTTTTTTTTAATTATTATTACTTATTTGATGCATTCATCATCATTTTATGTCCTCAACAAAAACAGAAAGCATTTACAAAGTCTGAATATCAACATGTTGTGACAGCTTTCTAGTGAAGAGGCCAGAAAGTACAAAGAATACATTTGTATCTCCATGTTCTGCAACTTCTTTCAAGGCTGACTGCTATTTCATTGTTTGAAACTGTAAGTTTCAAGGGCATTGGGTTTTGGGGTGCAACGGGGTAACACAAAGATAAAATTACGCCATAATGTGTCTTAAACAGCCCTCTAGAAGCTGTAGTTAACACCACACAAGATAGGAAGCAGCAGTGATGTTGATCAGCTATTACCTTGTTCTGTGCTGTCATTTCCAGCACATAAGCAAATAGAAGCTAGCTGTGCAAAAAAGTGGACACACAAGTTTAGTGGAGCCCATTAAACCCTAGTATCACCACCTCCTTTGAAGAAAAGGCGCTGACCATCCTCAGGCACCTCTGTTGTTATTTAAGCAGATGTTAGACTAGATAATTTCCAGACATCCCTGCCATCCTAAAACATTCTATGATAATGGAAACAAGAGGTAGAAACCCGAATTTCATGGAAATATTTCCACAGATAACAGCCTTTCCTTAGGAAGGACATCATTGCTTACAATCCAGAAGAACATCATCGTGCCTCTCCAAGAAGATGCACCAGTTTAGTTAGTTAACCCATACAAAATGTATGTGGGTCCCCTCCTCCATTTGATTTATTTTTTTTAAGTTTGATTTCAAGAAACAGGTCGAAATTAAGCCAAAATAATTCAGTCTGAAACAAAAATATCTTAAGTGATTTGCGCTCCTTTAATTAGAAAAATTAGTAAATGTACTGTAAGAAATCTTGCAAAACATTTAGACATACCTTAAATATCTACGCACAAACATCCTCAGAAAGACTCAAGATTTCCTTAAGAATTATTACACATTTAGAAAGCACTGCAGTTCTTTTAAATTTTGAGGTAGCTTTCCCATTTATGGATTTTCCTCATACAACAGATTGATTTGTGTTGAATGTTCATGTTTTGATATACCTTCAGCTAGTAAAATTTATGCGTGACTTCAGAACTTCTGCAAAAACTTATTTTGCTCTTTATTTATCTGAGATGGAAATCTACACAGCTGGGCTGCAAGCTTCCTACATTTCCCCAGTTTAGTAACATAATTATAATTAAAAAATAATTCAGGAAACAACCACTCTAACCACTGAAAGGAGCACTTTGCAATAGTGTTGTGGCAATGCACTCTTACTGCATTTTCCCTTTGAAGGGTACAACTCCAAAAATACTCTAATTATGGCCTGCTCTCAGACCTGCAAAAACTGGTTCTACTAGTCAGAGGACTAAACCTCAACTTACCCATGGCCTGCATATCTTCTTTTTGCTTCTGGAACCTTGTCTTTTCCCTTGCTACTTTACTTTTGTTTCCTTGGATACTTTGTTTAGCAGTAATCTCGTCCTCCTGATAGAGAATTCAGAGGGGGAGTGGAAAAAAAGAACATCATATCCACAGTGAAATGACCAGCAACAGATATTCCCAATTTTTCAACAGTTCTCCAAAACAAGAATAAAAACAGGCTGTAAGTTTCCCACAAACATACTATGTACTCAGAGATCCTGCCTAATAGTTGGGAGGGAAGAGGGAGAGGAAGAAAATCCAAAACTTTTTGTTACTACTTTCTTTTTAAGTAGTTCAGAGCACTAAGCTTTGGTATGTTTACATATAGGCAGGTGACATAACTGTATCTAAGAGTACAAATTACAATTTTTTAGCAAATTATTTACTAAACAGTCCCAGAAGGGACAAGTACTCTATATGCACCTTCACAACATACTGAAAAGCTAGTTTCTTAGTGGGATCACAGCAATACAAAAGATAAAAATAAGAAGATAACATATCAGGTATGGTCCCTTTTACTAGCTTAACTATAAAGCAATCCACTTTAATAGCAATTATATAATATATCCCAATTCATCCTCAAAGAAAAAAGCACAATGTCAACCTTGCATTACAACTTCTGTGAAAGTTCAGACAAAATGGAAGAACTTAAAGACTATGCTGATGTGTCTTCATCTGGAATTAAAAGTATTATTACTTACAAGACTAGTAGCTGCCCTCTTTGGAGGTCTCCCTCGCCGTCTGCTTGCAGGACTGAAGATAAAGGTGGGTGGGTCATCAGGAAAGAAGCAGGAGAAATTTTGTTCTGCTAGATTATATTTTGCAATTGATGTTGCCTTAGTAAGAAAGATGAAAAAAAAAAATATTCATTGTGACATTCTTTCTTTTTCAGAAATATAAGCGGATCAATGAAACATTAATTCACGAAAAAAAGACAAGAAAAGTAACTAGAGTCACAACTGGTTAGCTTAAGATAAGAAATAAAACTCTGAAATAGTATAACTGTAGAGTTACCAAGTGAACAATAATGTAAGCAGCACACGTTTGAAAACAGAATTTGGCCTCATTTGGTAAGATCTTATTTCTTGAGATGCCTTTCAGCAAACACAGCTGGACACAGTCTTCCTAGTAAGTTACTGAAATGTGTTGAGAATGAATCGTGACAGAGAAAGCTGGAAAATTAATTTACTGAAGAATCACATAATTCTCTATTATACTTAAACATTTCTGGAGGAGGAAAAAATTTATGACTTCTCTCACTCTGAATCATCAAAGTTTCTTTTCAAGTCAGCTTTCTCAACCTGGTGACTTCAGGAGGTCTGCCCTTATCACGTGATACAGATGAGGACACAAAGGAGACAAGCCAAACAGGACATGTTCACGTAACTGCTGAAATGCAAGGCAATTGACAAGGGAACGAGGAGACACCCCGCCAAAAGCCAAAGAGAAGATGACAAACGCACACATATACAGAATACAACAATTTTTCTGAGGCACCAGAAAGCATTGCTCATAGATCACTAGACCCAGCACACTGTATCACATCAAGGACAACATGATCGCCAACAAGCCCAAGCAAGGGGGTGGTTTACCCCTTTCAGCTCTGTTTTCTTCTATTTCCATTTCTTTAAAAGAGACAGACTTTAAAGTTACAAGCTTATTTAGAAATCATTTGCCTTTATCATGTTCTACAACTTTCAGAGGCAAGACTCCCACTGACACTCTCATCTCTCAGAGCTTTCCTGAGCAGAACGAGCAGTTACACAGCTGTGTGTGGATTCCTCTTAAACACACACAGAAAATACAAGGCATAATAAACAAACATGTTACTTCCTGAAAACAAGACAAAGATAAGAAGGATTTCAGGGTCAAGGCTCCAATATGCAGTGAAAGAGTCCACAATCTCCTGCAGCACAGCAAGCAAGGCAAGGGAAATTGCTGCCTACTTGATAAGCATGGGAAAAGCTGCTCAGTTCCTTCAGCACAAGGAAGCATAAATGCTCAGAGTCATCCTGCACAGACTAAGATGTGAACTTTAGTCTGAATGTACTAAGTATCACCATACATCTTCACATGAGATGACAAAAATATGCATCTTGACATCTTCAACGTCTAAGGCCTCACCAAAAGCCCATTCCAGACACCTGAACTGTTCAGTACTTCTGTCTCACTGAACAACTGGAGACTGAATTCAATCTACAATAAAATATTTTCCAGCTAAAAGCATTACAACTGAATGATATTAGCTTACTGTGCCAAAATATAAATATTTTTTATTTGACTTCGAAATACCAGCTGCATACCATGAAGAATGAAAACAATTCATGTGTAGACTAAGCAAAATTACATTATGTTTTAATAAATAACATTTTTCTAGGTAAAAGCTCCCATTTTTATTTTGGGGACTTTTCTAAACTGGTAGCTAAAGAAGAAAATAGAGAATTAAATTCTGCTTGATGTACAGAAAAACTACTATCTTGTTCACAAGCAAAAGTTAACAAACCCTGTTTTTCAATCCGACTTTTCACGGCATCAACAGAAAAAAGTTGCAGTATACATTTTTTATTTTGGAAGAGTCAAATACTAACTCAATACAGTATACCTTACAAAAAGCTAAACTTGATGTAGCTTAAAAAAGAATCTCTGAGCAGCTAGTAGAGAAGAGCAAAAAAAAAATTCCATCCCACAAATTATTCCTTCGCATTTACCTTAGTTTTAATGACTCCATCATGTGGTTCACAGTGTTGTTTCAGAAAAAGTTTAAGTCTATCACGAGATAAGAGATGCTTCCTCCGGCTGTACCAGGAAAGAAAGATTACATTATCAACTAACATCTTTAATTATTGTTTGAGTACAGCTGACAGTAAGCGCAAGGACACATGTAACAGATCATATGACTGACCTATTTCACATTTTCTTAATTATAAATTACACGCTTACTATTGTAACTAACAGCCATTCTTTGCAACCCCACTTCAATTAAAAATTTCCTTATGAACAAAACAAAACCCAAGTAATACTTAAACAGTTAATCTGTAATTTTTGTTTTGAAGTTGCTGGTATGTCCTCTTGTTCCTCGTATGTCCACACATACAAACTCCACAGCCTATTCACCCCCGCTAGATCCTCCAAACATTCCTTTCTATCACAGTAGCTTTTAAAATCCTCATATAAAATTAAAGCCTGATTGTTTCAGAAGGGGATGAAAACAAACAAGCAAACTAGAACAGCAGGAAAGCAGCATTCACATCTCTCGGACGAGACAGCAAAGTACAGAAGTCTCAAGTTAACAAGTGCGAGGGGTGAATTCACACACTGCCTGGTCAGGCTGAGGCACTCCTCGCTACAGGAGATCGGGCGCTCCGAACACTTCCCAGCATCCCAGTGAACGCGCACTACTTCATGGGAAGGAGAAAACAAACTACACAGGAGTAGGTAACAAAGAAAGTAATCTCGATTCACACTGGAACTAAATTACTTGAAATCAGTTTTGTTCCAAAGTATCCAGTTTCTGAAGTTTCGATGCACTATCTACTCTAAAAAAAAGTTCAACTAAATTCAATACAAAATTACGCTATTTAAGAAGCAAAAGCTCTTTGCAGCCTTGTGTTTTAGAGCAGTAGAACAGTCTGATGGCCAATGTCTGCTCTAACATTCCAAACCCGTAATGCTACCTCACAGTGAGCTCAGAATGCCAACAGTTCATCAGTATCACAAAAGAGGGTTCTCAAACTTTTTCCACCTACTCCAGTCACAGCAGTAGGCACTGCTGTATCAGAAGCAACAGCAAGTCTCACCTGTGTGCCAACAACAGCAGAGAATTGTAAGGAGTTGGTATGTGTGTTAATACTAGTAAAGCTTGGAACCCTTGCTACGGATAGCCTGTGAAACACAGTATTTTGTCCCAGTGCCTCTAATTAATAACTGTAATATTTTAAAATGCCATTTTGTATCAAAAACATCTTACAGTGACTTACACAAATCATGCAGTTATAAAGCACAATTTAAACTTTCATATACTAATTTTTACCTCAGTTGAGATGCTCTAACGATCACGGTTTCATATAGTTCTTTTTTAATAGGTTGGACTTTGTATTTGAACAAAGAAGGATCAATTATGGCTTTCTTCTCCCTAGGAAATGAATAAAAAAATAAGTTAACTACATCACAGAACACTGGTCTTATATCGTACACATTTAATACATTTATATGCATACACAATTGACCTCTTGAAAATACCCAGGGATATTTAATACACGCTGTGACTTCCACTGGTACCAAACAGGATCTATTCACTTCTGCCAACTTTTCTACCACTAGATTCAGCCCTGAATCAAAGCCAGTTTCTGCAAGGAACAGGAAAAGGGATCAAGGCTGTTGGCTGTCTTAGCAAGGAGTAGACAGAACAAAGCGGGAGACAAGTAATGATACATCTCTATCCCTCAGAAAATTGTCTGCTTGATACTCTCAGTATTCATGATGGCAACAGGAAGGTAGGAGAAAGGAGAAAAAGATGATGAGGAAGGAGTCCGAAAGACAGAGTTAAAAATGAACAAAAATAGTAGCCATAGAGCTATGGATCAGATCTCAAAATGAATAAAAACCAGGTAGAATATTTTTCTGAAATATCGATTTAGAAAAAACACCCTCACCAACAACATTCTGAAAACAGGAGTCATAAGGCAATGCATCTACACTTTACAATAAATGCTTAGACTTACATGGTGTTTTTCTCCCCAAAGTGTACTTCCCGTGTACAGCTATCAGCTACAGAGAACTAGATTTTTCCCCATGGAAGATATTTCTTCATTTTTAACATAACTGTAACTGCTTTCCTACACCTCTCCCTACGAGGATAACCACCCAGCATCTGGTGTGCTACCAAAACAAAATTCACTCCTTTAAAAAACAAAGAGGGTTTTTGCCATAGACAATAGACTGTAAACAGTGTGGTATATTTATAGACATACTTCATGAACGGAGTTAAACTACTGACGTTTTCCTTAAATAATGTTGCATTTTGCTATTAAAGAACAGAACTAACTTCGCTTAGGGTGGCAATTTGTAATCAAAAGTCCTATTGTTTTATCAGGAAGACTTCAACCATCATCTTATTTCATCAGTAAGGGAAGGTGAAGAAGTTATGTGGACGAACTAGGAGATTAACAGCTATGCATTTCATCATCATCAGTCCTTCTGGCATTTACAAAATGCTTGAAGGTGGAGTCTGTGACAAAACAAAATAAATCAATATACCACTTGCTATCCTTCACCCCTATGAAGAACACACACAAGATGCAGTGAACGGTACTTTGCAAGGTTGTTGAATACGAAATTTGCTCCAATTCTTATTTTTTCCCCACTGACTCTGTGAAATAGAAGTCCAAAGATATGCAACATTCAGATGACAAATAATAAATACATTATTAATTCATACAAATGAACTTTAAAAGAAACAGTACTTATCCACAGTTGGTGTCACTTTAGATGAGAATAATTTGAAAATTTCTGGAGAAAAATAGTTTACAATGATTGAATGACCAACATAGTTAAATACAAATGAAGAGACAGGAAAGAAGATTTAGACTTGGAAACAGCAACATGTCTACTGGACCTACAGATAAGCACTATGGCATACACTGTCTGCCTTGTACAATGCTATCCAAGTCAAAGTCTCAAGCTGAGTCACTCAGACCAACTCCAGTTTAAGAAAAATAGTTTAAAAATTCCACCCAGCTAGTCACATTAGCAAAGCAGACATAAACAGCATAAACAAAGTAGTTCAGTATACTCACTGGCAGGATTTTAGCATCTCTGCCTATAATTTTAAGTTTGTTAAAATAGGGTTCATATTTTGGTCATAGTGTGACTTGGTCTTCCATGACCATCTTCAGTCTGAAGACAGGAAAACTACAGCAATGAAGGCTGTCGCTACGGATCTGTGGATAGCATCAAATACAGACTTGTTCCCTCATCATACACGCCAGGTTTCCAGCCCTTTAGTCTAACAAGCTTAAGAAGGACCCTAACAGCTAGTGTTCAGATACAAAATAAAAGCCAGAATGCCAAAAATTATATTAGCTTATTTACACATTTTTAATAGATTCTAAGATCCAATACACTCTGTAATCAAAAGTAAGGCCCAAAGAATAATCAAATGGTTAACTCTTGTATTGTTAACCTTCACTTTTGAGTAAATCCTTCTCTCACCTTCAGTGGATCATTTGTAATAGCCCCAACCTAATTTCCAAACATACTAAGTTCTTCTGCTTAGTTTCCGAGTTTCCAATGATTATTCTAAGAAGTTTACATATTCCTGAAATCCTCCCCCATAAATCCAAATTCAAAGTCAAAATTTTGCTTACCACAGAAGAGGAAGAAAAAGGTCATTCAGCACACATAGTAAGCTTCAAAAGTTACATAGATTAGCTAGTCACTTTGGCATAAAAGCCATAATACTATTTTTGATCATATTTTACTTTATAAAGCATTTATATAAAACACATAAGAGTTAGGAAAGGTTAGACTCATTTTGCAGCAGAGATCCCCTGCAGCAGGTCATCACAGGTCAGCTCTGACAGACCACCAGATCCAGAGGAAAGAATAGCAGAGTATCTTCTAACTTTGTAGGTGAAAACTGGAACTGACTCACCCATATTACACTAGTTTCTACTGCATTCTGCCTAGCACCTGGCAAAGTCTTGCTCTTCTGAATGAGGTTATTCTAAACCACCGACAGATAATAATCTTATCAGCCCTTCAGTTACTTTGGCATAGTGACAAAACGACCTGGATATAAATTTCTGCTTACAGTCCTGCTGTATGATATTCAGACTGCATGGTCTTAAGGTAGCTTCACCAAGAAACTTCAGAGACCTTGTCCTGAGTTACTTGTCCAGGACATGACTACCTATATTATCAGGTCCGAGTTTTGCTGGAGCTACCTGCATCTTGTGGTATTAATCACATAATCACAGAATGGTCGGGGTTGGAAGGGACCTCTGGGGATCATCTAGTCCAACCCCCCTGCCAAAGCAGGGTCCCCTACAGCAGGCTGCACAGGACCTTGTCTGGGCAGGTCTTGAATATCTCCAGAGAAGGAGACTCCACACCTGCTCTGGGCAACCTGTTCCAGGTTTATTTAACCTGGAGAACAAAACTAGAAAAACTGCACAGAAAAATACTGAGGGTTAGAGGATCAGGAATGCATCTAAAGCGAATGCTGTCCCCCTTTTCCAAAAGAAAGCAGTGGCTTTTCTTCTTCTCTTTGACTAAGTTTGGGAACGGGAAAAGTTCCCTTGCAGAATGCTTGCTAAATAACACAATCATTTATGGTGTCCTTATGCTCCAGCGCAAGCCTTACACAGAGGTAAGCTGTCAGCATATTGATCTTGGTAGAAAAGCTGACTTCTGCCCAACTTTGAAGGTTGCTTGTGACAAGCTACTCTGTACTGAGCAATTACAACTGCCCATTTGGAATTGCAAATATTTTTTGGAATCTGACTAAAACTTCAACAAGGAAACAGAGCAACCTGCAGACTGTTAACACAGCATGCTGGTTGTACCGCTCTAGAGACAAGACAACAGCACTTCGCAACAAAATCCTGACTTTGAACCTTTTGATGACATTTTTAGCTGCCTTTGATCCAGTACTTTGGTCCTTCCTTAAAATACAAAGGGGACCAAGACCTACCATCATTATTATTAGATTGAGGGGATGGAGAGATGACAGAAGAAAGGAAAGAGGAAAGATAAGAATTAAAGATGAGGAAAGATTTGTTGTACTGAAGACAATGTACAGCTTTAATGACAAGCTATGACCTCGCTTTCTGAGGTCATATCCCTTCATAACTTCTTCTCCAAATAGATGCAGAAAACTAGGCTGAAGATGGTAAAAAATCTGGACGGTAGGGTCCCACTGGCATTACTTCCAAAAAACTTTGTTACCTCTGCTTGCAACCTAAAATTTGCAGACACAATTAATCCTTCCCCAAAATGAAGAGTATCTTCACTTCAAACTGAATAAACACCCAAATTCACCACCACGAACCAGCCAGCAAGCCATGAAGCAATGTTTCTTCTAGTCTTTCTGATGTGGCTGATAGTTTGCATTACTCACAGCTCTGGCAGGAGGAATGCCATGAATTAAGTTGCATCTAGTATTATACATATCTGGCAGTAAAAGCTCCTGAATCTCCAGTCTGCTGCTGAGTGCTAAGGCGAATACAGCAGTTCAACCTTACCCCCAACACTAGCGGTTTAAGGTATGAACACTGCCATCCTATGACGACCAATATCCTGCTGTACTAGTGGGTCTCAGGGCATAGTATTAACGGTTTATGATCTCAGAAGATTGCTACCTTTTGCTTCCTAGCCCAGGCCTTACAAGGCAGCCTGTTTTTCTGAGGGAGTGCAGGAGTGAGAGCATCCTGGCCTCTTTCCGCCTGTACAACCTCAGCTTTTACTACAGAACACAATAAAAAAGGTCAGCAGGAACACTTGCACAGAACGCGCAGCTATTTCTGCCCCACACAGACAGCAGTAGGGTCAGAGAAGGGTTGGGATCTCTAATGACATCTATTTTCAGTTAAGATTCTCTAGCCTTACAGATTCTTTAGGAAAAATATTTGCAGATGGCCCATCAATCTGTGCTGTGCTCCCCTCCCCCTCTCTCACAAACACACCGAGCATCTGCTGTACCATTGTTTAATGGCACTGCAGCTTTGCATGAAGGCTGGGTCTCAAAACCTGCACATTTGTGTGCAGACGGAGGCAGAACTGCGGTTCTGCACATATCAACTTGACATTGGTCCCAAGCCAAACAACATCCATACTCTTCACATCTAGGTTTCTCCATAAACAGCAAAATACAGTCCCTGAAGGCTTAGGGCTGCAAAACGATGCCGTTCAGTTCAGTGGGATTTCTTATTGTTATGAATAAGGGTATAAGCAATCTTAGATGCCAGTATATGAAAATTGACAACAATGCTCTACCTTCAGACAGGTTTTACAGGTACAGCAAACAATATTTTCCAAGTTTGCATATACCCAGAATATATCCAGAGACTAATTGCAGTGTTCTTACACTCTTGCATTTGTTATAAAAAGACTCACTTAAAACTTCCAGTAAGCGTTTTAAAGCTGTAAGAGGTTTGCAATTCAAGCTTGTAGCACAGATGTTAGCTAGGTATGCCACAGAACAGTGCTTCAAGAGTTTGTATATTCTCACAAGATTGCCTTTCTAAGAGAGGGAAATTATTTTCCCCTCCCTTCTCTGCTTTGTCAAAATAAGTAGTCAGCTGGGGAGAACCACAGACTGGGAGTGTAAGACTGAGTCTTACTACCAGCTCTGCATGCATGGAAGTGACAGCAATATAAAGGGATCAATCCTACAGTCAGCTCTGTGCACGCTTGCATTATTCCACAAATAACCTCCTTTCAAATGCCATATGCCTTGTGGAACACAGAAAATGCATTTACTTTGTCAAAGACATAGGACCTCTTTCTTCATGAACAACTTGGACACTGCCTTCAAGAGAGAGCAGAGAATTTTAAAAATTATTTATCTCATGTTGTTTTCTTAGCCACATGAAGAGCTCCACCCTAGTTATTCCAGGCATGCCAGGACATGGAAGTCCTCATGCAGCAATCAATGCAAATAATTTCTGCATCCACACAACATCTCAAAGTGAATAAGAGTTCACGTAAAGCCCATATGTTGCTAGACACAAGACTGGGGCCCGCTTCAAACCCTCTTCTGTCATCAACATCGTGCCTGTGAAGCACAGAAATCTTTCCTCCCGTTACACTGCTAGGATAAGCTGAATATGTAAGCTCAGTCACTGGCCGGTAAAGGGATACTCCAAACTAAACACCACAATTATAGACAAGAAGCTCTCTTCCTCAATGTTATTAAGCTACTCCAGCCTATAGGCAGTTCCTTAAGACAAGACACACACTGTTTCACTGCACCTACAATCATAATCAATTCCATGATACATACCAATACAATGGTATGTATTTATATGGACACATGCACAATGAAGAGAGCTTTGTACATTGCTATATTTTTGACACAAATACATTAAGTCTCTGGAAGGACTTTTCAGAGAGTTCCAGTAAGACCATGTCCTCTTATTATAAGGCAATCTCAACCCTGAGCCCCATGATGGAAGTGAAGTCATACATCGTGCCAAGGAGAACCAGACTGTAGAAATGCAGAACACGGCTGCATTTTCCAAGCTGTAGCAGCACAGAGGACTAGCGAGAGGCATACACAGCTCTTCCACCATCTCTCAACAGAAGCACCGTCATTCCAAACAGATTAACAACGGATATTCCGCAGGCACTCCATTTCTCACAACGCACAGCTCTCTGGTGGATTACACACAGCATAACTGGCACCTGTGACTATTCAGCTTGTCACCTTCAGCTGGCTGAACGCTCACGATCCATACAGATCAAGTAATTCTTCTCGGTCAGACCCTGCCACGTCTGCTTTAGTCTCATTTCCACCCAGCTCAAATGCCTTATACTGTAAAAGTATCATTTACCCATTTTGCGCAGAGCTATTGTGCGTTTCTGAGTCGTCGCTGTCGCTGATGACAATTGTGTCTCCGTCAGCACTGCTGGCGTGGCCGTTTGCTATTCCATTGTGATGGGCTGGAGCAATGACTTCCAAAATCTTACACTGCAACCTGAAATAAAATACAGACATTTAGTACCATCAAAGTCTTTCACTAGTGCAAGGAGACTAAAGTTGTAGCAGATGCTATTTTAAGAATACATACATAACTGAACACTGTATTGTCTACTAAATAAGTAAACACCTAAGAGCCTTGCACTGAAATACTGGGTAAAATATTAATTTCATGAGTGCTGTGTAATAAGCAGATGAATGTGTTCAGTTACACAGCTATCAGCTTCACTACTCAAGACAACAAATCCAGTCACTGGTAGAATTATTTGTGGTGCTAAATTCTTTTTTTTTTTTCAGTTCTCACTTACGTAAACTAAAAGTTAACATAACATGTTACTTTAAAGCTACACACCAAACCTTTACATCTATTTTGATAGTAGCCTAAGAAAAGCAAAAGATTTTCAGCCCAAAGTATTTTTACTTTTAAGAGATCATCTTCTACTGCTGTTGATGACCTAAATAAACAAGGCTGAAACGATCATTATGCATCTAATCTTAATAATGGCCCATTTATCTGCTGACACATATTAAGGCTCCATCTGGCATGCACACAATTGACAAAACAAGTCTATCCCTTTGCCATCCTGAATGCTAGTTATAAAAGGCAGAATTAAGTACATATTAAAAAGTATAATTAATTGACACTTCATGCTGGGTAACTGTATTATAGCTGGTTCTTAACCACTAACTTTCACCTCTTTCTGGAATTCCACGGTTCATATTTTTTAGTTTAATTTCCTAAAGCCTTGTCTGCTTCATGAAAATTAACTACTGCAGTCAATGGTTGCTGTCACATACTACCACTAAAAGCTCAAAGGGTGGGGGGAGAAAGAACACATAATAATTCTCTTCTCTGGGCACCAAACGCTGTCACTTGAAATGAGTAAAATGGAGATTACGTGAAGCACAGGGCTTGAATTAGCATGGCATCACATCTAAGTTAAAAACAAACAAAAAAACCCCCAACAAACCTATGACAGACAAATTATTTTATCTGAACTGAACACTGGCAAAATGTCAAAATATTTCTTAAATGCCTCTTTCTGCAAGCAGACAGAACTATCCAAAATCCGCACACAATGAAGGGAAAAAAAGAAGGGGGGACAGAGGGGAAAAAAAGTAAAAAACATTAAAATATCCTGGGTGCTATTCACTTGTGAATTCAGCTAGGACCAGTCATGCAGTTTAGTGCCTGTAGCTGTCCTCCCCAAGCCTCTCTCGAACAGGGAGAGAGCTCCAGGATGCTCCAACGGGATATGTTATTTAAAAAAACACACAAAAAAAAACCCAAAAACAAACACCAAGCTATTAACATCTTTATATATTCCTAAAGACAACAATATGACCGATACTGAATTCTCCACAGGGCCACCCGAGCTGCCCGCACGCAGAGGCAGCTGCAGCCCACCGGATTCCCCGGCCGCAGGCATGCTGCCGTTCCACCGCTGGCTGCTCTGGGGCTGGGACACACATTTCACACATTCTCCTGGTGAGTGGAGCCCAGGCTACTTAACTGCGCAAATCTAAATAGACTCTGCGTAAAGAATCAAGAGCACCCAAGTATGAAATACAGACAGATCCTAGTGGCTGTTCGCAAAGTAAGTCCAACATGGATTATTCAGGTCTGGCCCAGCACCAGACTCTGGCTGAGTCCGAAGAGAAAAGTCTATCATTACAGCACCTTGGTTTTCCAATATTTGGAACATCACAGTGTCCCCTTCCCACTAAATAATACAGACCCGACTGCATGGCAGAATGTGTAATATTGTGCTGGGTTTTTAAATCCAACACAGATCACCTGCTAAAAAAGACTTCTCAGTAGAATCATTTCTGTTTCAGATTACAAAATAGATTTCCTAGAGAGTTCAATTCCATTTAGAAAACACTTTTAAGTTAACTTCTAATGGAAAATAGTCAAGATCACCAACGCCTAAGGCTACTGACACTTTTTCTCCTTTGTTTACTATTTGCAGACCACTAGAGGGAGTGCACATACACTGCATTTGTAATCAGTAAAACAGCCACATGAAAGCTAAATGGCAACCTACGCTACCCAATGCCACGAAAGGACAAAGAGGCTAAAACATGCACACGAATCAACCCTCCTGGACAAAAAGATTTGAATGTTTAGTCACCGAGTATTTTACCAACACTTAATTTACCTGCTTATCCATTGGACAGCCCTGTAATTTACAGGGTATCACATCTCCTTCTATAAGAATGGAAATTATATATTCCATACACTTGACTTAGTGAGCAGCAAAATCCCCAATAAAGCTGCCTCCTCCCCCCCCCTCTTTATTATTAAACAGGGAGAATGACTAATGGAATAAACTATCACAGAAAGCAAGGGATTCTCCATCCTCTTTGCCTTCATTGAAATAATTACCAGAAGTCTTTGGGGAAGGAATCAAGTGAAACACATATTATCTGGCTCAATAAACGCATAATACAATGAAATCTAATGGTTACTGATAGACAGGGGAATAAAGAAAGTGATGCAACCTTCCTTCTGGCATTAAAGAAATAATAATCTATAAATGAAGACTTTTTTTAGCCTTGCTATAGTCAAGTCATGGCTAGTAGCAGCCAATTCCCCGGGCTAAGGGAGGCAAAGACACACTGCTTCTAGCGCAAATGAAGGTCTGCTCTTCTCAATAGCCTCATCATTCCCTGGGTTCACTTATTACGACTCTTATTTTATATCATGAGGCACATAAAACAGCAGACCTGAAAGCTGAAGCAGGACACTCAAATGAAGCATACTACTTGAAACACTTTCTAAAAAGGATACCTTACAATCTTTACAGAGCTTACGTCAAAGTCAACCATGTTCGCTCACCGTTTCCTATAAAATAAGAACTGGGGGCACCTCGATCTAAAAAGACAGCAGCGTCAGAGTAAATAAATTTGTACCCCAATATCCCCTTCAGTCAGGAAGCACTTTCTTCAAATAAACACTGTGAAAAAGCTTACAGCCACACTAAGTGAATCCCAAACGTATTCAGAAAAGGATCAGATAAATTGAGAACAGAGCCATCATGAACTTTTCTACAACAGTCCCAGAAACTCTAGCTCAAACACCAACACCCAAAAGCTAGAACAGTAAGCCTGCAAAAGGTTTACCCCATACTCCAACAGTTTTGCATACCTCTTTCTGCACTACAGGCTGCTATCAACAACAGGGTACAGGTCCTCTGCCCTGACCCAAGCATGGATTTTATGCTCACAGCTTTATTTTTTGCCACCCTCAGAAACCAAACTCTCTGAGGTCCTCTTACATTACGGGAAAGGTTCCATAAAGTCCTCAGCCTATATGATGAAATCTGTTGGTTCTGGAAGAAAGCGAAGAACAACACAGGAGCCCAAAAGTTTTAAACACAAAGTCAGAGGACACATCACCACTGTAATTTCTTTAAAATACCAGTGCACATGATCATCTCTCTCCAATGAAAAAAGCTGAGTTCTTCCACAGATTTCCACGAATTTTGGGTAGGGGCTGGTCAGCTGCACAGGTGAAAGAACAAAATTGACTCCAGCAACCTAAGGACAAGAGGCACTGGGTGGAGACTGTGTCTCTTCTGTGGAAACACAACTCCATCAGTCTCTGTCTAGAAGAATGACTCTGGGCTGCGCTTTGAAGAGCAGCTTAACACAATTAGCAGAAAACCTTAAGGTAGGACTGAACCTTGTCACTCCCAGAAGAACAGTAAGGAAGCGGCAGGCTGAAGCCGTACAAAAGCAAACCGCACCTGCAGCCAGAGGCTACTGCTCCAGGAGATGCAGAGATGACTTAACAGTTCAACATTGCCAAAAGCGGGAAATATTCCCTTGCCACTCCTCCTTCCAGCCACATATTTGATGCACTGCTTGCTTTTTGTAGCTCTGGCGTTCAGTATCATTTACTGATTGCCATTAAATTGATTTCACTTACCTAAAAACAACAACAAAAATCAAAACCCGAAACTAAATCAATGTGAAGAGCGGGATAAGTTTTTGTCCTATCAACTACTTCAGGTGGCTCACTGAAGGATCTGGTGACAACTAAAGCATGCGCAAGAGGCAAATACTGGCCACAGCCAAAAGCAGAGGAGAAAGCAGTAGTAAGACCTCCCTCATTTAGAGGCCCTGAGACACCATCATTTCTCAAGTAGCTCAGTGAGTTCAGTAGTTTATCCTTCCTAACTGAAAAATAACATCTAGGCAAATGAACACTGGGTCACTAGGAGAGTCTGCTCGAGGGAAACCACCCACCTAGCAAGGGCAGGACACGGTACATGCTTCAAACTCGCCAGCAGTCCTAGATGAGAGTGATTCAGGAAAACCCAGAACAAAGGGTAAATATAACTTTCTTGCCACGTTTCTCTTTCATTCAGCTCAGCAACTCAAAGGCACATACACAAGTTATTAAGAGTAGCAGGACAAGCAGGTATCTCTGCCTACCTCTGCTGAAGCAGAAGACCACCACAATTTGAAGGCAAGAAAGAGAAGCTGCGCTCCACTACATAACAGGCCAAAACTAGCCATGGCAGGATGTCAAGCGGAAACCTTGACCCTGCAATTACTGGCACATTCAGTCACTCAGAGAAGTTCTTCCCAAATGCCAAGGAGGCCTTTACATCCAGCCAAGGCTGGAGCTACAAGCTGTGAGAGAAGAGACCACTTCTGCCTGCTCCTCAGCTGAGCATTCTGCACAACAGCTTTTGACCTGGCTGGTGCTAACTACTGTGATAGAAATAACAGTCTGGCGTTCTGCTATGTCCTCATCTCTAGTCAAAACACAAGATGCCTTGAAGGCCCAGGTGAGTTATAAACGTGCCTCTGTATGCTTTACAATAAGCAGACAAAAACCATCCCTCGGATGCAGAAGGCTGTTTCAAACAGAGTGGCAGGGGAACACTGCAATACTTTGGGGCCAGCTTTTAACATAAAGAAAACAATGATCAGTGAGTCAGAAGCAAAAGGAAATTCACTTTTTTAAGACACCGAAATGAAAGCACAGTTTTTCAAATGCCAAAATTTAAAAAGCGTACATCTTCTAATAGTATGTAAAGTTAGCTGAATACAGAAACCCCCAAAAGAGTAATACAAGAAGCTATAGTAGCAAGTACTAAGAATAATAAGACCATGACTTTTTGCTACTGTTTTGTCAGCTTTTAGTAAGTTTTTAAGCAGTAAATGTCAGATAAGTGCAGTGCAGTAACTCGTCTCCTTGTCCTAACAGTTCTCATACACTTGAAAGTAATTAGAGAGATGAAAGCAAAGACAGGATCTGAAGGAATAAGTGACATCTTTTACTAAGCTAACTGGTACAGTTTGATGCACACGCAAAACAAAAGCACACAACGACGAGACAAGTTTTATGCACATAATGGCCTCCTGAAGTACAGTAAGAGTTGCTCTTTTCGAGTTAGCATCTTCATTTGTCTGTCAAGTCACAGGTAAGATTGTACACTTCAAAGGAACTAGTAAGAAGCATGTTTTTGCTCAGGACAGGAGAATCCTATATGCGCAGTAGCTGCACTGGCTGTCTCCTGTGGAATCAGGACAGTGCTAACTAACAGTAACACCAGTATATGCATTGTTTTGACTGCCCAGCCTTTTGTTCATAGTATTGTATGGATTAAAAAAAAAAAAAAAAACAAACTAAAATCATAAGGCAAACCAACCAAATCCCTTACCTTTAAATTTATAGTTATAGAAGTAGAGAGTGTGCACAGAAATGAGAGCTAACAGATTGGCTGCACCCAAAAATAGTTGTAACAGCTGCTCAACAACCTATAAGCAAGGAGTTGCAAGTTCTCTCCCAGATATCATCATCTCCTAGCTTCCATTAGTCAAATGCAAATACATTTATTAGTCAACAAATACAAATATTTATGTCCCAAAGGACTTAAGGGCAGTAGAAAGTGAATTCCTTAAATGTGATTTTTCCAGGCCAGGAGCTGACTGATCCTTACACGGCAATGCTGTAAGAATTCAACCTGGACTTGCTCTATGAATAGACAAGCTGCTCTCCAGTACTGTCAGCTACGCTGTTACATAAGCACCACGCTAACTTTGCTACCGGAATTCAAATTCACCTTTCAAAATGAAGTAGGAAACTTTCTTTGTATGCAGGAACTTACGCTTAAGCCTTACCACTACAAAAAACACCCTACAACTTTCTGATTGTGTAGATATTAGCTCCAGCATCTCTGCATCCAGTCAGCTTTGAAGCCTGCGTGCCGAAGGGGAAAATTTGTTGGTAGACTAGAAAACAACTTCAATTCACTGTAACTTGTTAGAGTCTGAACACAGAAGACACTTTGCCTTCTACTACCTACTGGTCTCTTCTTAACTTACCCTAGAGCTCACAAGACAACTACATACAGATAGATATATGCAAGCAATACCTTGTTGCCAGTTTGAATGAAAAAGCTGGAAAGCTAGCCAAAACTTTATCTCTTACAAGGATTATCTGCTGCCGTCCTAACTCTCCATCAGCTAGGCATAGTCATGGCCACCAACACACCTCCTGTGCCCCAGTTAAGACTAACAGATGAAAACAGTATGCAAATCTTTTAATTGGCCTAACACAGTGGTTAATCCACAATGAACAGTCCTAAAGCACTGGGACACCAGCCAAAGAATTGATGAGTTAAAAAAAAAAAAAAGCAGTTTCACTTACAGGCAAGGTTGCTCTGTGATTATCTACGTTTGCTACAGCTCAGCAGTGGTCAGCATCAGTTCATTCAGAGCAGAGAAAGGATATTAACCTGTACCTCATGTATGGTCCGATGCAGCAATCTTCCTAACAGAGAACTCTGCCTACTACTTCTGTAAGTAGGTTCATTTTAAAAACACTGTGTCCCCTGAAAGCATTCTGGTGTTGCTTGCTCACAGACATCACACAAGTATTCTTTTGCAGTGGTGTCATCTAGTGGTCAAATTCGATGAAAAGATACTTCTTTTTCATATCTGCCACGATGTGTTTGATTCCTTCTGTCTTATACACTACTTTTAAGCAATCTAATTTAGTCTGCAGGTGGTTGACTTTTTAATTAAGTTCTGTACTAACTGATTGACAACTATTGGTTGTCCCCCGCTCTCCGTGGGGAAGGGAAGGCATCGTCACATAAGCTATTTTTAAGGGTGGAGGAGGGGGAGCTGAAGAGCTAGTGGAGTTGTCCAACCTAAAACCTCAGATCTCTTCACTGCTCAAGTCAGACTACAAGCTTACAGATTAATTAACTAATTATCACACTGCTCATTTGTACACCCTAATAAAGATCACTTGTATACTCTAATAAAGACAGCCATTATTTCTTGTGATAGCATCCAGACTCAGAACACTGATAATAAAACACAATTGGTTGTTTACACATGCTTTAAATCTAGTTTTTCCTCCAATAATTTTTTTTTTTTTTTTTTTTTTTTTTTTTTTTTTTTTTTTAAGAAAAAGCACACTGCTGACCTCAAACACAAAAGAACAAGTCCTACAGCTGCTTGAGTTCAGCAGTTACAGGTTTTATTTGGTGCATCTGAGACAGGTACCGAAGTTATTTCAGGTAGGCCTTCCACACCACATAGTTCCAACTTTCAGGTAATTGACTACAGATGCCAAGATGTTGAAAAACAATTTCACAAGTTTCAAGTACCAATAATACATCATAGTACTAAGACAGCAACAAATCAACAGGTTACTGAAAAAGATGCCATTCCCTGTGGCAAAACAAAAGGCCAGCTAATCCAGCATGGTCTTAAACTTTCAGTTCCAAAGCGAAAATATAGGAAGCAATTCCAGGGATGCGGTCAACATTTTTCCTCTGCTTCAATAAAGTGTGAGCTAAAACATTAGCTGCTTATTTTACTTCTTAACCAATCATGGTTAACACAAAATATTGCTCTAGTTTTTTCCCCCCAACAAAATCTCAAATAATGTCTATGCCTTTTTCAATAAATTACTTTCCATAAAGAGCAATCTGATATTCTAAATAACAGTACTTCTAGTGTCAGCTGTTTTCAATTCCTTGGCAACTCAGGCAAACTGAAATTGAGATAAAGTTTTCTGTCTATGTTATAGGATGTTTATGACTGATGTTTCAAATAATAATTGTATCTTTCACGAAGGCAGCACTAGGAAAACTTTGTTACACAACTTCCACAGTTCTTTAACCAGGAATCCAAGCACCTCATGATTAGCACAGCTGCCACTTCAGAGGAAAGTCAGTCCCAGTTCGGCCAGAAAAGCTAGACACAAACAAACCAAAAAAGCTGGCCATTTTTAATCAATACATCCTCTGAAAGAGTTAAAGAGCAAGCAGAATTATCTCCTTGTTGCTTCTGCTAGATTACCAAATTGCACAGGCCATTTTCAGAGACTGCCTGAATGAGCCGCATCGTAGCACTGGGGGACTTTCTCTGCGATTTCTCTCTGGTTGAATAAGGGTTGTTCAGACACCAGACATACCAAAACAACAGGAAGACAGAGTATCTCTCAAACTCTCCAAGTTCCTCCTACCGGACCTCAGCAACAAGGCAGAAGCAGCCAAATTCAAAACCGAGCAACACGACAAAAGGCCAGAAATGAGAAGAGCCAAAGAGGGACACAAGACCAGAGAAAGCAACAGGGCATCAGATTCTGGATGGACACAAGAACCACCGGTCTCAAAAGCCGCCTTCTGCCTAGCCTCTGCACAAAGCACTTGTCCTCTCACTCTTTCCAGATCACCTGTCCACTGCTTACAGTACCACAGACTACTTCAGATGCTCAGGATAAAAACATTTACATTAAGCCAAAATGCTAACCTCTCTAGTGTTTGGGTTCCCTCCCATTTACTTTGCTTTATTGCAGCTTTCTAGATTTTGAAAAATCTATCCAACAAGAAAATTACATGTGCAATGTTAGGAGTTATAAAATATTAATACTTAAATTGCTTGAGCAGCCTCTGGTTATACACGCATTACATTGTAGGTTTCACATTAAATGACACAAGGAGCTCAGATAACAAATTATCCTACTGACATTACATGTGCAAAAAACTTCATATATAAATGCAGTGCAACACTTTACAACACCATGACACAACTGGTTTTTCATGATCTGCCAAACCGTATTGGTCTCATAGGATGCTATTACACTCTAGATGGACTGTGACCATTTTTGCTAGAAGAGATCACAAAAGCATAGATGCACATGACAAAACACACACAAATCGCTCTGTTGAACGGCTGTGTTATTTACAAGTAACGTGAGTTGGTATAATTAATCCACAATGTAGTACTTCAAAATACAGGTCGAAGTCAACTGTTAATTGGGCAGAAGAATAACTATGCCTCACCTCTTCCCACTCTGTATTCTCTAATTACGTGTCTCTAAGCATAAAAATCCCTCCACATCACTGTGTTCTTTGCTCTGTTTCCCAGCTTGAGTATTTAAGGTCTGTAGCTACACGCTTGTCTACAATATCAATGGCATACAATCAAGTAAAGCGAATTTGTCGTGCTTTATTTTACCAGACACAAATTTACACTTACACAGTTTAAAACATACCATCTCTCGTGGGTTAATTTTTGATAGAAATAGATTTTATCTGAATCTTCAGTATTTTGAATGATATCTAGCCCACCCCAAAGGCTTAAGAAATTTAGCTTGTATCCTATTAACATATTGATCTGTGAAAGTGGAACATAAACACAAAGTTGTTAGATATGTATCCTAACACAATTTTGAATAACCAAGAAGACTGAATTAAAGGCTGGTAAAAAGCGATAGTGCGATCTTCATGAGATAGAATCATATCACAACTTTATCTGAACAGAATTCAGCTTATGTGGTAAGTGGAAAGCATTTTGTTAGGGCAAACGTACAAACTGATTTATGATGGTCTAAAAAGAAAAGTGAGAAGGGTTCTGAATTTTAAAAGACAAAGAAACAAGACAGACTTGTATTTATCACATATAAGCCTACTTTTCATTTAAGCTTTGAAAAGCTTATGCATATGCATAAATATTTCAGCGAAGAGTTTAGGAAAATCACTGAAAGACAGGAAGGTTGTTCTTATGGGAGAAGTTTGTTCTTCTGAAGCATTCTTTTTGTTATGAGTTTGGAAACTGACAGTATCTTCAAAGATTCAAAACAAAGGCATCTCACTGAGCAAATGAAAACCAACAGCTGAACTACACTGACCATTCATAATATTCAGGTTTCTAGATAAAAAAAAAGGGGGGGGGGGGGAAACTTACTCACTAAGCAAGATGACTCTAATACTAGTGGTAACCTGGGTCTAGTCATTAGACAAGTATAAAGCTGAGAAAGATAGAAACAAGCTTTGGATGTAGGTTTTCTGTACAGAGAGCTGCAACTCTACTGAAGTTCTACTCCTGGCTTTGCAGACTGGGACTTCGCTGGTTGAAAGGAACAAAGCAGGGAAGAGACGAAAAGCTTTTCTACTAAGCACTGACCTTATGTACACACCCATACAAATTTCTTTACAACTTCCCTCATGCAGCACATCAACAGCTTTTTCTTTCTGGTGTAGTATAAAATCTGCCTTAAATAAGATCTGGATCAGCCACTACTATATAGAATAACTATATTCTCCAATGACCATTTTGAATCCGCCCGCTCCTATCACCCAATACACACCAGATTACATGCCGAGACCTCAGGCTGCCCACAGAAGCCTACAGGTTGTGCCCGTATACTCTGCAGTGTAAGCTTGCACTTTCCTGAGAACAGCAAAACAACTCCACAAACAAACAACACAAAACGCCAGCAGCAGCTGAACCCGCAGAGGCTTCAGCACACATTCTGCAGATATTTCCAAGTCGAGCACGTTTAAGTCTTTCACATTTTAAACCTGTTAGGTGAAACTGCAAACTCATTTAGACAAACCAAGGACCTTTTCTAGTCCCCTCCCAGAAGCTGCTTTAAGGGCTCAAGTCAGCTACGTGTTGTAAAACAACATATTCATGCTACAGAGCACGCGTACCGATGATATGAGAAAGCAAGCATCTGAAGCTCAAAATTCTTCCAAGTTTTTAATCAGTCTAAGATAACAATAAAAACACTTGTGATACATACATCACTATAAGAGTAAGTGCAACACTAACTCCAGGTAGGAAAAAAAAAAAAACATCACACTAAACCCCACATAATCACCTATTACAACAATTTCACGATTAATTCCCAACTTCTGAGAATGCAGTCACAATTTTCACCACTACTTAAAAAGCAAAAATCCAATTTTAATTGATTCTTTAAGCTTTCAATATTTTGGCCATTCTGAGAACACAAAACATCATGTGATGAAGTACATTCTGGATGATTTAATAAAAACTTTCATATGATTTTTAATTCACAGCTTCATTAAATCTCACTCTACAAACAACCCACCTTTCTCACACTAGGGGACTGACATTCCTTTGTAAATCCACCACGTGGACCAAAAAACTGCAGTGTAAGACCCGAGAGAGCTGTCCTGCCTCCACGGCTGCTTCTAAGCTAAGGAAAGAGATACCAAGCCCAGCAACACAATCCTACTCTTAATTAAAGAAGGGAGGAGTAGTAACAGGAACGCCAGCTTACGTATCACACCTCACTTTGGGTGTGTTTGATGGACTTTATCATCCTGATTTTTGGTTTAATAAAAACGCACATAAAAACCATGCACACCAAACAAAAATAAATACGTATCTATTTTTAAATGCACTTACCTTGCACCGTTATTTCTAACTACTTCCACTGTTTCACCGACAAAATATCGATCCTTGACATAAGCAAAGATTTCCTCACAGATCTCATGAAGTCGGGGGCGATGGGTGAGGGTGGCCAAGTAGAGAACTGGAATGATGAGCGCCTCTGGAAAACTTTTGAGATTACGTCTGGCTTTCTTCTCCGACTCCAGCGCTTCCTGGTATGTGAGTCCTGGTTTGCCTGTGACAGCACAGCTCCACACAAGGCTGTTACACAGAATGATGCGTTCAAAAAAATCACTGAAAAGAAGGGGGGGGGGGGGAGAGAAAGAAAATGATTGAGTTCTGACTTAACATTTGAAATTTGCTCACACTTAATACAGAAGCAAATTTCTATTACAAGCCTGAAAAGCGAAGGCAGCTCTACTCCTGTACAGGTTGTAGATAATGAAGGGTTATTTACCACTTTTTAGCCACGGCATGGTAAATTGCTATTGTAAACCCAAAGTCTCCTCTCACTACGGACTACAGTGACAGAGCATCAAGACATAGAAGCGCTGCAAACAAATCTTAATGTGTAAACAGCCTTATGCATAAGAATAATCACACTGAGTTTAATAGGTGTCATATCCTCCTCACATCCCCCACACTGCCACAGATATTTGCAAGAGGAGGCTCTAAAACTGTACAAACATACAATAACCTTAAGATCACAGAAACATATTGAAACTTGAGTAAGTTTCAGATTTTGAGTGCCCTATCTCACAAACGAAAAGGTGGGAGAGGTAAAAAATTAATGTCAAGTAGTTCTCTAAATAGTTTTTATTCCTTCACTGTTTACATTGCTCTTAGAAAAAGCATTAAGCTATTTTTTCCTACAGATGTTTCTCCTCCCTTGTTCCATTAGCAAATACCGATTCTCCTTCTTCCCTGTATTTCCAATTCATGCTAAAATTACATTTTTGTTATTGCTTGCTTACTAGTTATTATACTGGAATCAAGAAAGAAGAGCTTTCATGAGTTAATATCTCTCAACTTTTGACAGGTATCAGAAGAACAGTGGTTTGTTAAAATACTCTCTGGATGAAGTAGATAATGTAGCTATTCACAAAGCCATGTTAAGACATACCGTGTACTGTGGATCAGTGATCAGACAGCAGAGCAATCTTTCAATACACCCCAGTTCAGACAATGACTTTTATTTGCCTTCCTTTAAAAATCTTAACAGACCAGTATTTATAAGAATGCAAAAACACAACAAACTGAGTTTTGCTTTGCCTTGTATCAGTTCAACATAGCTATTTCAAGGCAGACACACAGTAGTTTCAGAACACTGCATGCTACAAGAGATACCTGCAGCAAAGTTTCAGTGTACCCATTTTTAAAAGGGAAAAACTGTTCAAATCATTTCTAGTAATGGGGTTAGACAATCGGCCAGTTCACACTTGGAGTTTTTCCTTGCAGACTCCCTCCAAACTCAAGCTGCAAACGTGCATCAGTTAGACTGATGCAGATGACGATGTTCACCGTAGATGGACAGATGAACCATAACATTTTGTAAATGAAAATGGAAACTCCAGATTGAGGCCAATGGAGGGCCCTGGCTTGGATAATCCTTTCTGTATGAGCACAGGATTCCTCCAAGTGAAAGATGCTTTAGGAAGAACATCAGCTGCGACAAGAGGAAAAGGACAGAGAAGAAAATATGTATTATCTAAATAATATTTAATAGCTACAAAATTTCAGAATTTTGTATCACCATCATCTTTATACATCTGACAGTACATGGGTCTAACACTCATAAGTAATAAAGAATAATTTGGGTTTGCTCACTCTAAACAAGAAAATGAGAACAAAGGAGAGAGAATGAGAGAAATTATTCTTCAATATATGAAGAACGGATGGCTGTCAGTCATTCTTTGTGCATAGGACAGAATATTCCTTTTTTGCTGCCTGTCACGTTGAATTGGATTAGGTACTAGCAAAACACAACCAACTAACCTAGTGTCTTTAAGGTATAGAATAGTTACTTAAACATTTTAAAGAACAGGTTAGAAAAAAAAAAAAAGACAGATTTTTGTAAGGTGATGGAATACATAAAACATTATCTCTTCAGGTCTCTTCCTGCCCTACATTTCCTTACTTCTGTATTTGATTCACAGTAATTTTGAGTAGTATTACCGACTTCGATGGATAGAAAAACATCTACTCAAATCTTCATGCAGCTCTGTCTCTCTCTACATGTATTTTTGTGTCTCACTTAAAGAGGTTCTTGATAACTACCTCTAGCTGGGAAAGAGAAAACCACCCAAAGAGTCATTAAAAAATGTACCAGAACATAATTTTAAAAAACGGTGACATTAAAAGCAGAGAGAGAGCGCACAGAGAGGGAGGGCGAGACTGAGGTTGGCGCTGACAGTGTCCCTTTAAGAGCTACTGTTATTCTTTGTGAGGGGACACCGGGCAGTCATGCTATTTAAAGCAACAGCATTGAACTTGGGGGGGGGGGGGGGAACCCTAAAAAGAAACCCCAACAAAACTCTCCAAAAATTTTTAATCCATGGCTATTACAAGTGCAAAATTTTAAGATTACTTTAACCGAAACATATTTGAGGAAAACATTTTTCTATTTGCATACAAGAGTAGTTTGTGTATCTACTTTCATTCTCCCTCATTTCCTCTTTTGTTTTGCATGGATTTTTCCCCATGAACTTACAGGGAAGGAACAAAAATGTGTGAAAATAATTACATTCCATTTTGAAAGCATTATTTGTCTTTAACTAGTCATTACACATAGCACGTGAAAACCATCCGTGGCTTCGTCTGTTAACACAGTTCTATTCCAATGTTTTCACAATCTCTAACTTAGGCTGAGAGAGAGGAGAAAAGAAAACCCCAACAGCAAAGCAGTGGATTTTATTTGCAGTACTCCTTTCCTTGCGTCTCTGTGGTGCATGTCAGTTCCCACAAGCAGATTCACAGAGAGCGGAAGACACAACAGCTACCACACACAGAGAACGGTGGCAGCAGCAGTGATACACTTTCTCTTCACTGAGAGTAGTAACGCACTTGATTGTATTTAACATTCAACTTAAATTTACAAAAGCAAGTGCATTTGCTGCTATGTCGCATCCGAAGCCTTATCTACACCTTTATCTCGGCTATTACAGTCTTCGGGGCTTCCTCACTGGTTCAAGATCTCTGTCGCTGTTGACAACGTGCAGAAGGAAGTCCACACAAAATCCGTCCACGAAGGACGTCCTGCCAGAGGTCAAACGGGACTGCAGCGCCCTGGTGAAGATGGCCATATCAGCTCAACTACTGGAGGAGCAGGGACTGAAAACCGAGTTGCCTCTGCAGTAGCAATCAATGCTGACTTCTCAGCTGGATGCCTTTTTTTATCCATTTACATTATACAGTTAAGTTTTCCATGCGTGGTAAGGAAACAGCAAAATTATCAGCATATCACTGAGAAGTAGTTTAATACTGCTACTTGGTAGGTATTTGATAGGAGGCCGTTCATTAACAGAAGTTGTAAGTAAATTATTTGCAATCTCTGTGCTGACTGCACTTGCAATGGATATAAAAATCCAGCCTAGAAATGAGATGGTTTTTGCTTGAACTAACCAAGTATTCCCACTGAGTCCAAGATCTACTGTATTTTTAGTGTTTTTTCCAAGCACACTATTGTTTTCAAACCATTTACTTTCATTCATTTTCTTAGTGTATATCAAAAACAAGCTGGGGGGTGGTCTTTTTTCAAACAGAAGAATTACATACCGGAGAATGTAAAATATGAGAAAGTCATGTTAAGCGAGTGAGATTTAAGAGAGAAGAAAAAGCAGGAAAAAATAAATCTGTGGAATGGCTAACTTGTAATAATTGTTATTTTTAATTCTGAAGCCCCTGTGAGCCTCTAATACATAATCTATTTAGCCTATGGCAGGAGGGTGACCATGGAAGACAAACTCTGCCATTCTAGATCTCAAAAGTGTTCTCATACTCTGCCTTGTCTCAAGAAGTGGTCAATAATACGTTTCACAAAATAACGCACAAAAGAAAGAAACAAAAACTAGAAAGAGGTATTCGTTCCTTAGTATTTACAGGTTAATTATGCATCAAGGAATATATTTCAAGTTTATAAATATCTCCTCAACAAAACTGAAAAATCCACCTAATTTAACCAAGGACACTCTGAAAAGCATTTTGAACAGATCTCTTTTTGACTGTAACCAAGAACCACAGGCCAACCTATAAAGAATTTTCAGTAAGCTCTGAAGAACATTCCTACCACTGTATCTATACTACTCCTAGTTTTCTTTTTCAGGCTGTCTTCACAAGTGAGACTTCCCATACCTTGATGGTAGTTTTCACCACACATCTGTATCAGCTATAAACTGCCACAGACAAGGTGTCAAAAGACTGGTGGTAACATCCCACTGGTTTAATGTGTTTCGCATGCATCCCATGCACCCCTGTACTTGCTTTTCCAGCTACTACTACGGCTCTTTTGTTGGTCAGTCCCTCTAACCAGGAGCACAACTAAGCATCAAGAACGTCAGTTCCCCCAGTTGCTGTTACTCCTGATAAATACAATCAAACACGGCCACCTCACTGCACCCCCTTTTAAAGAGTTACAAAATTATGCAATGGTATTTCAGATTAGAAAGGAAATACATTCTTAACAGGAAAGTCACTTTACAAAATTCTAGTCTTTCCAAACTCTCGTCGCATTCACATAATGATTTCTTATATGGAGAAGAGTAATACTAATGTATGATTTCTACTCTTCTCTACTAGAGCCACCGTAGGTGTGAAAGAAGCTTTTCAACACTAAGTTTGTGCTCTGTAAAAAACACAACAACAAAACAAACAAGAAAACAACTCAAGTTAGTAATTACCAACGCGTTCACGTAGTTGAGGAAGGAGGTGAATTCAAGTTACCGTATGTATCTATACAGCCCCCTTGCTCTAGTCAGACTCTACAATTTTTTCAATCCTCACCTCAAAAAATTCAAGTTGCTATTGCGAAAGTAAATTCAGAAAAGCCTGGTTTAGACAATGGTTTTCTTTCACCAAACAGCTAATATGATTTTTAAAAAGTGGACCCTCCCTTTCTCTAGTAATCTAATCACGCTTGCTTAGGCAAAGAAATGGGAAATGTTGTTTTCAGAAGACATTAGGTATTTGAAGTATCACTTTGCAACCAGCCGAGACAAGGATCAGCATCTTTAAATCTTGCTGAAAGATGACCCTGTGTTCTCCAGCAGATTATGCCACAAACAACTAACATTAATCTAAACTTACTCATCTGTGCCAGGACACCTTGCTAAGTAAAAAATACTAAACTTCTCAATCCAAAGCACCAATTTTATGCAACCGACCAAAAAAGCCAGCAGAGAATTGAGGAAGGGGGGGGGGGGGTGAGAACAAACCACAAAAACAAACAACCCACTCACCCCAAAAAACCCACCCCACATACGCAAAAAACAAGCACAGCAGAATTTTCTGCAGAGTTGTCCAAAAACTATATTCTAAGCCCTGACCTCTGAGCTAACCACCCACTGACATTTCTAGGGATTGCCTGCGTGAACACAAGTCTAAATTTATCCCTTGATTCGTGAACTCTGGTTAAATATGGAATTTGGTCTTTCATACTTTTTCTTGGTGACAACATCCCTGCAGTGCAAATAAGCCTGTCAGAGTACTCAAAATAGTCACCAAAGCCTTGGAGAGCAGAAAGATGTTTTAAAAAGGACACTCTTCATGCTGAAATTTTCGCAAAACTACATGTACCTGGAAACGTATTTCAGTGCAGTGTCAACACACACACAAGAGTCATCTAATTATGTGATAACAATAATTGTAACCAGAAAAGCAGCTTTCAAAATATCGGAAGCTGGGGGAGGGGGAATTTCATTCCTGCAGAAACAGGGGGCTGTCAGCTCCTGCCTGTTAGGTTCTTCTACAACGAAAACACTGCTTACAATACCTCCAACAAAACAGTCAACACCCCCCACACACACCCGGTCCCCTCCAGAGCGCATCGCCCAGAAACAGCAAGGTATTACCCGCCTGAGTTACCTCACCCAACTTCTCGAAAAATTTATTAGGTGAAGTGTATTTGAGTAAGAAAAACAAGTCCAAGCACGAAAAAGATTTAGGTGTGCTCTAATTCCATATGCTGCGAACGAAAAGTATTTCAGATTTAATCTCCTTAGTCTGCGCGTCTTTAAAGAAAACGAAGTAAGAAATAAAAAGAGAGATGGCTGGGAGGCGGGGGCCGTTCCGTGGGCGGGGATGGCGCCGTGTCAGACCGGGGGTCAGCACACACACGGACCGGCCTTCGGGCAGTCCGGCCGGTACTTTCTGCCCATTGTTCTCGCCGGCGCGGAGCGGGCGGCGGCAGGCCCGGGACGGCCCGTGCGGCACCCCCCCACCGGCAACCGCCGCTCCGCCACCCCCCCAGCTCTTTTTACACACGGGGAAGGAAAAACAAAACCAAGAACGGGAAGAAAGGTGACCCGTTCGGCGCCGGGCCGGGGAGGGGAGGGGAAGGGAAGGGGGGCTCCGGCTGTGGGACCCGCGCCCCGCCGGGCAGGTGCAGCCGCCCCTGGGCCGCGCTCCCCCCGGGCCCGGCCCCGCCGGCCATTTCCAGCCGGGTCAGCCGGCGGCTCCCTGCGGAGGCGGGGCGAGCGCGGCGGCCCCGACGCTCCGGCCCGGCGGAAGGCCGGCAGCGAGGGGTGAGCGGCGGCGGGAGCCTAGCCCGGCGGGCTCCGCAGGCGGCGGCCCCCGCCCGGCCGCTGCCACAACGGGGCGAGCGGCCCCGCTTGCCCCGCGGCGCCGGGTGCAGCCGGGCCCGTTGCGGCCCCATCCGCGGGCGGCCTAGCGCCGTCCGCCGCCGACACGCGGCTGCTGGCGGGGGCGGCGGGGAGCGGAGCGCAGCGCCCGGGCCCGGCAGACGCGCGTTACCGCCCGCCGCCTCCCACACGCACAACTTTCGCTTCCCCGGCGGGGGCAGGGGGACCAGGAAGGAGCCGGCTCGAGGGGAGGGGGCCGCGGGATCCCCCCGCCGGGGAGGGGCAGGGATTCCCCCTGCCCCGGGCGAGAGGCCCGCCCTCTCCCGCCACCCCCTCGGGAGGGCAGGGGCTCGGCGACAGCCCCTCGCCCCCCCGCCGGCAGGGCTCCCCGCCGCGCTGCCGGGGAATCCCCTCCCTCCCTCCCTCCCTCCTTCCCCGCGCGCCCAGGTGTCAGCCGCTCGGGGGTTAAACCGCCGCCGGGGGGGGGGGGCCAGTTCGGACGCGGAGACGCGGACGCCGGGGGGGGGGGGGGGGTCGTCTCTTACTCGTAGTTCCTGAAGATCTCGTTAGTGATCCTGCAGTGGAAGACGCGCTCGTCCGGCCGGAGGTCGGCGGGGGGCTTCTCCCTCACGAAGGGCTTTCGGTGCAGCAGCGGCATCGCCCCGCTCCGCGCCTCTCTTCCTGCCCCGGGACCGTCTTCGAGGGGAGAGGGAAAAAAATTACAACACGGAGGGAGGGAGCGCGGGCAGCGGCGCCCCCCGGCCCGGGGAGGAGGGAGCGGGCCCGGCGTGTCCCTCCCCCCGGGGGAGCGGAGGAGGGAGCGGGAGGAGGCGGCGGCGCGGCGGCCCTTTTGTGTGCCCGACACGCCGCTGCCTGCCTGGGACTGCGCGCGGAGCGGCGGCGAATCCTGCCTCCGCCTCCCGCTGCCTCACAATGGGGCCGTAACGCCCAGCGGCGGCCGGGGGCGACGCCCCCCGCCCCGGCCGCGCAACGTGCTCGGCCCGGGGATACCCCGGCCGCCACCGCTTTGTCTCCGCCGGCTCCCCCGCCCCCGGGTCACCCCCTTCCCCCTCCTCCCACCCGCACACGCCGGCCCGGACGCACCAACTTCCCCCGCCGCCGCCGCCGCCTCCCCGCAGAGCAAACGCCCGGCAGGCAACGGCAGCGTCGGCCGCGCAGTTCCATCCGTTCCATCCGTTGCCAGGACACTGTCCCGTGCCGGGGTCCTCGCCCCCTCAGCTCCGCGCCTCGCGCCGGCCGGGCCGGGCCACGGCGCGGGGGGGGGGGGGGCTGGGCTGCCCGCCGGCCGGCCTGCCGCGGCTGGGGGCCCCGGGGGCTCCCTCCCGTCCCCTCCGCCCACCCGCTGCCCACCTGGAGCGGCCGCGGGCTGTCCTCGCCGCTCGGCCGGTGCGAAGCGCGGTGCCCCCCCCCCCCGTCGCCGCGTTTCTCCCCCGTCCTCTGCCCCCCCCCGGCTCCGGGGAAGTTTTTGATCTACTTCTCCGAGCCCTCGATCAGGAAGAGCTGCGGGGAGGAGCCTTCCCCCGCTCTCCCCTACATCTTTATTGGCCGCTCGGTGCCTTCCAGCGTGTGTCACACAGGAAGACAGCGAGCTACATTATTAATTAATGGCTGAGAGGGCGCATCCTCCATTTTTGAATTATCAGCCGGAGATCTCCGGTGCGGGGCGGCGGGGAGGGGTGGCCCGCCCGGGCCGGGAAGGCGGCTCTCGCCCGGGCTGCGGGGCACGGCGCGGAGCGGAGCGGCCGAGCTTCCCGCCGCCGGCATTACCAGCGCTTCCCGAGCGGGCGCCGGGAGCCGCCGAGCAGCCGCCGCCGAGCTGCCGGCTCCCGGGGCGATCCGCTGCCCTTGGCCCCGGCCCGGCGAGCGGCCTGCGGCCGGGCTGCTCCCCGCGGCGGGTCCGGCGCCTGGCCCCGCTCCGCGCCCCGCAGCCCGCAGGCCCGGGAACGCGCTGCCGCCGGGCACACGGCTGTCGGGGCTGGCAGCCAGACCGCACGGAGCTGAGGGGAGCGGGAGAGCTGTACGCGGGCCCCTGAACGGCGCCTCGGTGCTTTTCCAGTTCACTGAGAGTGTCACTACCTGGTTTTACTAGCGTATTAATTTTTCACCGCTTTTTTATTTTATTTTTACACTAATGCATTTACAGTGCCATTGGTAATTAAACCTGGGGTGTTAATTTGTGTTCTTAAGAGTGCTAGCCCACTTCAAGGCATAAAACCCCAGAAAGCCCACGTCCATGATCATTCGGCACTCCAGCACCTGCATGAGAAATCTACCGGCCAGCTGTAGAAACTCGACGGAACGGGCTCGCACCCCCACAGCAGCGGGTGACACCTGAAGGCTGGCACCCAAACAGTTGAAGTTTGCGACTCCAAACGCTGTTCCTGCAAACGGGGGTCCCCTGTGCTGCTCCCCGCACCTGCGCACAGGTCGTTGCCTTCACCTCCGCCAGCAAAGGCAGCCTGCGGGACCAAAACCGGAGAGGACCTTTACATCCAGTCCGCGAAGCACTTTGTTTAAAAAGCGATCGAGTTTTAATCAAAAGCAGTGAGAAAAGTGAATGCTCCCTTCTTCTGGTTAAGTTTACAGAGTATTAGGCCTGAGCTACAAAACAGGTTAACTCCCGAGTCCTGCCAGTTTGTTCTCGTTTGGCTTCACTTTCAGTTTTTAATTACTCTCCAGCAAAGGGCACAGATGCAACTCGAGTTAATGCACTTGTATCTAACATCTGGTAATTTGTAGTTCGTTTTGCATCAAACCTGTACTGTGTGCCATGGCTGTGACATCTAGCATCGCCAGCTCTTCTGATTACAGTGAGATTTTGTAACACTTAGCTTTGTTTTAAGCTCTAGCTCTGCAGCAGACGTGATTAAGTTGGAACCTCAGGTCTCCTTAAAAATAATTACATTTCTAAATATCAAGTTTGAGAGAAAAACTTGAACATGCTAAGCCAAAAAGGTTCACAAATTAGAAGGAAAAGAAAAGCTTTGAGTTTCGAATTTTTGCAGATCTCATTATTTTTAAGCCAGTATCATGATGTTTGGGAACTTGGCTGTTTTTTTTTCATGCTCGGATTGTCAGCACAGCATTATTTTAGCACTAGTTGGTACCCATGAAAAATGCATGAGTTGATAGAACTGTGACATCAAAAGCAAATTCCCTTTTGCTTTTTGCTCTTTCTTGCCCTCTTTCTCTTTTCTTCTCACCTTTTCCTCCTCCTCTTGTTCTTCCCCCCTCATTATTCCCTCTGTGATTTTCCAGTGAACAGATCCTCGCCAAGTAATAGGTTGCGCTAGGTTTTCATGCTTTCAGGATACAGAGGAGCAGCTCATTTAGTTTTCACCTTTGCATCCAGCTCTGCTCTTTCAAATCCACGGATCCAGGCTCTGGTTCTGCTCCCAGTAAGGTCAGCAGGAACTGGAACAATTTTTTATGACACCAGATAATGTCTACTAAGTGGGCGTTGAGATTTCAATGGAAATGAATTCTGAGAAATCAGAAAAAGGTTACTGTCCTTCCATGGGAATAGTTATTGGATTTTATACTGAGCTTAATTTTTGCAATATTTTGGTTTTTCTAATGTGTCACTGAAAGTATAGTTTTGGTTTGAGATACAAGAGTGGGATTACTGATGACATTCACTGGGGTTGTTGACATGGAGTTTGCCACACAGCGGCAAAAAAGAATCTGCTTTCTTACTAGAAGATGACTTCTACACTAACAACCATACTAAACAGACTTCCCTAGCCAGGGAGGTTGCAGTTCTCATTCACTGAGCTTTAAAAATATTTGTACTGGGAACATAAAATCTTACAGAATGCTTGGTCTCTATGCTTTACAAGGGTAGAACAATTTCCTAGGGACAGTGTCGGCCCAGGATGGGGGCAGCCCCCCAAGCTGCTCTTTCAAAGCTCCCCACAATTCTCAGAATTTTTATTTCTTTTCACATGGTCCCTGCTTTATCGTGGATTTCTTTCCTTGTCCTATGCTATTTCTTCCTGTCTTTAAACCACCAAGAACTGCTTTACATAAAGATACTCCAGAACATCTGTTCAGGTATGCCAAAATATCTATTCAGCTATATCCATTACCAAATAATTCCACATGTGACTGTAGTTATTCTGGAACAAGTAGAGAGCACACAAAATTATTGTACTAGACCATTGCCGCTTTAAATTCACACCTAACTTTATATTGGAATAACTAATGTTTAGCCAAATCATATACTTGGAACCATGCAAAAGCAAAAACTTCACTCAGTTTTAGTTGTATTATCATGCAATTGGGAGAGTTTTTTTCTGTAGAGTGTGTTTAGCCACTTGCTTGCTTGCTTGCTTTTTTTGTTCTTTTTATTTCTCCCCTGAAGTTGCCACTTTATTCTTTCAGGGTCTGGCTGAGGTCAGAAAAAAAAATAATTCATTAGATTTCTTCATAAAGGACTTCCGTGGACTTTGAATGGTGTGCTAGGTTCTCAACTCTTACTTTTTTAAAAAACAAATGGTTGAAAAGATGAATGTGAAAAATGCACTTATTTGTGTAAATGATAGATTGCTGGCGAGTCGTTCAGTCAAATGGCATAATATCAGTAATCTCTACCTTTTTCACAGTTGACTGGAGCATGTAAAAAAGGGGAAGTATAACATATGTGAGCATTGACTCATTTTAATGCACTGAATAGATTTTTGGGAAATAGTATGATCCCTTTTCTTTCCAAACACTGTTTTGAAAATCCTTTGTTTCCGTAATGCATACAAACCGTAGATCACTTTTTTAAAGCTTACAGCACCCAGCAAAAACACCTTATTTATCCAATTACGCATTTTATAACTTACCAATATAGGGTTTTTTCACCTTTTGCCCTTTCTCTGCCACCTTGCTGAGCCAATTTACTCTTTTGATCATGTATCTTTATTTAGACTTTAAAATATGTGAGCAAAAACAATGTGCTGGTTTTATCAATCCGCTCCAGCTGTGTGTAACAGTAACATTTGGTCTATTGTCTTTTACTGGCTGTAAAGTGCTATGCTCAGTTTTTAATAACATACTCACTTATAAATAACATGCTTCAGTGAAAAAAAAAAAAAGGAAGAGACACACGGATGATTTTTCACAACACATTTCATTTTTCTTTCATTCTAGCTCAGTTGTATTTCAACACGCTTTTACAGCAGTTCTGTAATCACAAGGACAGGAGGTTCCTTATTCTGCAGCTGCTGGACGTGTTCAACACTTGTTGCTTTCGTGTTAGTCAAAAATAAAGGTGAAAAATCAGTCCCTGTGGTCAGTGAGTTTTTGGTGTAAGTCACATTTTTTGGTAGTTTCTTAGTAGTCTTAACCCAGGCATTCCGCAGCTGCAAATGCAGGCATAATCCTTGGGTCTGTTGCTATCGCAGAGGGCAGTAAGTTCATGGCCGGAGTCTGCTTCGCCTGTTGCCGAGGTTAAATACTGCCCAATACAGCAGGGCCCATCCCTCAGCAAAGCCCTCATGGAGCACTGAGATTTTTCTTCTATCATCAGAGTTATTCTGCAGAAAGGTATTCCATCTTCTGCATTTTTTTTTTGCACAGTTTAATAGAATTTAGCGATACATTTCTCACTGCTTTTAATGGATACTGCATGCTCAATTTCCATGCAACTCCAGAAATTAAGAGATATGTTCCTTTAAAGTTTACTTTAATCATATCCTATATTTTCCCTCTCAGAAAGGGCTATTAAAGGTATTTCAGCTGATAACCTTATACTAGTGGTGAGGAACGCTGACCTCATCTACTTTGCAGCGACGACCACGTATGATTGGCCTCTAACCTGATTACAAAACGATAAAATGATGTTGTGAAACCACTATTCATTTCCTAATAGTGTCTCTGAAACCAGCTTAAATTCTGAGAGGATTGGTACTGCATTTTCATTCTTACAGTTGCAGTGCACAGGGTACAAGAGCATTGACACTACTAAAATTTTCTGACACTAAAATATTCTGAATTTCTCCTTGCTAACCAATATTTAGAATGAATGATGACTGATGAATGATTTTGAATGAATGACGGGTGAATTTGCTATCTCTTGCTGCATACGCACATTGTCACTGCTGGAGTGATGTATGGCATTTTAGAAGGGTTATAAATATCCTGCGTCAACCTGCTTGAAACTTGGGTATGAATCTCTAGGATATTCTTTATGCAGTCAATTTTAAGACTGAGAACTCTCCAACTGCGTAATACTAACCTACCATTTACTCAGTTTGCATTCATCTTTCTTGAATTACTTGTATTGAACATCTCTCTGTCCAACTGATGAGTAGAACCGGTAATTTCAAGGATGTTACTGTATGATTTTGTTATATGACTATACAGTCCCAACATTTTTCTCAGTAATACTGAGATTAGACAAACCTGTTTGCCTATTGAAAGACATCCCATGCAGTGCAGTTTCTGCTGAGGAGCACATGAAGAGAAGTTGGCCCAGTAGCTGATCTGGCTTATTTAGTCTAAGACTAGTGTGATGAGCCAACCTGAAACATATAATTCCACTCAAATACACACCATGTTGGATTTTCAGAGGAGTCATTCAGTCAACAAATGTGATGACTCACGACTGTGACTGGTATTCTGACTGATTTAACCATTCAATAGCAGACTCCTTTGGCCCCCAACTTCTTTTCTTCTGTCTTGCTACTCATCTCTCATGGAGGGCTTTAGGAAGGATGAGGCAAAGAGGTGAACTATCTAAGGACTCTTCCAATGGTAGATGCCAAATAAGAGCAGAGCTGAAGAAGACAGTAGCTGCGCGAGCCTCAGCCTGACTAGACGGGGACTCTGGATGTCTCCCCAGCTGACAATTGGGAGAGTCGTGGTGTGTGCCAGTGGAACAGCCCCACCATGATGCTCCTGCACATGCTTAGACCGTGGCCACCGCTTCAGCCCAGGTAGATGAGGGCTGGAATAAAGAGGTAGCTTGCCCTGGGTACAAAATAAGCTGGAGTTTTGATTTTGTGCTTTTGCAGCACACTGCTTTTCCATAACTGCTTGTATTAACTGGGTGCTGGCAGAGTGATCCAAACCTGGTGTACTGAGTCCTAAAGCTGGAGGGGACCCCACCATACTACATCATGGCCAGAGACTATATTCCTTAGAGGAACACTGTACTCAAGGGAGATCCTTTGAAAGGAGAGCTCCTGAGGCACAGCCGACATACGTGATCGTTCTCCCTCCTCTCACAGACCCAGGGGCAGGCATGCATTAGGTAGGCACCGCTGTCCCACGATGCCCATGTTGGGGCCTCATGTCCAAGAGAAAGCGAGATACTGATGCAATTTTCCCCTTTCTTAAAAGTCAGGCACTTGTAAATGTGTTTGGCTTATGTAAAGCATGCATGTAGAGCATAACTAAGGGAAAAACAACCTAAAAGGCAGTAAATCCAGTGTCTGCTTTCGTCTTGCTGTCTTTGGAAGACTTAGAGCAGCTGGAAAGTTAGTAGGATTGTTACTGTGCAGTAGCTAAGCCTTCGTAGCAAGGAAGAAAATGTAAACTTTTTTTGTTACTAGTACCAATTTAGCACAACAATTGATAGAATGAAATTGTTAAAGATTCAGTAACTTGTGAATTAAAAACTGAAAATTATTTCAGTTGTAATTTCCAGTCATCCAAGAAGTTTCTAAACAAAAAGCAAAGGCAAGACTCTACAATCCTAAGACCACCTTCCCACATGGAATTTATAGTACCTGAGACATCATTCAGCACAACCCCACAGTGTGGACACAGATATAACGTTGTAAAAATGCTTATATCCATTATAATAATAACTTACTGTTCTACACTAACAATTTCCAGTGATGCAAGTTATTGTTATGCATCTCTAAATATACCCATGTTTAAAGTTGAATTGGTATAAATATCTCAGGCTAAAATACTTTTTAAAAGTTTGCACTCTAGTTATTGTAATTACAGAATGTAATAAAAAATTGTATGTAAGTCCAGGCTCACAGAGACAGTAACACTTCAAACAGCATACTGACCATCCCATTGCCCCCTAGAAATCAGAAGGTGACTTATAACTGCAGGCAAAACTTCCAGCTTTAGGGCAAAACAAAAGATCACCTGCAGCTCTGCCTAGTCCCTAATGGATATGATGGGTTAGACCCTTCCTTTAAAAAAGCTTTCAGTCCCACTCAGTCCCACTGACTCAGATGAGGTCCAGTGGCAGAAATGCAGCTAATACTGAGAGAAAGGAAAAGTGCGCAGGACAGTTCTACCTTGTCTTGGTAAGTACCCCCACTAAAGTCAATACCAAGAAGAAAGGTTTAAAAGGTCAGATGAGGTTTAAAAATGCCCATGCCTTCCCATGCCTGCCCAAAACTATCTTGATTTTTGTTTTCTGATGTCTGTGAGTGGGTTTGTTGTGCCTCTGTGAAAAAACTGAAGTTCAGTGAGAGAATTTCCTGCTTCGTAGATAGGTTTTTACCCATGCAAGGCATACGCATGACCTCAATTCTCCATTGCTTGCCTGTTGTGCAACTGAGAGTTTAGCAGCAAAAGGAGTTACAACCTCAGCATTATCTAATACTTGTGAATATTGCATGAACACTTGGATAAAAATGTTTAACAACTGACAGAAGTTGAAATAAGACGCTTTTTTGCTCCCCACAAATAATACTTCATTCACACAGTCTGAAGGAATCTGCTGGCAGGAGGACAATTTGTCATAAAAATGGGGAGGTGGAAAGCAGAAGGTACGCCAGGAAACACAGCTCGGATCTGTGCCGATGGTCGGGTTCCTGGTGAGTTCCACAACAGACGGTGGCTACAGCCCATCTCTGAGGCCAACAGCTATGAAATCTTCTTAGTGTCCACATAAAACCTGGTTACAAAAGCCTTGACTTTCCAAACGACTTTGCAGAAGCAAATAGAAGTGGTTATCTGTCAGCTGGCAAAGCTCGGTCCGACTGTGTGCATGACTAAATGCTGCCAGGGAAGTTTTATTCACTGCCATCAATGCATATCTTAACTTCAGGCCGACGCTGCCACCGTGGTGGGCACCAACTCTGCAGGCTGGCCCATCAGTGGCTTTCAGACAGAGTTTGGCACTAACTGTGGGATCTGGAAGAAAAACAATTTTGGGAACCACGAATTTTGTGATGGGTGTGGAGGAGGCCGGAGCCGCTCCTACACCAGCCGGTTTTCAACAGCCAGGGCACTGCCGCTGTGCCTGGGCGATGGTGGGAGCTTCCACACACGGATCTCAGCTTTCCTGAGGAAGGGCTGGACATCTGGCTTAAAGGCCGCGCAGTCTGTCACCTCAACCTCCTCCATGGCCCGGCGTGTGTCTCCAGATGGCTGTTTAGGAACCGGCGCGATAGTCGTGCACGGGTGGCCCACCATGAAGTCAGCCACTCCCTGCCCGAAGGATGCCCACAGCCCTCTCTGCCACTTCGGCCTTTGCCGAAATTGGGTAGGAAGAGTCTTTTGGCTCCAAGCCACATGCGAGGTTTGAAGCGCGTGGGTTACGGGCACCGGGTTTGGCCGCCCCTTTAGTCAATGGTGAAGAAGCGGCGCTCGGTTTTAGGGCTGTGAGCTGCGCCGTTCCTCCTACCAGCCGGAGCACGTCCAGTGCTCGGCATCGGTGCACGGTGTGTATGAAACCGCTCAGACATTAAGAAGTCCTTCTGTTGAGTCGTAAAATATAATCAGTGCCAGTGGGGGTCGAGAAACAAAATGCTGATGGAATAAGTTGGACTTTGCTTCTTCATTTAAACCAGAATAAATCTACATAACTAGTCTTTCATATTTCCATGCTGTATAGACCTTGTGCATGTGACCATCCTTTTTTGCAAAATTAAGTCCATCCCTTCTGTCACTTTATTTAATAAACTATCAGTTCATAAGGATTTAGGGAAGGATAAAAGCCCCTGTAAACCGTCACGGTTTCACAGTGTTAGGGAATGCAGGAGGGAACTTTCCTGACTCCTCTTTTTTTTAATGCAGTCTACTCCTAAATCCTGCACTTAGATGTATCGTAAGCTTTACATGCAGACCAGACTGCAAAATAGTTTGACTGGAGTCGTTCTGGCATCAGTTTAGCTGCTGTGGTGCGAACTGTCAGGTGGACACACTGAGAAACAAGGTGTAAACTTTATATAAGCACATTAACACAGAGCTTTAAAGGTATTTAGTTAAGTAGGTGTAAAAAGTGATCTAGATGAGCCAGAGCAAGCTTTGTGCATATACTAGTTTTAGCATTATTTGGAACCAAGTTCCTTTTGACTGGAGTTTGCCTGTGTAGGAACTCTGCCTAATTCTGTTATCAGATGACTGGTGTAAGTATATGCTTTTCCCACCAAAGGGAGATTTGCCTTGAAGTATCTGAAATATGTGATATAATATGCTTTCCTCCCATAGTATTAGTGAAGCTAGAAATCCAGCCCTATCAGCTGACTGACTTACATACTATTTTCTTTAAACTTAAATATGATTTATTAATTCCTTTTAGATAGTGACAGTCATGTATTTCAAGACATAAGTATTTTCCCCATACGAGTATGTCCCAAAGCCTTTGCAAAAGGTCTGTGAGAGGAAAAGCTCATTAGTGTTCTTCAATTTCTAAAGAAGTTACAGGTAGACTGAGCATCAAGACAAAACAGTATGCAGAAGGAGGGAATGTTACCCCCATAAATTCAGTCATACTAAAATTGCTCTTTAGTTCATTATGAAACCAGATAATTTTTTCCTAATAAAAATACTGTGGATGAATGCGATCTGCAATTTTTCTGAAGAAGTAAGTGAATACACACCACCCCTTGTGGGCAGGGTCTTTAAAGGTTCAGTGTTGTTCAGTATGTCAAAACACTTGAGCAGCTGTAAGATCAGAACCCAAAGGCCTTCAAGCAAGGATGCAGCATCTGGGAGGGCGATTAAGGTAAAGAGAAAAATGCTTACACGGGTCCTATTGCAGTTGCTATTTAAATAATCCTATCTGAACTTCACCATTGTACTAAAAAAATAATCAAGTCTTGCAGGTTACTTACGCTTATGCAACCTGAAAGCAAAATCTATCAGTTGAGCCAGGTCCTTGGCTCTACTCCAACAGTTCAAAACAGGTCTAGAGGCAGCTTAACTGCCCTGGCCATAACTATTTTCACTTCTCCAGGAACAGCTCCGCAGGGCATAGACCCACTATGACAGCTGACACTTCCCTGCTTCTAAACTCTGACTCCCAGAACACAGGCAAAGGAAGAAATGGCACCGGCAGCCTGTACCCGCTCTGCAGTGCCGCTCTGCCTCGGGAACGCTCCCCCTGGGCTAGGAGCCGCTGATTAATTCTTTAAACAACCAAACAAACCCCAGGATAGTTAAACAGAATGTTCACTGTACCTTTCATTTTTTTTCCCTTTCTTTTTTTTTTTTTTTTTGAATTCTTCACCTTTGGAGATAGGATAGAATCAGCATGGAGAAACTATTATTTTTCTAATATGTCAACTGATAGGGTTTGGGCGTGTTTGCTTTTCCTTTGTCTCTAGCGCACCAGCCTAGGTATCATTTTAGAGTTCCTGTTGCTTGTTTTATACAAACACGCTCTCAAGCTTCTGTCTGGTGAGGAAGTAATGAGAATTTGTGGAGTAATAAAAAAGAGTCAACGTTTTACGATGTTGAAAACAGTTAATAATCAACATCAAAAGGCTTTAATCTGCTGACAGTCATATACTTGATTTATGCAGCTGGCTGCCCTACTGGCTCTTCCTTCAGGCTAACTGGAGGGTGCTCCAAGATACGTGTCTTTGTACAGTGATAACTGGAAACGTTGAGGTAGCAGCTGTCCAAAGTAATGGGTTGAATCTGAAGGCCTGAGCAAGAAGCAGTCCAGGCAGTATGTGTGATCTTCCCAGGTTGATGGGAATGAATTAAGAGCAAAGCCACTGCCTCCAGGAGCAAAAAAATCCCAACCCAACTCCAAAACAAAACCGAACAAAAAACCAACCCTCCGTCTAGCTGTTGCCTAGAGCAAGGGGACGGAAATTTTGGTTTTGTGTTCCTGGGGCTCACTGGGTATTACACTCTGTGAGAAGGAAGAAGAAAGCGAAGAGAGAGAAAGAGCCTTTTGGGGCACCGAATAGGCCTAAGCGCCAAGCACAGGATTTGGGAACAAGAAATTGCTTACTGTCTGTTTATTTACAAAGACTTTAGAGGAAGGGCTAGAGCTGGTACTACCCCTTTGTCCTCCTGATAGACACGTTAATTTAAAGACTCCAGTAATAACTTCTAAAGCCAGGAAGAAAATGTTATTTTCCCCTTTTATGACAATCAGATGTTTAGTGGGAGGAACACTCAATGTGCGTCTAAGAGATAGGTGATGCCAGTTATGAGGAAAAGAGGACTTCATGCCCCCAAACTAAACTAATTTAGTTGCCAGTACAGTAAGCAGCCTAAACAGTGCGGAGATAGGTTCACAATAATTTAAAGTGTAGTAGGTAACACACAAAAAACCTTATTTAGAGACACCATAAGCTTGCAGGGCTTGCTTAGCAAAATGAAATGACAGCTAAGGTTCTCCAAACACGGGCTAGTCCTTTTCCAGGTTTGACTGAGGAGGGAACAGCACAAGGACACCTGAGAAAGATGCTGATTTCAGCCGTTTAAAGCTGCTTCACTGGCGTAAGTGATGATCACATCCTGTCCTCTGTTTCTGCAGGTGCATGAAACCCTTTTTTAAAGAAGGATTTTCATCAGTACCACATTTTGGAAGGTCAGGCAGTGACAGTGACGAAACCATGACAGCCGAAAAATAAAAGAGCAAGACAGATACCTTTTTGAGAGTACTCTTTTCCTCATTTCAGCACTCTCCATCTCCATATCACTTCCCGTGAACTTTGTCTCATGAAAAGATAAGAAAAAGATTATGCACCGAATGATTCAGCTGACTCCCTGTTCTGACACTTCTGCAAGGAAAGTGGTATATAAATGTTATCCCTACAAGGTGAATTTCACCTTGCTGTTCACCACCTGATTTAAAACACATTAGATTTATAACAGTTTTGTTTATGTTGCCCTTTTCAGCTTTTGGGGGCTTTTTTTATGACTTTGAACATGCCACAGTTTCCTAGAATTTCTAGTTTCAGAATAATTTAGATCATTAGGAAAAATAAATAGCTAGCATTATTTTAAGTTCATCCTGATCAATCAGAAACAGAGTTCAGCATTGGACTGTCATATCCAGTTTTACAGCAGTAGTGTACATCAAAAGTTAGTTTGCTCTGATGTTATAAAAAGTTTTTGGGGTAGAAAGAAATCACAGTTCCTTGGGATATTTATAGTATTTAAGAATGCTTTTAAGTAACTTGTAATGGCAGATGCCATTGAGTGCTCTGTCATAAGTGGTTTTCTTATTCATAAGAAGTAATGCATACTACGGTACATTTCAAGTTAGGCCCACATTAAACTTTGTAGAAGAAATAAAGACCATATCTGTATTAGCGTATGAATTTCATTTGGATTCTGTTAGTGCCACGTTGTATTTTGATTGCTGTTTCAACTACAGCTCATAAGTGGAGATTTTAGCCATCAATTTGGCAATATAACACATGACAGGCTTCAGTGGATTATGTTTAAAGCGTCAAGACAGGTATCGATGGCATACATTGAATGGTGTTACCATGGGGTAGAAAATCAACTAGTTACAACAGGACTAACCTTTGAATGGCTTGGGCAAGAGGCCCACAGAGTGAGATTCCTTCTCTTCCAAGTGCTGGCCCCTTTCTCCCTTCCACAGGAGGCTACCTCCTCCCACCTCTACTATGCAGCAGCCTCTCCCCAGGAAACCATTGTCCTCCCCCAGGGTACGTGGTTGTGGATTGCTGTCCCAGCAGACAGGGAGATGGCTGCAGCATGTCCTGGCTTGGGTTAGAGGAGCAAGAGGGACTTGGAGGCCCACTAGGAACTCAGAAGGGCTGGGATACCAGTTCTGGGATCTAAACAAGCTCCCACTGCTCCAGGGGGATCCCAGATGTGGAGCTAACAGTTGGCAATGCACTGGGAAGACAGAGTTAGGAATTATTGACCTGTGATAGCATCAATTCACACCACCATGAGTCTTCCTGGAACAGGACCAGGCCACATTCTAACAAAAATTGCTAAATTTGACCAGATGTAATGTTTCATTCAGGCTTCTCCAGGCTAGAAAGCCCCACTCCCTTGGAAATGGCAGTGGCTTCTCACACTACATGTGTGAGGCTCCTAGCACTACTACAAGAGTTTTTACCTTCTTTTAAACACACATTTCTGTCCTATATGCCCCAGTCCCCCTGTCCTGTATGCCCCAGTCCCAGTTACTGTCTCTAGCCTTACCTTTGCTTCCAGCGCTGCTCCCTTCCAACTGCTGCTCTTAATCATCCAGTCATAAACATCCCTTTTAACCCGTATGCTCAGCTTCCAGCTTGCTTTTCTTCTTCTAGAATGGCTGTGGTTATTGATTATTCAAAGTTATATTGTAATTGGCAAGTAACAAACCATTTCACAGCTGTTTAAGAACTTCCAAGAAAATAAAGTTGGAACTTCAGGGGCATGTAGATGAAAATATTTACAGCCATTGTTAAATAGGTTAAAAAGTAGTTCATTTTTCTTTTACTTCTTCTCTTTCCTCTGCCATTTAACATAACGTGAGGATTTTCCTGTTGTAAGCTACACAGCCGCCTTAATCAGCACTTCTCCCCCATTTTGTAGAAACCAAAGAAACTGGACTGGGAGCTTCTCACAGGTTCTCATTTGAGGCCTCTAGTCCAAACTCCATCTTAATCAGTGTTAGTATGATCCTCACTGGGAACATGTAGTTCTGCTGATTTCTGAGTGGGTTTTTTTCTTGTTTTTTTCCTTGTTTTTTTGTTTTGATACTCTTATGCAGAACTAAGGAGGTAAGTCTCTGCATGGTGTGCCTCAACACGCTACTTGAGTCACGCTGGCTTTGTTGAAGGACTGAACTGACACCCATCTTGGTTTACTGCTCTATTCGTAGCTGTCGAGTCCTGCCCACCACAATTGTTCCACAGCCTCTTAACTCAACAACCCGTCCCTTTTCCTGTCAACACAGCATTTCTCTGAAGAATGCTGTTGACCAAACAAATACCTGCAGAGAGGATGAGACTGCTATTGCAGGTGTAGCTTTTTTTAAAAGTCAGTCATCTGGTGAGGTGATGAGAATTTGGGGAATTCTATGCTATAAATACACAGATGTTTATGGTAGGTATATGGCTGGCTTGTAGACAAAGCCAGCACTCGAGACACTTCATCATATAGAGAGAAACATAAACAGGAGATGTTTAGTTCTGTCCTAGTGAATTATGTACCAGACACAGAGACTGGGCATTCTAATGATTATTTTTGAAAAGTCGAGTGCTTGAGTCCTACACCCTTCCTAAATGCGCAAAGTGAAGCAGGGGCTAAAGAAGAAAAGTCAGGTTCTGGTGGCAAAGGAAACCTTTATATTGCTGCTAGCCTACAGTTTTCAGTTATTGCCTTTAATTATTCTTGAATTGTATCATATTAGGCATGGCTTATTCAGGTGTTTCTCAAGGGCAACGAATGTTTTGTTTCAGCAAGGCATAAGGGTTACCGAAAGGGTGACTCCCAGCAAGTAATAATTCAGTGCAGAAATGTAGATTTCATTCAGAGGAAACTATTTTTAAGATGTGTCATCACCAACAGAACAGACTTTGGTTGGTACAAGCTAGTTATTAATGGCTTTCTGATGTTAGGCACGGTATAGGTCTGAATGTGATTAAGTTAGCAGGAATTCTGCCACTCTTTGGTGACAATGACGTTGAGTCCTGAACTGAAAAACAGGAACATCTTAGCAAGAGAGTAGCTATTCTGAATAATTCAACTAAAATATTAGAAAATTCAGGGTAAATGGAAAGAACAGACCTCAGCGTGAGTGATTAAATAGAAGTACAGTTGTTGAGATCCAATTATTATGCTAAGACTGAGCAGCTTACAAAACCCCTAATGTTGCAGTTTACCATTATCAGCCTTTTGAGTACCTTATTTCTAGGTGACGGCGTGATTAACATCTTACTATAAAGGCAGCTCAAATTCCTTGTAATACTGCTTTAGCTGTTAGTAATACTATCAGCCCTAGCAGAATCCCTAAACCTAGTTTTCAGCCTATTAGTACAGGAATAATTTGTTTCTCAGCTGTTACTTTGAAACATATTGATTTTTCAGCCTACACATGTTTTTACTTGTTTGTGATCTTATCTTATTCAAATTTCAGAACCACACAATTCACTTCTGAGATAAAGAATGCAAAATTATCCACCCAGTTTGGCTTCAGACAAACAAATGCAACTCGACACAAACAAAGGGACTTGTATCCAAGCGTTATTTGCCTGTGCTCTTAATATTTCAATACTTTGTGGAAGAAAGCAAGTTGGGTAACAAGCTGTTTTGACTTCATATCCAGTACACTTTCAGGTTTCTCTAGTCTCCAAAGCCAAGAATCCAGTCTAAAGATGCCACAAAGCTTCAGCGTGCTTAAGGCAAGGCAGTGCGGTGCTTTTTTTCGATCTTTGTTGCCATACTTTGGAATAAAATAAAAGTTCTGCTGCAGATAAAAAGAAAAGCATGTCTGAGATGTTGCCTAAATCTTCTACGCCTATTTCATAGATGATTTATGCTCGGAGGAAGGAACCTTGAGTTGGAGCTGGCTAGATTTGCTTTTTCTGCTGAAACAAGCTCTGAGCTTGAAGCGTTTCGGCGGAAGCACTCTGCTTTGATGACCTTTCAGCAATCAGAGCTGAAGCCAAGCTCCCCAAAACAAGGCACCACACTGGCCGCGTCTCTGGTCTCCGACTGGCTGGCAAGTGGTCTGTGGATACAGCATCTAAATCAGCCATCTCGATACTGCCTGACGCAGCTTTCTCAAAGAGCAATTTGTGACTTTTCCAGGAAAAGCTCAAGCCTTACAAGGGTGGACGTTGGCATGAGACTTTTGCTCTTACTATCACGTCGGAAACGGGGTCAGCTTTGTAGAGAGCAGCCTCTTGACTGCTCTGGGTTATTAAACCGGGAGCTCGCAAGCAAGCCTCCCACAGCCCCAGAAACCTCTTCCCGAGAGCCAGCAAGCCTGGACGGCAGCCCTGTGAAGGGCTGCACTTTCTAGCTAAGTCAAACTCTTTTTGGTTCCTTGTCTTTTAGTGTAGTTTCCTTTTGGAGCAACTTGTTTGTCCCCACCAGCACCAGGGAAGGCAGGACTTGACTTTCCGAATAACTTTTTGTTTGTCCCCAGCAGGACTTCACACTTCTTGCCCATGTTGTGCAGGGCTGTCCTACCCTACGTGCGGCAGAACTGTTTGGCAAGATCTACCACCACCTTTATTTACAGACAGGGCCGCTCTTTCAGTCCTGACTGAATGGAAAATGATTGCCAATTTGTGTTTTATTTTAATTTCCTCTGCACATATCTGGAGAGTGCCTGCCTATAAATCCCTGCTTACAGGGTGCTTGGGAAGCCACTGTTTTCTCCAGTGATTAGATCATGTTTTCAAGTCATATCTTGCCATGGAAACAGACAGGTAATGAAGGGTCTGAACTGGATTTCTCTGCATTAACATCTCAGTCATTCATTCAACCAAGTGGCAAACCCTCATTACAGAATACAGGCTGCAATCCAAAACGATGGTTACAGTAAAAGCAGGATCCCCAAACCAAAGGGTTCACGGTTTACCAGAGATCAGCAATCTTTTCAAAATCAGAAGAAGTAATGCAGTGGTACCTACCAAATACGATAAGGAAATTTTCAAGTCTTACTACGAAAAGTTTTCCAGTAATTTCTGAACGCATTTCAGACTGGCCTATGAATTAAAAAATGTATATTAATCCAGAAACCAGAACATGTGACTGAATTCTGATTCAGTCTTTGCAACTGAATTCCAGACATCATAGAATGATTTTCAAGATTTTATTTAAAGTAATGGATTATGTATTTTAACGTGAGCTTAATGTTGCCCAGATTTTGCACAAAAACGTTTGGAAATCTGTGCTATTGCAATTTTTTATGGCACCTTAATCTGCTACAGTATTCAAAAAAGCTACTGGAAATTAAAAGCTATGATCCTGCAAATATCACCATTAACTTCAATAAAAATACCAGCATGATATTAGGGACTGCTATATACCAAGAATTACTAAACAAAAGTTTTCTTAAAAGTCTTTTCTGAATCAGTAAAAAAATGTATCATCATTAACAATAAAAATGTTCCGATTTTTCGGGGTGCTATTGAAATTATCATGAATGTCTGAATATACAGATTAACCGGTCAAAAAAATGAGGGTTTTGGGAAAGACCAGACTTTTCTTTGACAATATACCATGCTGAAATACCTAGAACCCCTGTCATGGATGTAAAAGATTTGCAGTGGAACATCTCTCTGTGCTCTTGATTGGAACAAGAGACAAAGAGTATTCCCAAAAAATTCACCATCTGTTTGACAGCCCTTAGTGAAGACTGAAGAAAGACACTAGAAATATGAGTTTGTCCAGGCAGAGCACATAGTTTCTGTCAGCTTTAGTAAACCTTGTAATAAGTCTCATCATATTAAAGATGATTTAAGAAACTCGATCTGTAATAGTAGTTTACAGTACTGTCAGTCCTGGGTGGGAATTACTAATTGCTTGGTGCTGTTAATATATATATATTAGCTAACTCGAAAGTGTTGTGGAGATCAGAGAGAATGTCAGTACAGAAGTAATATTCCTATTTTTTGCTTTGCTTAGCCCTTTTTTCTCTTTCGTGCAAAAGACCAGTGGTAGCATTTCATTCCTTATCCTCATTAGTCCACGGAATTATTATGTTGCGTCTGATCATCATTCAGCCCAGTTTGTACCTCAGTCCTGACGCTGGCCCAGTAAAAAGGGTGGTGGGAAAATCCTGCCAGAAGGTGAGGAGGGAAAAAGCTATAAAAGGGCTATCTAAGTGAAAATGTTTGAAAGTCAAAGGGAGGGCACATGTTTGACTTCACAAAAGAAAATGCTGGTTTCTGTTGCAATGTTGGTTACACAATCACATAAGGTTTTATTTTTAAAAGCAAGTAAAAAAATTATAGTGCATCAGCTCCTCGACTGGTGTAAATCAACATGGTTTTATTGACTTTGATGGAGCTATGTCGATTTATACCAGATGAGGATTTGGCCCACTGTATGGAGATATTTTTATTTCTCTTCTCACTCTATCAGTTAAGGAAAGGGTAATAATCAGCAAGCTGGAAGCAATTACGTGTGTGTGAGGAGGGGGTAGTTTCATAATAGCCAACTTGATATTATTTCCTGTAAAATGCATCAGGAGAATAGAGCCTGGAGCCTGCTGACCAGTTTGTTTTGTAAAGAAATATTTGTTGAAATCTGTTTATAATAATTTGTCAAACGATGGGCAGACTCGTCTCAAGCACTTGCCTTCCACTGACACCAGAGGCAGCAGTTCTGGTCCTGACCAGGGCACCGAGTGGCAGCTGGTGAGGAAAGACCCAGGCAAAATTTGGCTTTTACTTGCATCCACGTAAATCTACCAAAATTGGTAGAAATATCCTCTATTTACAACAGTGTGCCTAAAAGCAAAATTTGGCAGAGTTTTCAACTGAGCATTTATAAGCTGTTTCTGGCAGCAAATAAGTATGGGGGAGGGGAAGATTATTCATTGCAGATGCTTTGTAAGATTAACAGAGGCTTTCTGGTGACAATGAAGTCTACTAACGTAGCCACTTTTGGAAAATGCCTTTTAAAATGTGATTTGAGGTAATTTTCTGTCATCCTTTAATTCTTAGAGAATTTCACAGCGGTAAAATGCGCTAACTGGAGACCTCAAGTGAAATGACTTGAATTGTTCTCTTCACTGTGGCGAGGCAGAGGAGTCCTGACCTGCGATACCCAGTGGGTACAGCAATTGATGGGAAGCTAAGATTTCTAAGAAATCATTTTGGGTAAATGCACATCCTAAGGTTCAGCTTTAATTAGGGTTGAGCAGCCACCAGCCGCACATTGTCAAGGGAGCTGAAGGCAAACTAGTCACAACTAAAATTGAAAGAATTATCAAATTTTTTTTATGTTATAATGCAGATTATTCTGAAGTACCAACACTAGCACTATTAACACTAAAGTATTCCAACCAGCTCTTGCAATATAGCTCACTCATATATTATCTTTGCTCTCACAGATGATTTAAACATATTTTTCTAATTTTTTTAACTTACAAATACCATTAAAAGTACTTCACACCCTGCTAGAGTGGCTATCCTAGGCTAACAGTGCTTCTGTCACTGTAGCTTGTATCCATATGGCTACCTCTTTCTGAACTGATCTACAGTTAAATTAATCCCAAAACTGGCATGTAGGTGAACCCTTAAACATTAGCAGACAACTCATAAAAGACTGGAGAACACACGGTTCAGGAATTATTCTGGAAGGATGCATAAATGCGGTTCCTGCCCCGACTACAGAGAGCCCCATGGAGCTGCGCAGCCCTTCTTCCCCGCACTGTCCCTCTCCAGCCCTCCCTGCTGTCTTTCCCTGGGAAAGGTCAGGTAGCCTATTAATCATGCTGTTGTCTTTGATTTGCCGTATATATACATCCACCGTTTCCTGGATCCTTCTGAAGCAAGGAACAATGAGCAATTTTCCAAGGAAAGAGTGGGTTTGCTTGTTTTGGAATTCTTTTTTAAATAGCTCAAATGTAACCTTCTCAAAACCAACGTAAGATAAGGCACTGTTTCAGCTAAGGCAGGTGACAGCATTATGACATTGAATTTAAATCCACTTTCCTGTAGTGAATATGTAACTTCAGGTACAAGCCGCTGGGTTTTTCATTCTGTGTGTTGTTACAATGCATCTTTCACAGGTTTTGTTACTCAGCTTCTCAGCTACTCATGGAAATTCATGGGGGGGTTTTTCCCAGTAAGTTTCAAACACATATGCTGTTCTGCACTGGAAAAGACAACTGCAGGGTCATTATCATCTTTTCTAGTGAGAACATGGAATTGAAAATCAAGTGCAGTACTGTAACCATCACTACCTCTTGACTGACTGAATTTCTACAGTTATGTGTATATATATGTGTATATGTATAAAACAACTATTCTATTTTTTATAAATACATGCACCCAGATGCTTTTTACTGGTTAGTATATTGCACAAACCATAACTGCTTACAGACAGTATTCCTAGAATCAATACCGCAAAATCAATTCACACTAAGAATAATTTAAAAAGGATGAGAAAACTTTGAGCATGACACATCAGTGAAATGAAAGTAGGCTCTTTTCATTATTTTTTCTGCTTAGGTTTTAGATCTTTACAGAGAAAAAAAAAAAGATGAAAAGATCATTTTCAAATATGGTGTGTGCTGTGAAGATGATGTCCCAGCTAATTTTGATGTGGACAGAGATTATGACTGAAGTTAGGAATACACAGAAGATTAAATCCTAAACCGTAACCCTGTTTTCGTAGAAATGTATTAAAGCAACAAAATAGAATGACATACCTAAACCAAAGCATTTCTAAGTAAGGCATCTGTCAGATTTTTCCATGAGATGTAGGCAGTTTAAGATGTGCTGTGACAGTATTTGAGATTGTTGCATTTTAGTACTGCTCAGCTTTCAGGGTAAGGGTGGTCCAAAGCCTGAAGATGAATTTCAGGGACAAGCTGAGCAGCAGCCAGCAAAAAGCTTAATATTACAGTAACTACCAGTTCATATGTGTCACCTAGTCTTTAATGTGAGAAAACACTGGATGAGGTCATCGTTAAACCAAGCGAAGCTTGAGTGTATGAATGAATTTGAGTTTGGTGTCAAACTACATAGAGAATAGGGTACTAGAGCAATATCTGATTCTGTACATACTGCTGGAGTTAGTGCTTAGCACAGCAGAACTTCAGGCTGTAAGCACAGGTTCTCACAGGCAGTATCTGGGGGATGCGGTGCATCTCTGGTCTTCATCAGGGACCACGGTAGTCAATCCTGTCAGCAGACAGAACTGAAGTCTGCGGAGCGATCTCCGAAAGGCACCTCTCGGGGTCCTGCAGGAACTGACGCAAATCGCTTGCTGCTTTGCTCACTCACGTTTACCCAGGCATGGGAGGGAAGGGACTCACGTATCAGCTGAAACCCCTGGCCAGGCAGGACAAGGGTAAAAACTGATAAACTACCACAAGTTCCCTTCCAAGTGCTCTAGCCTGATCTGAGAAGAAATATTGGTCACATCTCTACTGTCTGAAGTAGAGCTCGGCTATTCTGAGGTACATATTTAAGCTTCTGGAAGCCTCCTAAGGTTTTTTGTGGGTTGTTTTGGTTTTTTGTTGAATTTTTTTTACTACACGTGTAATTAATTGGTTTGCCAGTTGGAAATAAATCTTTGAAAGCAAGAGGCGCCCACCTCTTTTTGATCATCATGTTCCCATAGATATTATGAAGACTGGAAAAAACGGCTGGAAGGGATCTCTGAAGGTCATGTAATCTGTCCTCCATTCTAAGGCAGGTTGAAACAGCAAAGATCAAATTGCTGGAATATCTTCACTCACATTATCTGTTTCTCGTGTGCAGCCTGTGTCTGACTCAGCTACAAGGTTTTCTACAAGGTTTTACAAAAAGAATTAGTGTGGGACTTACAGCTCCCCGGGGAAGAAATTAAAACAGGAGTGGAAGTAACAGAATGACTTCTAAAATGCTGCTGCTTAGCTTGGCCTCTGATAGAGTATTAGTTTAGTAGAACTGTTAATTAAGAAAAACTTAATTTGATTACTGTAGTTAGTCCTGAAATTTAAGAAGCCCACAGAGCCCGAGACCAGCTACAGTCTAATTACTAGACTGGAATTTTTAATTACTACAGATAAGAGTATTGGGGGAAAACTGTCATGATTCAGAATTCAGAAACCACATCCTCCCTATTTTCTAGCCATCCCACTCAGCCTCTGAGAAGGAGTGTTGAGAGTGTAGTAAGTGGAGGCAGATAACCACATCCCCAATCTGCTGTCATCCTCAGACAGCAGAATTTCCGATGTGCCTTCTGCTTAACAAAGAGAAGTGATGAAAACAAAGAGGATGTAAGTAACCTCCCTCGTTAACAGGTGCCTTCACAATAATTACTCGTAGTTGGCCTTTTGCCTGCAGGCAAACTTTCCATTGGCTTTTTAGCAAATTTCTGCCATGTCTCCACTCAGAAAACTGAAGATGAATCAGCTAAAGGCACGAAGACAGCGTGAACAATTCAAGACATCTTAAACCCTACATGGATGCTCTCCTTCAGGACCAAAGGGTCTGCAGAGCTCTGATGGATCTCCCTTTCTGAAGGTCACCCTTGTTGAAAAAGCTTTAAGGTATCATAGTCATGAAAAGTTACTGTCTCTTTCGCCAGGTAGCAGAGCAGTGTTCAGGTGTTTGTGAGGGACATCCTCATTCACAGCTCGGTGTCTTAGCACAAGCCCACCTTTGTTATTGGCTCAGCCTGAAACTCTGGGCTGTGAGCGGGAAGGGGTGAGGCGTGGTACCCGTCCTGCCCTGCACTGGGGGGAAGAGCGGCAAGCCGGTTGTGTCAATGCGTTAAACTGCCTAGCTAGATTTGGCAGAGGGTGCCTGTCCACGTTTTTGGTTTGTTACAAGCAGGCCCTACTAAATAGCATCAAACTCCAGCCGCTTGATTTGTAGTGGGAACCTCCATTTTGGGACTGAACGCATTTCACGGGCTGTGACAGATGGACTCTGTTGGATTGAACGGCAGCAATCTTTAACGCTTTACCTCCCCTGCGCCTGTTGCAACCCTCCTCCAGCGCTGTCTGTCCCAGCAGCAGGGGAAAGGAGAGCAGATGCTGGTGAGGGTGGCTTTGCCTCAGAGTCTGGCCTGGGGGTTCTGCGGGCTGAGGCAGCATGCCCCTGCTCCGACCACTGCTGGTGCAGAGGCACTGACCCTCGGCAGCGAGGTGGAGGAGATGGAAGGCAGGCAATGTGCAGCTGTCACTGCTAAACCTGACAGAGTCCAGCCACGACGTCTCACACTCTGCTGATTTGCCAAAACCTTCTGTAGCTGCCTCATGCTGGCAGCTTCTTCACACGCATAATAATTTGACCACAGCGAAAGTTTTTGCTTAAAGCGAAGCATTAAGACAGTGCTGGTGCAGCTCAGGCAGAAAGCAGAACGGCTTTAAAAGCCCTTTCACAGCTTTGATCTGAAACCTTTTAGGTTCCAGTAAACCCATTTTGCCCTGCCAGCAGCAATCCCCACAGGAACAGGAGCATGGGCCCTGTCTCCTCCCTCTTGCAACACCCACCCCCCATGGTGTCTGGGCGTACCTGCCAAGTTTTGTGCATCTCTGTGTCTGGCACCTATGCAAATTAAGCAATCTGTATCTAATTTATATGTGGTCATAAATACGGCTTTTGAAAAAACGCTGGCTTTAGGCATTGTTAAACGTGTTAGGCTGAGCTGAGGCTTCACAGGGAGCTCCTTCAAGTACCAGGGTCTGAGCGCAGGGGAGATGGGAGGGAGCCTTTTTGATAGCCAGCCTGGAAAGAGCAAGTTTTTGTGGAAACCTCAGCTGACAGGTGAAGACCAGTGAGCACAGCAGCAGAAGGACAGGGCTTGGAAGGGGGTTGCTCCCCACAGATGGAGGCATGCTAGCTGCCGTGCCATGCTGCGTGCACATCAGGTGCTGCCAGTCTCTGCAGTCCCTGGTGTCAGAGCCCTCCTCCTGCCAACCAGCTCCTTGGCCCCTCTTCACCCTAACCCACCTCCTCCTCTGTGCTGGATGCCCAGTGCCTTAAAACTGCCCTGGAAACGGGCCGCACCTGGAGAGGGAAGAGAGGGCTCTCCGCCAGCTGTGTATCACCCCAGCTCCCAGGGACAGATGCAGAAACCACAGCCCACAGCAGCCTCCTTCCCTGGAGCAGTTTTCCCTAATTCTTTCAGAACAAGTCTCGCTGCTCCCGATTTCTCCTGCTTTTCCTTCTCACCTTGCCCCTCTCCCGCCTCGCAGGGAGACTGGCTGGGAACCAGCATCCAGGTGAACCAGTCTGGGCAGAAAGCGATCCCAGCCAGTTGACCTCTGTACTCCAACTCCACTTACTGAGTGAGGGGTAATGGGACAGCCCGTGTGCATTTCTGAAAACGCTGTAGGAAGAGTAAAGGTGGGAACACGACTGGGAGATGTCGGGTGGTTCTGCAAGGCAGGGGAGAGAAAACTGGCTGGGTCCTGCAAGAAGCAAAGTGGGAACCTGTGGGGAGAGGTCCTGACTTAGCAAACCCGGTGGCTGCAGCAGCAGAGGGTTCTGCTCTCCAGGGCTGCAAGCGATGGGAAGGGCTCAGCTATGGTGCAGCGCTAAGCATGGCTCATCTCTAGGCTCTAATCAGTGTCGGGGTTGTAGCCTTTACCTCTTCTCTCCGAGACACCAAGCAGTATTTTGCTACTTTCCCCACCAGATGACCATCAGTGTTTGGTGCTCTGGGGGTGCCGAGAAGTTTGCACCTTGTTTCGCGTGTGCTGTGATCACAGCAGTGAGGCAAGCCCATTCCCCTGGGCTGGGAATACCTGCTTTGGAGCCCAGAGAGCTCTGCCAGTTAGCCTAGGCTGTGAGCACGGATGTCATCCGCGCATACAGGATGCTTGTCTGCTCTCCTTGCTGCCAGGGTCCCACACTGCCACCAAGCCCTGCGCGGGGAAGAGGGAATTAGTTTCTGATCAGCTGTGTGTCTTTCCCACTCCCTTCATGCCCTTGCAGCCATTTGCAGGAAGGACAAAGGAATAATCCCAAGTCTGGATACCATAACACTGTAGTTACAAGACAGTAAAAAGCCATAAATCCATATCACTGAAAGGCCAGTAGCTCTGGCTTGAATGGTCTGCTTCTAAGTCTCAGCAAAATACCTCTTTCTAGCTACTAAATAAAAACTCATCCCTGTTATTTGTGAGAGCTAAACTGTATGTACAGTTATGATGAAATGTGGGTGCTGCAACTAACTTCTGTTAATTCAGGGCATGAATATCAACTCAAACCAGTGAGTGGTAAGAGGAAAAAATAGTAAAACACATAAGAACATCCTTCTGTTACCAGAGAGTTTCAGGGTGGCATCAGCTGTTCTGAATACAAAGTTTGGGCAAATCATTGACCAGAAAAAACCCCACCAAACAGAAAAACAAAAGACAACAAGAAGAAGGGCAGACCACAGCAGCTTAGAGAAGAAGGAATGCAGTGTTGGACTGTAAGTCATACATGTACTGTAAAAGAAGATCAATTTGAAAAGGACTGGAAAATTTCACAGAAACCATCTTGCTATGTAAGTAAAAACAAATCGAATTCTCATACTGTGCTCAGTTGTGCTTTTCTTGTGAGTAAAGCTCTCTCAGAACTGAACAACAAAACAAGTCATTTTAAGGTTCCTCTTACCTGCAGGAAAGCCTGAGGAGGATGGGAAGGAAGAAAATAGTAGCCTTAAGTGGTGCTTACAGCCTTCTAGACCTTAACTGGTAGTGGAGACCCTGGGATAGCTGCTAACCAGCTCACATTTGGCTATTCTGCAAGTTAAGGTATTATTTTTTTTCATCAAAGCAAGCAAAATAATACAGATATGGAAGAACTTCAAAGGTAGCTTAAAGCCATTTTTGTAGTTTCTCTCTCAGCCCACACCTTTGGCTGTAGCTCAGGATCAGAGTGCCTGTGCATACCTAGGTTTAAAGATCCATCTTCAGAAGTCTTGGTGCCCTGAGTTAAAGGTGGAGAGCCAGATATTCAGCTGATAAGAACTGAAGAAAATTCACCGAAGTCTTGCACGCATGGAGTTACACCAGCAGGCATCCGAACCAGCACGCTTCCCTTTACTTTTATCTAACAATTTCTGTGCTCAGCACCATCTGATAAGTCACAGCGGCTCTTGTAAAGGGAAGATGCTTAAATTGTGCAGGCTTTGTGCTGCACAGAGATGCTTCAACTCACTCTGTTACTTGACGGGCAGGGATGAGTGGCTTGTAGCAACCTCTGTGCTAGTGCCAGACTTCTTCTGGCACCTGAGCTAGCAGGTCTCCCGTTCCCATGCGTGCCTCTGAGGTGGTGGTTCCAGGGAAGCAGCGCAGCGTCTGTCACTGCGGAGGCACACCAGCATCCAGGAGATGAGGCATGGCGCAGAACTCAGGCTAGAAACCTCTGCTAGGTGTGAGCTGAGGCTCCTCTCCACAGGTGGCACTGGTCAGGAAGCAGTAAGCAAGAGCCCAGGGAGACGGGGCTGGGAAGCAGCCCTGCAGAGAGGCAGGACACAGCAGAGCTGGCAGCAGCCAGGGACAGGCCAAGAGGCAGGATCACGCCGGTGGGTAAGAAGAGCTGAGAAGGTAAGAGTCAGGACAGCGTGGCGGCAGCAGGAGGTGGCCTGAAAGCAGCAGCTGGGAGGAGAGACTCTGTACTCAGAGCCTGCATGAACAAACCAAGTAGCTATGCCTGAAAGGTAGCTCCCTGGCTTTATCCCACAACTGTGCGTGCACAAGGAACGTGGCAGAGGTAGCATTAAAAGTTGGTATAGCACCGCCACAGCGAAATGCCAGCAGCAGCCTAAAGCGGGAACTCCACTGTGAAAAATGCGTAGCTGTGAAATCCATAGAAAAAAACTGATGTCTGCTTCCATTAGTACCAAAACAGCAGTTTGACCTAAATAGCAATTTCTGTTTGGTGTTGAAAGACAAACAGGAATAAGGTCCAAAAGATGAGTCATTAAAAAAGAAAAAAAAGCCCAACAACATGTACCGTACTCCACAATCAGCCCCTTCTGAAAGAAAGCCAAAAGCTGTACGTATTTTGGAGTCTCCTCTTCCACAGCAAATCTTAGTGCAGCTTCAGAATTTTTGGCTGACACCTTGATGACACTGAAATAGAAAGTCAGTCTACAAAGGATAGATTTCAACTAGGCAGCGGAGGTCCTTACTAATTCCAGCGATTGCATTGGAATTACAGACACACCATATGCTGTGCTTGCACGTGCAGTAGTTTTGCCTGTAAAATCCTCGGATGCTTAAAGTGACCCCCTCATTGCATGGCTCTGTTCTGGATTCTTCTGCTGATGACCTTCTCGGTTATTGCCCCGGCAGGAGCGGAGCTCTGGCAGTGACCTACCTGTCATCGGTCCAGTCATTCTAACATGCCCCAGTGGGAAAGCATCAGTGAGAAGGTCTGCGATGCTCCTGTGCAGACTTGAGAGAGATACCTCTAGGACACATACACAGCACAGTAGTTCAAGATTATCTGTAAGATTACTAGTAAGTTCAAGTAATTGTTTTCCCTAATTGTCACAGTTCATAACTGAAATGTACTTACTATTCAAAATGCTTTCAAAATTACCAAGAACATGTACCAGTTTCTGCACACCCTCAGCTTGCACACCTTACGCAGGACTGGAAGAAAACACACGGGCACTTAGAATCGCTAGTACAGAATGCTGCTCCTCAGCACCCAGCCCGTTAGTTGGCAAGGGCTTTTGCAACATCATGCTTAGTCTCACTGAAGACACTAAGACTCATGTTAAGTTAGCTTTCTGTTTAACTTATTACTAACATTGTTAATTCTTCCTTTGTTTGTTTCTTTGTTCGGGCAGTTGGAAGCAGTCAGCTCCACCCAAATTCTTCTTTTCATTACACCGGTGCCCTTGCAATGTTTATCTGTGTGTCAGCTTGGTGCCTGGATTCCAGGGCCTTAAACGTTTTGCCAGGAAGCTGCCAGTGATGTTCCCTTCCTCTCCTCCCTCCCCAGTAAATTGTGTACTATTTATCTTATTAATGTCATTTTTAAAATAGAGACTATTTATTTTAACAGCTATGTGTGTATTTTCATGCTCACAATTGTAAGTCCCTGAATATATTGACCAAAAAAAGTGCACTCACTGATCCTACCGCAGACCATGTGCGTGCAATTACCTCATTTACACAATCACAATAACGACACAAAATTCAATGCCCCATCTGGAAGACAGGAAATAATATTTCCTTTCTTCTACCTTTGTCCATGTATGTAGTAGACTCTTGAGGATAAGCAGTCTCGTTCCGTGGGTGGATATATATACACACATACACAATACACACGCTCACACAATACTGCAGACAATTGGGGCCTGATCTCTGTCAGGGCTGCTAGCAACTCTGGTAAAATATTCTGCTTCAAATTTTGGCATGAAATCTCCTGCCGACTTGCCCCATCCTTGCTATTTCCAGCCCATGCTGACAGCTTTGGCTGGCTGCCTTCCACGCTCCGGCAAACCTGGGGCAGCACAGCTGAGCAGAGGCGGGAGGAGGGAAGCAGAGCCTCCCCTCTCCCCCACTTGCCCCACAGGCTTTTGGTGGGGTTTGGGGCGGGCGATGGAAAAGCGAGCCCTCCCAGTCACTTTCACACAGAAAGAGGCAGACCAGGAGCAGCCCAGGAGGACTCTGCTGCACCCAGAGTTGACAAATGAACACTGCTTTCTTCTTCCTTCTGTCCCATACAGTGGAAGGAGAGGAACCTCCTGAGAACAAATCCAAAAATCCCTGAGACAGGGTGTACAGGTAAAGAAGTACCACAGGTGCAGGAGGCGCTGGGATGTCACACAGGTCGTGCAAAACTAAGAAAAGGGCAAAATGCAAAATGCACAGCAAAGAAGACCTGCAACTAATAGGGAACTTCTGAGTTTGGGTTTTTAAGATCTATTTGTTGGCATTCCTGGCAGAGAGAAGTGGGGAATGACTCCAGCATGTGTTCACGGAGGTGGACTCCTTCGTTATGAGCTACACAGGACTCTGGAGGTGATCAGCTCCAAGCCTTCGAGCATACGGCTACCTTGCTCCTGTTAGGGCCACACAGACATTTCACTTTTTAAATGTGGCAAGCTGCATTGAGCTGCAGGAATTGAAAAAACAGAAAAATTAAGCACGATGTTCCATTTCTCTTCCTACCTCAAAACCCTGTGCCACATTAATCTGCTCTCAAATGGAGTGGAAGTATAGACATTTCCAGAAAAAACATTTACCATGCATTTCTTGGCCAAGCAGCATTGCCTCCTTCTCCACGTATTTCTACAAATGCAAGCCCCTCTACTACAGAGGGCTTGTGACAGACAGCCCAGGGGCAAATTTTGCGGGGCCATTTGTTAAAATGCTGGCAAGGAGCAGTGGCATTGTGCGCGCCTAGCTCCCGCTTTGCTGAGATGGGGGAGCCGGAGCCTGGTCTGTTGTGATGCCTCAGAGATGAGATGGAGCTGTTCTACCCGTTTCTCTGGAGTCCCTACCAAGAATTCCTGGAGAGTGCAAAGCAGCCCCTTAAAAATCATTCCATCATTACTCCAGCCAGCATTGACCGCTAGCAGCTGCTCAGCTAAAGTTACCGGCTACGTTCGCTGCTACAGTCTTCCAGTAAGAGAGAAACCACGCAGGGTGCAGCCACGCTCAGGTGGTGCTTCTGCGTGCCTCCTGCTGCACCATGGGCCTGTCCCGGCACCGGGAGCGGCGAGAGAGAGAGAACATGGCTGAGAAGAGACAAGAGACAGGAGAAGCCTAGGAAAGAGAAAAAGAGGCAGACACACAGACAGCGAGGAATGAAGGAGCTGGATTTGCGCTTTTTCAAGCTTGCCCCACTGTCAAGTTTTCCCAGGCATGGGCCATTAGACCCTTCCAGTACCGCTTGCTGGGGAAAAGGACACACAGAAAATGACTCACCTTTGAGAGCCAGGCTGCCCACACCAGGCTTTTGACGATTTTTTGAAAACGCAATCTCAACTGAAAATATTTGCAGTGCTTCCTGTCTGCAAAGTCACTCTGTCATTCTTAGGGCTTGACAGTTTTTGCGCTATTACAGTGGATCTGAAAAGTCTTCTTTGGTTTACAGAAGTAGTTCTTGATGCATTTAAATTTCAGCTAGCTCGTTCTGCAGAAGTCAGAGTAGTACACGGAAAGTCATGCTGCTAGGGAAGAGCGGAGCTGCTTTCCGTGTGTGCCAGAAACTCCTGGTGATTACAACAAGCACTGCAGACGCGCAGCTCCCTCAGATTGATTTGTTCTAATTCAGGCCTACAAAACATGAAATTTCGCGATTTACAAGTTGTTCACGACCACGGGGTTTCGGTGTCGTAGCCAGGGTTGGGCGCTCCATCAGGTCACACACGGAGCTGTGGCCCACCACCGACCGCGCTGCCCGGAGCTGTTGGGGGCAGCAGCAGTAGCAGCTCTGGGGCTGGCAGCTGGCACGGTCACTGTCCCACCGCCGGCAGTGGCTGTCACGGAGCTGCCCTGTGCGCAAACCCCAAAGCCTGGGTACAAGAGGGGGGGTGTTTCTCCCCCCTCCCCTCCTCCCAACACCAGTGGCCATCTAACAGCAAGGACAGTGTGAAAACTGAGGGCACTAGGAAATCGTTATTTACGCATTTTCCACACTGTAGTGTGGTTAATCTAGGCTTCCTTTTCAATGCTGTCTTGCGAAGAAAAGAGCTCGAAAGTTTATCTCAGGGAGATACTGATATTTTCTTTGTCTTTCAGGTCTTTTAAACTAGGTCGGTTTACAAAGAACAGCTTGGCTGTTTAGCACTTTTTATATGACAATCTCAAAGCAACTGATATTCAATTAATTTGCAACCTTGCTCTGATTTTGGATGTTATTCCCATTTTCACTGTAGACACTGAGGCAGAGAGAAATTCAACCATCGGCCAAAAACCGTGCAATACAGCAGTAGCAGAATTGAGAACGAGGACCCGGCATGCTGGATACACCCTTGGCAGCTTCCTCGAGCCGAACAAGCAAAACCCGAGTTGAGGCAACACACACACTCCCTGGCGGACTTCAGCTGCCGTCTGCGGCCGCCCGAGCGCGTACAGGGAGCACCAATGTGCCCACTTTCACACAGGGTTTTGCAAATCTCCTCACATCTTACTTGTGCTACCCTTGTGTGTGGCAATCTAGCAAAGTACTAGAAGGAGCCAGATAACAGAAGTTAAAGCTGGAAAAGGGAAAAATTCAATTAATACCTTTTCTCACACACACTAGTTGTTTCTAGCTCTTCCGTAGATGAGTTAAGCAGCTTGTAACATCCTTAGCAATGGCCCTATGAGCTCCGGCCCTGTGAAGCTAAGTTAGGAGGAGATGTCTAAAGTGACAGAGAAGTATTTCTGAGTATCAGTTTAACAAAACCAAACTGAAGTATGACCACCTCTTCTCTGTGAACATGTTGGGCCACAGGTTTAAATCAATGACCTGTTCAGAGCAGGAGAGGAAGACAGAAGTTTCAGCACCTTGAACTCACCTTCTGAGTTTCTCCTGATGTCTAAAAAGACAGGGGGAGCTTCCCTGTTGCATATGACATCCAGATGTGTGCATGCTATTTCCAGAGTCAGAGGATACAGATGTCAGTAAATATGCTGGTGATCTGCTCCAATCTATTGAAATTTTTTTTATCTGAGATCAACACCCCAAAAAAGTATTTGAAGACTCAGCATGAAGAGGGGAAAGAACTGCAATGAAAGCTATAGTTCCCGTATGAAAACAAGGTGCAGGGCACAGACTATACCCAGTATCGCGAGCCAAAAGCCCTGACAACTGATTCCAGAGATCTCGCTGGACCTCTGGAAGAAGTAAGTAACATTCTGACATGGTGTTTTCTTTTCATGTGATAGTAGGGTTATGAAGTAGCTTTGTAAGATCCAGTCACTTTTCCTTTTATAGCAGCCTACTTTCACACTCCAAATTCAGTCACAGCTTCCACTGCACAGTACTGATTACTATAGCATTCATTTCCTCATTCTGAACTGCACATTCATTTATTTCTTTTTTCATTTTTTATTCTCTCTTTGTTAGATCTATTAGCCTTGCATTACCTCCACCCTGTTGCTTAGCCTCTCCTAGGTTCCCGTTCTAGGGGTATTTGTCTCATTGACAACTAAATAATCAACAGTTGAGTTGTTGTACTTTAATAAAATAAGCATGTTAAGAAAATCTTTCCATCTTTGTTCATTATTAAATGCATGAAGAATAGATTCAACACAGTATTTGGGCAGCGGTTCAGTATCACTCAAGTTAAAACACCCTACTCCACTCCCAACAGACCACAAAAAATAAGACTTCTTAAAACTCGCTATCCTTTCTACGGTACCATTTACTTACTGTGTTAGAGAGTGCCTAATGGCCACTGCTCCTTTTTGCTTCCAGCATATATTATCAAGTTCACTGACCTGTAAGTCATCTGCAGACTGAAATCCAATTTAGTTTTCACATTTGTACCAGACATAAGTTGTGTAGCAAACTTCTAGACACTAACAATGCTTCTAAGTTCACAACGCATTTAGTCCAAACCTCCTAAAGTTAATATTTTTGCACTTGGATTGTTAATGTTTGCTAAAAACTGAAACATTCTTCAGCTGACTAAAAGCTTCAAATCCTTAGAACGTAAAATCTAAATATAAATGTGGTGGGCGTATGTGGATCTTTTCTCTCTGAGGAGGCTCTGTTACGAATTTCCAATGTTTTACGCCACCATCAAGCCTCCGCTAAGCCGTGACACCTGTTCAGAATTTTCAACTTCTTAACCCCTTATTACACTTCCTACCATCCCCAGCAGAAGTGCAGGAAGTAGAACAGAGTTATGTTGTCCTGGACTAGCCGTATTAATTCTCAATGGTTCCTCGGTGTCTTGTGGTATTTTACATTAATAGCCACCTTAAGGACAAATAACTAAACGGAAGGACTTGCTTCTCATAGCTGATGCTAGTAGACACTCTGGTTATCAAGCAGACTCTGGGAAGAAAACCTACAAATCCCACAGGAGGAAGACTGAAGATAATATTGTTAATAATAAATACTATCACTGATAATAATTAATGGTCTATACCAAAACAAAACAGCAAACTCTAATGTACTGCAGCTTTTAAATAACATTATGTTAAATGCATTCATATCATTCATATTAATAATGATTTGCTATTCTTAGGTTTGATATATTTAGCAAACATCAGCAGTGCACAGTGCTAGTGAACAAAAATTCTTTTAGCATCAGCATGTAGCCACTCTTTCTAACACTTCTGTAAAAATTAAGCATATCTCCTAGCTAAAAGCCAATACACTCTGTTGAGACAGAATGCCTCCATAAGAAAACCTATTTCAAAAAGACTCTTTTTCATTACAAACCACAGATAAGACTCAGATAAATCACAACAAGAATTTTGACCTGATTTATTCACACAAATCAATCCAAATTCATTTTAGACCCACAATAGATGATATTACAAGGATACTACTAAATTTTTCCAGGTACTAGAGAATCTTGTACAAATGTATTTGTTCAAGTGCTTCTCTGTCAACATCCTTTTCCATATACACATCATAGTTCAGCTGCATCTCTTCGACCCATTGGCTGAGCTGTATATTTGTCTGAAACAATGAAAACAGATCCTTAAATTAACACAATGTTGAGAAACAGCAGGAGGTTCAAGGTCAGTACAACATTCAGAAGGCAAGACATAATAAGAGAGATTAGTCATTGCAAATTCTGCAGCAATGATACATTAATTTCTGGGAATGCCTTTTAACTTAAATAGGAGAGAATAAAGATAACTTCAAAAAATTATCTCAGTCCACAGTCAAGATATTTTGCTAGCATGTTACAACTGCTTCTCCAGATGCATTTGTATAAGCCTCAAGCATCCTGATCAGAGGGCAACATTCTGACAGACGTGTTGAGGGAGCAGCTACCCATACCACGGAAGAACCACAGGTACTTTTTTGGTTTACACCCAGGCAGTATTGTATTAAGGCTACAAAGGGCTTATCAGCTGCTGTGTAACTACTGCCTGCTCCAAGAAAAGGTCAGATGACACCATTGCTGCTCCTGGGGCTGAGGATCTATTTCAACCATCGGCATATAGGCAACAAGTGATTCAATTTCTCTAAAGTATACTACTGTGGCAAGCAAGCCACTTTATAAATAACCGTGTCATGTATGATCAGCGTTTTGTTGCCTAACTAAAGCCAGCCCACATAATTTGTCTAGGCATCATACACGTAACAACTGTAATCTACCGATGACCTATGGCGGAATGGACAGAGAGCAGAGGTCGGTCCATCGGAAGTGGTTACTACTCAGCGAACAGCAGCAGCAGCGCAGGGCGTTCAACATCTGTCAACGTGGTTTTTTTCCAACTGCAATTTAAAGCTACGTCACTGATCCAAGATGCCTGTTGGTAATCACTGGGTTAGTTGGGAGACCACTTCTCTCCCTAATCTGTACTTCTGACAGCTCATACTGGCGTCTTATGAGTCATGTTCTATGCTGACAGCAGGTCAGAAGAAAGAGCATCCTCAGGGATGGTGCTTCTTTAGCATGTCCCTTTCTCCCACTGGCTTAACAAAACAGTTCATCATGTTTCAAAGCAATGAGCAAACGTAGAGCTAAACAGAGAAAACATTTCAAGGTTTTGCCTTTAGAAATTTATAAATACATCCGTACTTCTGATGTTCTATCCCCTATACCTGGAATAAGTCTGATGGAGGTGGGTACGATTATCACAAAACTCACTCGCGTCATAATATAGCTTTGCTAATGTTTTGTGCCTTTTTTTAACCTCACAGCTAAGGTATTGTTAATAATACACATGATAATACAATGATTCATGCAGCCTATTCATATAGGCTGGGATTTCCATTTTACAGGTGGGGACAATCAAATAACAGGAAGTTCTATTGGTGGTCAACCTGGAAACAGAATCCAGAGTCCTACATGCCTTAATCTATACACAAAATTACATATCCTTCCTCACATCAATACTGGCAAGCAGCTAACCTCAACCACAGAAGTGACACTTTCATAGAACGTGACAAAAAGCGTTGGCTAAAAACCAGCTGAGGGAACTTACCTGGAGCTTTGAGAGCGATTCTGTAAGGCTTGGAACTGTCACTAATAAGGATCCTCTTTTCCTTACATTACAAGCTATAAACTCCCAAGCTCTGAAACATATTTCAAAATAGGTCACAATTTTTTAGGAAAAAAATTGCATTTCATATAAAATGAATCTAACACTTCTACAATTTCGTGGCCAGACACAGACTAAACTTAAAAGATTGCTATACATGCTTATCAGTCACTATTCATATCTAAGCAAATATCTTTGTATGAACAAAATCAAGCTTCATGTCAAAAACAGAGGGAATATATGGTCTTACAATGTTAGTTTTTGTAACTTCTTAACTCCGATACATTCACTCATGTAATTTTGTACTGTCAACACCTTCACGTTGGACTAGGATTAAACATCGACACTTGGTCCCTCTAAACTTTTGGTTTTGAAGAAAATACAGTCTCTGAGCACACTGCTCTATTAAGCTTTACAGCTAGCTGCTCTTTACATACATACTGTGCAGCCGTGACAAAACACTTCTCTTAAGACATTAGCAATTGGAGTATTTAAATATAGCCCGCAGCATTCCTTTTTTTCTGATTTTGCAAGTCAGATCATTTCTCACAGCACGGCTATTCAGAGTAAAAAGAATTTAATTTCCAGCATTCTTCAAATGTCATCTGTCTTCATGGTACTAATGCAACATTAAACCACTACCCCTGCGTTCTTGAAGAATCAAATGAATTCTCAGTCATGTGCCTGGAAACAATCTCCTGGCAATTTGAAACGCCCACTACCTTTCACCCACCCAGTCTATGCCTCCCTGGTTGACGTTACCACTTGGTATCAAGGGCAGCAGGACAAGCCTTAGCTGAAACTGCTAGCAAATGTCAGACTGTTGACTGGGACAGTGGAGACACTGCCCATTCCAAAGGCACAGTAATTTTGGACAGTAAGGTTATTTACACTTTAAACTGATATTGCTGGACTAGCAAAAGCTCATCTGTGAGTGTCTTGTACCTGAAAGAGAAGAACCTTAGCATCACGTTTGTTTGCTACCACATCCTTATGAAGATATATTAGAAATGTTATTAATAACCATGTTTTGCAGTGCATCTATATTAAAGCTCTGACATCCACAAGTCAATGACCTGTCTTCTTTCTGAAGATTAAGCTTTATGCTGATATAGTAATTTCAGATCCTTTAACAGCAAGACACTATTCTAAGAGATCGGTGCAAGGATTGAGGGCAAGGTTTGGGTAAACAAAGCAGCAGTGTTTAGTGGGTTTAACAACAAACAAGTGCCATAACACCTTAGCAGTTAAGTATAACAATTAAGTGTAGGCAGTTTAAAACAATTTCCTTATGTAATTTATGTACGTGACTTCAAAAAGCACAACCTTAAGGTTTTCCGTAACTCACAAGGTTACACACACATTGCCAAAGAAATAGATTACTTGTTTGGACACATAGCTTACCTGGCCTGTTCCTGTCTGTCAAGAAAATATTCAAAGACATTATTCATTACAACAACATCAGCCTTCTGAAGAAGTGAAGCCTGAGTACAGATGTCTGCGTGAACCACCTGAAGGAGAAAAATTTCACAAGGCATAAATTAATTTAAGAGACAAATATAGCCTTCAAGTAGCCACGAAGCCTGTCAACATAACACAGCACCTGCTACCACCATTTTGAACCAGGCACAAAAACGGGTATTTCACTGGCTTCACAGTAGATAAAACTGAAGTAAACAACCAGAATAAGCTTTAAAAAATGAAAAAAAAATATAAATCAGATTTACCTCCTCTAATTAATATACTCGATGCATTAGGTTAAGTGAAATAAACTACATCTGCCTTTTGGTCTAGAACACTGAATGCCATAAAAGAGGAGATATGTATGTGATGGCTGTTACATTTCTCTTACCTATATTTTATCACAAATGCTCTCTGATTTCAGGAAAGGACCTAAGCTAGCTAAGGCTTTTTTGAGGATATTAGAAGGCATCTCACAGGCTCAGTGGGTTAGTAAAGGATGACAGCTAGAAAAGACACTACTACAGACCCAGGTTTGACAGCTGAATTCTCATGACATATATTGGGACTGGGAATGCTGGAAAGGCAGGATGCTCAGTGGCACTGGAGGACAGAAAGTACTTTACCTTACTAAACAACTGCCTCCACAGTCAGCACAGGAACTGGTTTGATTTCATCTACCTTCACACACCAAAAAGTTTATTAGCACATCATGTCATTTTCAAACAGGTGAGATTATAGTGACAGGAGAACATGGATGCTCATTAACACTTTGACGAGATGTGTTTAATTTTTTCTTAGACATGGACAAATATATCACATCCTAAATCTGAGGAGAAACATAAATCGGAACGTCTTTTTGAGGGATAAGGGAGAGAAAGCCAATCTGAATACTACTTGCGTTCCAGAAATTTTGTTGAAAGTGCATCCCTATATGTTGAAAATGGACAGAAAATCTGAACAACTTGTTTTCCTTTCTGTGTGACCTATTACTAGGTTGTGCTGGGAATACACTGACCTGATGGATTCAACATTTCACATTTTGTTAAATCCTTCCAATATTGGACAGACGTAAAAAAGAATTCTTACTTCTGACAGGAAAGCTGAATGTTTGTACAGAAGATTAAAAACACTTATCTGTTGGAAAACATTTTGCCCACTTAACAATATATCAATACTTGTTGGGAGGGTAAATGATCTATTCCTCCTCAAAATGAACACGCTAATCTTGCTCTTCTGATTGACAGGGGAAACATATACTACAACCCCTGCAACTTGTAAGGGTTCAAGCGTGGAAGAGATGACGAGTTTATGACTCCCAGTTCATGCTATCAGAACGCATTACAGCAATTGCAATTACAGCCAAATATTTCAATATCAGTAATAACAGAAACAAACCTCTACCGTTCATAGAAAATTAGGCATCACAACATTGCACCTCTGAGAGCAATATTCTATGGCTTCTCTGCAAGTGCTCCAACTCTAACACACAGCTTTATCTCCTTAAACACAGGCCAAGATGTTCACCACTGCCTGTAGTGAGTGGAAAGGAAGTAACTGTGTTCTTGTACCTTACCCAGAACTGGCAGTTTAGTGTCTGAAGGCTCTATCTCACTGAGAAATAGGGACAGTTTAGTTGTCTGAATGACTGGTCAAGTTTCTACTTTTACCTCTAGTGTGTGGACATCTGACTATTTATCCACTAGTTCATGAAAGTTAGAGCTTTTTAGGACAATTAAAATTGGTGGTAATTGATCTTAAAACTGCACTAAACTGTAGCAGTACAGGAGCCGATTAAGAAGTTCAGGCATTCAGGTGGCAGAGAAAGAAGAGAGACCAGTCAGGCCAACATCAGCGGTCCTAAATACAGTAGGTCCTGGTTGTCAATTCATGTCCTCTGCATAAACCCACTGCTAACTGTAGGTCAAAATAAAAGACCATAAACTTGGGTGGTAGAGGTATTATGGATACAAGCCTGATCGCTGCCCTTTTACACAGGCAACAGCCTCTTGCAGTGGGGCAGGACAGACAGCTAGGGACAAAACCTGCCTCAGCTAGATCTGCCAGAACTCATGTATCAGAACTCAGATTCACCTAGACTGTAAACGGGATTTGGATCACTATTTCTGAGGCCAAGGAGACATTTTTACTCTCTTATTTTCAAGGGGCAAAAAACCACAAAATCACAGAATTTCTGTACAAAAAACCTAAGCAGCAGTCCTTTAATCCAAACACAAGTGACTGTTGGACTGTTCCACTTGTGGACTTCTTGCAGCACAAAAAGTCATGATTAGCACTAAACTTTCTTAATGTCCTACTAATGGCAGTCCTATTATTTTAAGCCTCAATTCAGAAAGATGCTTAAACTACTGGGAAACTTTGAACACGTGTTGATGTTTCCTTGACTTGAATAACACTTAAACCTTAAATTAAAATTAGTCTGCACTTACAGTGTAGGTGACTGTGCTGACTAAAGCGACCTAAGCACCCCATTCTCCCCAAACACATCCTCATTCCTACTGGGGAGTGTGGGACCACATAAGTATGTGTGGCTGCACCATGAGCCAGACCCAGGTATTGCTCCAGCCGAAACACCACTTTTTTGCTGGGTTCTTTTTCAGCTGGACCTGTTCGCTGACCCACCTGGCTGTGCGCTGGCACAGGAGAGGGGGCAGCAAGCGATTTTACAACAGCTCTGTTGCCCAATGGAATACACAGCAAGCATTTCATGATTACAGGCAATTTCTGAATTGAGGTCTCAAGTTTCCTAAGATTTATTGAACTGTCTACCTTCCCCCCAGCATCTAAGTGTTTACTCAAATGGCAAAAGATGCTGAGCAACTTTCCTTGTATTTTAACAAACCAAATGTTGACCAAAGAAACACAAGGTTCACTCAGAGATTTAGCCACTAAAGATATCATTCCACCCTGCTGCCTTTTGGGAACATACTCTGACAGAAATTAAAAATATCCTGAAAAAGCAAACGTTATTTAAGAAGGGTGCCTTAAAAGTTTTTCAAATTTGTGTCATAAATTATTATCAGCAACTGGATTCTGACTGATTTTCAAGCTGGTATGTATCTCTAGAGAGGATTCATTTGGGGATGAAACAAAAATCTAAGATTGAAACGTTTAAACCAGCGTGGTAACAGGAGTCACATGACTAAATTAGCATCTAACGAGACTCCAATAGCTAAGTCCTCAGGCACTGCTTTGAAAATGTATTATCTTCTTATCTTTATGCTCTGAAATGAATACTTCAGCAGAATTACAAGGTGTGAAGGAAAAACAAAAATGCTTATAACAAAGAATATCGAAGGCTGAAAACCATGCATATAGATCTCCAGCGCTACTGAATTAACTTGACAAGAGTTCCTAACTGCACGTTCAGTCTCATCACAGTAAAGTGTTAAGAACACAAAACTTAAAAAAATAAAGGTCATGGACAAACTGGCAGCAACTGGTATTGAACTGAGCAATCCAATGATCCTGCTTCCCTTGTGCTAATTATTTTATGTTTATTATTTCTTTCCAGTTTAAAATTGGTTACTTTAATTCCCAAGAAATTACTACACCATCAGTTTCTGCGACTCCATTCAAGAGCACATGCATACAGGATTAAAGTCAGTATTCTACCCAGCATATTCCACCTGCCAACTTTTGCTGGTAATAAAATAACTGGTACTCCCCAGAAAGGAAAAAAAAAAAAAAACTTTCCTCATTAAAACAGTAGTAGTTATTTCCATAATGGGACTAGGGAAATAGTTCTCATAATGATGCCACATTGTTTGAGATCCATTTTCTTTGTGGAAGGTACATATGCACTGACATTCCAAGAAAGGAAATATAAATAGCCATAAATCCTTTAAGTGTTCTTAGATACAAATGTGCAAACCCTCCACAATTCTGCTAGTGTTAATGAAACACAGCCATTTAGTTTTGTTATTCATGACAGAAACTTTCTATATACTCAGTTTCACACAAGTTAGTGGCCATAATGTCATTGATTTCACTGGGAGAAACAGCTAAGATATATCTGTTTTGTGTGAGCCAGCAGGTAATTCCATTCAGGAAAAAGGCTAAGTGATTCAACACGTTATGGTATTTTGATCATGTCCCTCTTCCTCTCTCCTATGAGATTCTTGCTTTTCCTAATGCAAAGCCTTTGTTTAGGACCCAAATAAGCAAAGGCAGAAACAACTTCTCAGAATGTTGATTTACCAGCCGCTCACATAAACAGGATACCTAGTACACAGTGGTTAAAAATATACACACTAAACCATATACTTAGTTACCTTTATTCTGTCAATGAACTGGTATTTTGTAATCATAATTTCTTGCAACTGGCAAAAGTCTGCATTCATTTCTACTCCATAGAGTTGGGATGCTGAGCTATAAAGATAACCCTACATTAGGAAAAGGAAATTTAGTAACTGCGATGACTTTAAAACAAGTTCAAAAATTTCAAGTAAACTGGAAAAAGTAAAACACAGGTTAAGATTAAGACAGCCTTTTAAAACAGCAAGTTGAGAAATGTCTTTCAGTGGACATGACATGCTTTTCAGAGCTAAGCACCTGATTTGGCAATTCCCATGTATGTCTCATGAATTTTAATAAGAGATCCAAAATGACACATCAAAATAATAAAAAGGAAAGCTCCAACTTCATTTCAATTGCAAAATAGAGGAAAATGGTCTAAGAAGGAAAAAAGCAGTACAAACCAAGTTACAAAAATAATGTGAAAGGAAAGGATTCTGCACATTTTTGTTTCTTAGGAGAATGGAAGAAGAAAATAGCAAGAGAAAAAAAGCAAACCATGAGACATACACACAGTCAAAGTGAAAATGGAGGACAATGTACCAGTAATATAACGGGATATTTTGGTACAGAGCCTCTGTCAGCACCTCTAAGTATGGTATTACTGCCATTTTCAGGTGCTTCATACAGGTAGATATGAAAAAATGTAAATTATCCCTTAATAATAAGCCCAAAATAATAGTTCAGTTTCAGATTGAGAGTTTGGAAAGTTGTTGGAGATGTTAGGAAAAAAAAAGTACAAGTACTGCAGGGCTCTAATGAAGATATTGCTTTAAGTGCCATTGTCTCCACTGAACACCATAATTACACTTTGCCAACAATGGCAAAGGCAAAAAAACAATGCTAAAGATACAGAATATCTGAGATATCTATGCACTACAATCTAATAATCAAAGTTTTCTGAAACCATTCAGCTCTTGAGAGTAGAAAGCAACCTGTGAGGGTGAAGTCGACCCTCCTCCAATATAAGCCAGGAACATGATTGAAAAAGAGAACTCTTTTTTAACAATGTTTCCCCTGCTTCATCTCAAGACTATCTTCTACTATAACAATATAAACATTTAAGTACTTTAAAACAAATTTAGGCTAGCAGAAGTGTTACCATTTAAGGACCCAATGCTGCAAATATTTACAAATCGGAGTAACTTTCCTCATTTGAGTCGTCCCAAAATTAGATTATTCAGATGAGTAAAATTACACGCTCAAGCATTTCCAAGATTGAGCCCTAAACAGCCATTGACTTTTGTAAGAAAGTTGTAATGTGTGTTTTGCATCCCTGTCGGCCATATGTTGCACCAGCCATGCCAAAAGCAATCAAAATTGCACTCAAGTTTCTCGATGAGGTATTTTATGTGCATTTTAAAACGCAGAGCAGGACAATATGTTTTTGGAGACAAATTCATATCAAAGTCTTCCTTTGTATAATTTAACAGGTTTTCAGCTTTCTAAAGGAGTTTAACATAACTAATCTATATATAGACATGGTCAAGACACAGAGGACAAACTCACGAAGGAGAGACAGAGCAGGAACTAGCAAAAGAGCAGCATGTGTGACAGCAATATGCTACTCTGTTGGACAACAGACTTTTCCTCTCCATAAGCAAGATCATTTGCATTCCCTCTTGTGAGGAACAGAACAAGAACTGAAACCACTAGTAAACAGCACCTTATACTGTTCAGAGTCAGATCAGAGGTGCCTCTCAGAATGACTCGTCCAAGATGGAGTAACGAGAGTAGGCAGTCAGAGAAGAGGGAAAATGTTTGTCACAGTAATAAAATATGAATTCCTGTGCTGGAAGTTACCGCAAATAGCACTGCACCAAGCCTGGAGCCAACGTCAACCACTACCTTTCCTGTCAGGTCAGGCAGTACATGTTGATAAAGAAACTTCAGTTCCATGAGGGAAAAGGAATGCGAAATAAACTCTGGGAAATAAGAACAGAACAAAGGTGTTGGGTGGGCAGTACTAACTACTGTGTTATTAACCAATGAAATATTAATCTGAAGAGTTATCATCACTGAAAACCCGGATGGTTTCCTGCCTGAACTAGTGTTGGGGACCCTGGAAAACCAGGGATGGCAGATCAGATGTAGCCTGCTAAGTAGTCTTTCTTGAGCGTCGGGATTCCTTCCCTTACATGGAGAATTATGAAATCCTTCATCAAACTGAATTACCTTTTTCTGCACAGTGACATATATTAAATATAAAACCCAATCACTTGGTATTGTTTAAGTGAAAAAGGAAACATGATACCTAAGGCTCAACACAATTCATGCAAACCTTTCTACAGGAAGACTTACTAACAGCTTGAATTTCAGCTCCAAGGTTTTAAGGAATGGAATGTTCTCCATACAAACCACTCCTCCTTCAATGCCTGTGCTGTACTAGCGACAGCACTGATCTGTACCACACCACACACAAGCTTTAAGACAGATGGTGCTTTCTAGTGCTTTTCAGCCTGTGAGAGGAGACTGAGGCTACTGCATCAACTTCTACAGTACTGTCTTCCTCTTGCATCTTCTTTGTCAGTGGTACACAGCCATGCCTCTTCCCTGCCCAGTTTTTGTGGGCAACTAGTGTCACTCATACACTGCAAATTAATTCAACTTACATGTGTAGGAGTCTCCTTCCATTGGTTATGGGAAATAATTCTGGCCTGTGTACCGCACTGGTCTGGACAAAGTCCTCCATCAGCTGGATGTTGTGTTGTCCAGTCACTCAACACTGTGAGTCACTGCACAAACCAGTTTAGTCAAACTGAAATTGTTTCTCATGTTCCCAAAAGAGCACTTACCTAAAGATGCAGTCTTGTATGAGCCACACTCTGTGCAGTAGCTCCTACTCATTTTTCCCTCCTCACACAATGAATCAACAAAATCATCATCATAAAGGAATGCATCAACATGAATCATGGGCAGTGGATGCTGGTGTATCTGAGAAGAGGAATAAAATCTAAGAAAGGCATAACTGAGTCTCTTAATTTCACTGACACTGTTACAGAGTTAATTGCCGCACCACCCTACCTTTCCCAAAATCCCCAAGGTCCAAGCTTTTCCCTACTCAAACATTACAATTCAAAATTAAACCACACAAATCCTGCATGTAAACTGGATCATCAAATTCCACAGAAATAGCCAGTAAGTGGAAATCGACAAAGGAAAGCAAGCTGTTTTCCACAGCTGAATAGGAGATGTGCTGTGAATTTTGTCTCCTTAGTGCTTGCTTGGTTATAGACGACGTACAGGGTAAAGGAAGCTTTTTCTCTTCCACTTTAATGAGGAGAATGTAACTCAAATTTAGGCAAGAGGGCAGTTTTGCTTCTCAGCTTCAACTGTCTGAATATTTTCATCTTCATGCCTTATGCCTCAATCTAGAAATACCCCTGATTAACACAGGTGTCATTTTCAATCAAAAGCATACCAATTGGGACGCTTGTCCTCTCATCATTTCAAGGGGTATAATCTTTATCCTCCTGCTCCTCTTTCCTCCCTCTCCCAGGCTTGCTGCATGTGGCCAATCCACTTTTCCCATTTAAGAGCCACACACCACTTCTCTGGGAAATGCATTAACTTTCCACCTATACTGACAGCTCAAAAAAGAAAAGGTGCTCTCCCCTCCCACAGGACTCTCAGCCCACCTCATTCTGAGCCATCAGAATCTGAAAAGAGCTGGAAACAATTTCTGGGCTGCCCACATTATGGCAACAGCGAAACACTGGCCCTGTATTTCTGTTTTCTTTAAGGGGGCTGTTAGAGCCTATTATGGAGCTTGTATTAAAGAATCACTGTGACAGGTGCCGTACCACACAGAATGAAAGCTATGCCAAATAACTTATGATCAGAGTATTAAGAATTATGAGCAGCTTTCTTGGGTTCACACAACAGCATGCAGCAACAGACCTGAGAATCGATCTGAGACTTCCTACACCTCAATTGGCTGCTCATTCTCTATTATGAACTACTATTAAAACTGAAATCAGCATAGTCCCCAAACAAATTATGTGGTTTAGCAAAAGGAGACCATAACGATTAGCTTACTTTCTGAACAGCTTGATGTTCTGAATTAAACATTGCCTCGATGGGTAAACGATTCCGCAAATCTTCAGCGATATTTTTGAGCACAACATCACTGTTACTCACCACCAGCTCATCAAAGTCATCTGTAAATCAAGACAAACAAAAACCCCTGAACAATCATACGCAGATCATGTGGACTGAGTGATAACCAGTACAACACAGTTGAAAGACACAAACAATACCAGATGGATAAGTTTTTATTTGAAATGCATTTTTCAGCCTTTGTTAGCTTTTCCAGCCAATGACAGATTGGGATTGTAATAACTTTGCCACTTAAAATAAATGTAGAACTTTTCTGAAATCTCAAATTATTTTCATATTTGTAAACTTATAACTCACATATGATGGTCTGGGCTGCCACCACAGTGATACTGTTTCAGCTTAAGATATAAAAACATCAAAGCTGTTTTTGAACTATTGAAGAAATTACAAAACTCATAGTTGCCTGAATGCAGGCTTTCTTTTTTAATACAAGTTTCTTTTTATACTTACCATCTTTCTAATAAAGTGGTTACAAAAAAATCAGGGATAATGCACAGTTCAACAGTTCAACTTACAATACATTTTACATGACTTCAACTATCAAAATATTTCAGATGCAAAAGAAAATAGGAATGGATGTAGAACAGGATGGGTTTGCAAAGCCACACTGTAAATTCTCGCTATTTTTCCAAGATATCCCTGCATTACTGTAACACCTTTTTTTTGTTTTAAAGACATCTAGAAAAAAAGATCAAGAGAACCTTGGCAAGTCACCAATCCTTTCTTCTTCCATGGTTGAACCAATAATAAGTGTCACTATTTCTCCAGACTACTCTTTTGAAAGACTGTTAATGTTGGAGATTCCGCAATTCCCTTAGCAATCTATTCTAGTGCTTGACTATACTTACTATTAGCAAGGAACACGTTTTTAATAACTGATCTAGATTTCCTCTGCCACAATTTAAACTCAGTACTCTGTTCCACTCGCAATGGAAACAGAAAAGTTTGTTCCTCTCCTGTATACAGCAACTTTTTACTTCTTTGAAGACCTATCACGTGTCCCATCAGTCTTCTTTTCTAGAAGAAACAAGATTCACTTATCCAGCCCTTTCCTGCATTACTTCTAGGACACTGATCATTCTCACTCTTTTTTGGATTTTCTGGACTCTCTCATCCTTTACAACCCGCAGTGTTGAGAACTAGACACACTGATGCAGCTAAAGGTGTCTTTGCAATAATGAGACTTTTCAAATCTTGCAGCCAACATCCTGCTTAAACACCCCAGTTTCATGTTAGCTCTCTTCCCAAAGCATGATGTTCCTAACTGACATTCAGCTTGAGATCTGATGTATGCCTGTACTCTGTTTCTCCTCTGTTATGTTTTCCTCAACAGAAGGACTAGATGAAACACCTTTTTGTCTGAACATCTCACTGCTTTGAGGGCACTGAACTGGATCTAAACAAAGGCACATCTTGGGTCAAAACTACGTACCTGTAGAAGAAACAAAAACCACACAACAAAAGCAACCGCAAACCTAATTCTGAAAAATATACCAAACCCATGTATTGATTCTTGCCTAAAAATAGACATGTTTGTCCTCTCTTCCCCACCTCTTCTGATTTGTTTCTTGTTCTATTTAGACTGCCACCATTTGGGGCAGGGAGTGTGTTTTTTACATATATGCCTATCACTCACCAAAACAAGACTTGACAGCTTTTAGAGGTGTTAACAAAAGCTAATGTTTGTTAGCATCGCTGTCCCAGGTGGGAACATTAGCATAGACAAGCTTGATGGCAAGCAAGTTCAAAATACATCTATAAAACATGCTACAAGCTTCTCTATGCTAATACATTTCACCTTTCCTGTGGAACACATGTCCCCAAACTGACTCCAGCAGACAATCCTGAATCCCCTACAGTAAGCAGCAGAAACCTTACATCATCTGGATTCCCTTAACATGTACTTGGTTGATTATCGATTAAATGTGTAGCACTAATGCTCCAGAGCCCTGATGGGCACAATACCATTGGCAGTTGTTATACGACAGGAAGACAATTTGCTGTTCCAAAGAGCTCACAGTTATGTTCTCCAGAACCTCAGCTCCTAAAGAGACGCAGCCTTTGCACTGAGGAAGGAAGACAGGAGGGACAGAGGTGGCAGCTGCGTCAGCAGCAGCACAAACAACACAACAGGTGCAATGCAGCAGCTCCAGCTCGTCAGCATTTTAACCTGAAACCTCTAATGAGCACCCATCTCCTGTTAACCTCACAGTCCATCCAACAACTTTCAGATTTGTTATGAATGTCCCGGAAGAAGTGAGTGATTTTTCTGATCAGCTCAAGAAGATTTCTATGGATGTCACACAGCACAGAAGTAAACCCAGAGGTAATGCGAAGGGAAGGTGGACAGATTTAACTGTTGCTTAATCGCAGTTAAGCACCACGACAGGCCCTCAGAGTGCAAAGGAGACAGAGTTTGCTGAGGTGCGTAACATCTGAGGAAGCAAGGAGAAAAACCATGCTACAGACAGACTGAGAGAGTAGAAAGCTGATATTAGCAGCTGTACAGACCAGTGCCTGTGGGCAATAAGCCCCTACATCTGGCACATGCTTTAAAACAATACTATTACTATGCAAGAGAGCTCATCCAGCTGTTACACTGCCTGTTAAGAGTATCGAATTCATATATAGCGTTTAATGAAATGCAGGAAGTGTTCATAGACCACCAGGCCAGCCACATCGCACTGCAAATGCAGAACGTCAGCCCCCTTTCTCCCAGAGCCGGTGCGTCAATAGGCTCTGCTCCCTCACAGCCTGGGTGACTGTCTCTGGCCAACACGAGCGGTGGACACCTCTCCAGGCTGTTCAGCATTCCAGCTCTACTGCAGAGAAATAGGATACTCTCCATGGGAGGGAGACAGCACACCATCTTCCTCAAGTCCAGAATACCCCTTCCCTGCCTTGCCTTCCACCTCTACAATACTTGTCACAACACCGACCATCTCTGAGCTCTTCTTACACAACAAAGCACAAGAGTTCTTGTGGATGCTCTGATGAAAAAGGAAAATCCTACAACACATATGCAGCTCAAACGAAAAACTGTTGAAACACTGATACTGAACAACAAATGATGAATAGAAATGCTCCTTCCCAACTATCAGTTAATACTGCAAAGCACAAGCATGCAGGAACAAAAAAAGAAAAGAAGATTTGAACAAGCTCCTTCCGAGATGACAAAATGGCAGCTTCAGCAGAAGCTCTGCGCTTGTGTGTGTAGTCTGTGAATGAACTCAGACGCCAAGAGTCACCCTGTTCCTGTCAAAGCAAGAAACAGCAACAGCTACCACAATAACTCATTCACTTTTGCAGTATGTAAATATTTATAGATTGCCATCAAGTACAGAACACAGGTGCCAAATATGAAAATAGGCATTTCTGCCTCTGCCGGTACAGTTTTATCAACTCCACCCTTGCGTTTAACAAATTGTTTGCTCTTGAGAATCTCAGTATCACCTTACAAGGGATCTTCAAAGAAGAAACAAAAATAGAAAACTATTTTGGTATCATTTTAATGCTTGACACATATATGAAGTGGAGATTGTGCAAGCCAACCCCTGTGTTCATTGACCAGACAACTAACCAGGAAAGAACCGTACAGTTCATGAAATACTGCAAGATGAATCACAATCATTTGTTTATGGAGGAAGTCTGGGTGCACAGTGTTTGTATTTTACTTCAAAAACTGGTTCCACTGGATCTACTCAACATGTATTTATAAAATTTAATTAACACATTGCAAAAAGCCTAATTAACACCCTGGCACCGCTCAGCCTTTCTATGGCAAATATAACACAAGCTAAGAAAACATCACAAAGCCTCACACTGGATAGAGAGCACCGCTATACCAACATCTAAACATCCCGGCACTGCAAAATACATGACTGAAGACAAGCAACATATGATTTCCAAATGACAACAGAAGATTACATGTCCTGTGGAAAGAAGAGGATTTAGCAAAGGCAGCCATAACAGCAAGCACCTTATGGTCTTCTACATATATATTCAGACTCACAGAAGTAAAAAAGCAAATATTAACATCCATGTTACTTAATATGAGGTTAATTTAATCATTCAGTGTGTTCTAATGATACTGAACAAACAGGTCAAGGAGGAAGTCCTGCTTCCCTAAAATCTTACTCTCTCCTTTTTTGGCTAAACAATTTGAGAAGCAGTCTGTGACCTCAGTATACCAACTTGTTCAGGAACTCTAAATACTATTTCTGTCCCTAAGCGTACTTAGCTATTGGTAGAAAGTAATCAGCTTTTTCCAACAGGAATATAACCAGAGCTTATTTTATCAATTCTTTCAGTCTTCTACATTCATAAATTGAAAGAAGCTTCAAAGTTAAATTTTAAACAAGGGAAGTCACATACCTTTTACAATCACTAGTTTTCCCCACCATTATTAAGTTTCAGTGACTAACAATTTAGAAGTACTTGGTATTCTTAAGACCTCTCTCGCAACAGTATCATTTGTCACAACAAAGGAAATTAATGCCAATTCCCAAAGATGGTGATTCATCAAATTACAGGTAACATCCCATTTTAGTTTACCAAACAACAGAGTAGTGGAAAAGATTTTTGGTAGTACAGCATAATTTTAACAAAGAAATCCATTCCAGTTCATGTGGCTCTGCAATGTTATTCTGATCTCTTCCAAAATGATATTTTACTTGGATAAATCACTTCTACCAATTTGGATATGTACTAAATTGCTTTTTCACACACACACACAAATTACTCTACTTCTTACATTGCAGAAACCCATGCATTCACCCTTTTCAAGAGACTCATTCTACTTCAGTTCCACCTGCAGTGACAACAGTACTGAAAGCAAACTTTAAAGACCATTTCCTGTAAAACAGTCTCATTTTTTCTTGTACTATTCCCTATTCTTGTCTTGTGAAAATCATCATCTGATAATTTTACCTAGCAGGTCTTGGAACACAATAATGCCTAGATCATAAGGTACATAACAGAAAAAGCTGGACAAACTTCGTCTGTTCCTAAGAATATGGTGAGAAGTTTCTTCTCCATATGCACAACGCTGTACTAAAGCAGCACGTCCACCACAGTCCAGTTAAGTTAATTTTGTTGGCTGTCCCTCCCTCACTGCCTGTTAAAAGCCTGAACTTACGGCACTGACTGCCTTTGACTTTCAAGTCACAAGACTAAATCCCATGCCAATCTCTTAAAATGCTGGTTTTCTCCCAGTACAAGTGAATCCACAAGAAAAAAATGAATTCGTACTTAATTTTACGTTTTTTATCCTTAACTTAGAGGATTTGCAAGTTTATCATTCAATGATTGTTTTGAGTAACATGTCACTGTACGAACAATGAGCAATTCAGACCAGTACATCGCTTTGAAATCCTGGCTTTGCATTTCAGTGTTTTTAATGAAATGCATACAATAGAAAAAGTTTCTAAGATTGTTTTATCTTACTGTTACATGACTGAAAAAAAATTCAAAAGCTAGCATTAGAACCGTCAGTTTTAGCCCTCCTGAAAAAAATATTCTTTTAATCTGTCTTAGGCTCCACGACAGTACATGAAAAACCATAAAGGGTCTTTTTATCACCTTATTTGTGCTTCACGGACATGAATCGAGAGATAAACTTTTGTAATCTACATTAAAGCTCTAAGTACAGCAAAAGTGTTCAGTAGTTGCCAGTAAGTAGAGTGGTTTGGTGACTCCAATATCAAACTTGAAATTAGGATTTCTGTGTTTATGTCCTCTGATTCATGTATCTCTGTTCATGTACACAGATAGCTTGATCAATTCTGCTTTCACTGCTTATCTTCTCCAGTACCCATTCTCACCAAATGCAACCTCTCCTGCTACTGAACATTCTTCACAGTTTGGGCAACAAAGGAGCAAGAGGGAATATGACCATGCACACATTTATACAGAAGCTAAACATCAAATGCTGGGACCCAGCTGAGGGGGGGATCTTCAGGGGGGTTTCCCCAAGTGGTTTGAATTAGCTCTTGGGCTTCACCCAAGTTTTCTTTGCCAGAAGTTCTGGAACATGGTTATTGCAGAAGGATATTAAAGCATTAATCATTCTATTATAAAAAAATTCAGTTAAGACACCAAAGGTTCCTGTTATTCTTTCCAATTCTCATTATTTCATTTTCTTTGAGATCTAAGACTAACTGAAAAGAAAAGCTGGAATGCAAGTCACCATGAAATGACGTACATTTCGCTGCAGTGTGTGGGAAGAGCTGGCTGATTGCGAAACAGCAAAGCAGTGTTGCTAAGCAGCTGCCTTAAAACAGTAGTGTCTTCTTCCATCATACGTAAAGATTTGGAATTTCTAAAATCCGCAATACCAAAAGAAAAAAAGCATGACTGATTATTTTATTCTGCATTCGTATAAAGAACATGAATAGCATTTTGCATACGCTTACATTCCTGTAATTACTAAGGAAGATTAGTCAGAAGTCATTAGCATGAGGACCTATTCAACGTTCTCTCAGTTCCACGTACGTTAAGTGTCTTTACTTTAGATACGGTAACTTGCTTTGCTATAAAGTAATCTGACTCTTCCATGGAAAAGTTTCTCAATAACATTCCATGCATACAGCACGCGAGTCAGAAACACCAAATAAGTTCAATTAATAAATGAGGCTGTCTTCGCGACAACACTAATCCTAATGGGCAACTACTATATGCAGGGCTTTACTGTAAGGCTGCATGTACACTTCACTTGAGAGAGAGGCGTGAAGGAGGAAAAAAGCCTGACTATGGCTAACACTGGAATCATGCCCAGTCCTCTGCAGCTGGAAGTAAAACTATAAGCTCAACATCTTGACAGAAACAGGAATAGAATGGCAGTAGGAGGTGGGGGGGGGGAACCTACACACCACAGAAACACAACTTGTCTGTGAGGATGCCATTTTTGTTTCCATTTGTCCTTTCCTTGTTTGCGTATGATTTTTTCATTCAGAGTTTTATCCCCCTGTCCCTACAACTTTTTTTCTTTTGTTCATTGGAGGTTTGTTTCTCCCCTACATTTGTATTGCCAAAGACTAGGCTTTTGTTTCTTTGTGGTACAGAGATCTGCTAAGTTTTTAGCATCTCCCATAAAACTGTTTTCTCTCTGTACAGAGAGAACCCCAAATGCCCTAGCTGTATTCAGGGTACAGCAGCAGAAACCTCACTACTAGCTCCTCACTGTTCTCTGTCCAAGCATTATTAATTATTACAGCACTGTCTAGGTGTTACAATGGGTAGTATAATTACTCAAATGCAACAATTTGGCGGGGGGGGGGAGGAAACAGTAGAAGTCACTGTCAGTACGCAGACACAGAAGCAGCTCAGAGAAACAATACAAATAGAAGTGTCATTAAGAGTGTTGTATTCGGGACATGACCCAAAATATTTGCAACTTTGGGGAAACTGCAAAAAGGGTAAAGGAATATGACCTGCTGGACAAATGCTTCTGCTTACTTACTGTTTGACGCTGCAGGAAAATAAAACCAGTAAGAGAGAGAGAGAGAGATCTCTTACTCCAGTTCTGTGCTCACTCAGGGTAAAGAAAAAGAAAACTGGAGATAAACCAGAAGGACATAGCCATTCAGAAAAGCAGAGTGGAAAAACATGAACAGCTTAATGGCCCAAAGAAGCAACGAAACGTATCTTCACTGGATAACAACGAAAAGCTCTTACAGATAGGCACAAAGCTTTCTAATTCCCTCTCCTCTACCATATACCTACATGTACACAACTATGAGGGGGAGACTGTGGCACCTCAAGTTAGCACAAAAATTGGGCTAACGTTAATGCTTTTACTTCAAACATCATAATCAACAGATTTAGAAACCGGTATCTTCTACAAGCAGTAGCATGACACCAGATTCTACAGGCTCTAAATTCCTCCACAAATGTGGCAATGTGGGAAATAAAATTAACCTAAGTCACCCATGTCCCACATGACACATCTGGGAACAAATATGGTTACCTATAGCTTTATACTGCATGAGCATTCGGCCAAATACAATCACAAAGCGTAAGGAAATGCCAGAGATGCAGATGCCCAAACTTAATTTCTCAGAAAATAAACTAATTGCATCCAGCGAGGACACTAACAATGATAATTTTTTTCTGAAAAGAGAGAGAAAATTATCATAAACTATTATCAGAGCACAAGCCTGTAAACAAAGACAACAAAATATCACAGACAGTGACTATAAGAATTCTAAACCAAAAAAGATCCTGAAGATGACCTGTCACGGAGACTACAGAGATGAAATTATGTTCATTACTTCAGCTGCTTGATGCTGACTGCCCTACGTATCCTGTCTACTCTGTCCTCTGATCTGCAGCATCTGAGCTAAAAAGCCATTGAACGGCAACGACAAAACTAATTATATTAGTTTAAAGACAATGAACATAGTGAAGCAGCAGCAATCAGCATTGATGCAAACAATATAAAAATAGAAGGAAACAGATTGTTTGGATGAATCAAGCACAAAGTAGTTCAAAATTTGGAACCTGATCTACACTTTAGCTTATATCTTAGCAATGAAGAGTAAATATGAAGCAAGAATATATATTTCCTTTGACTGAAAGACCTAGACATGGATCTAGATCATTAAAACTCAGAAGAAAATATTTGAGAGATCATAATCCAATAAAGGCTAGGAAACATAGCAGACCTGTCTTTCACAGAAACTATCTGTCTATGAGAATATTTGGAAGCTGCAGCATAAAAAGAAAAATTTTTAAAATTATTCATTGACAAAGGATTTTTTTAAGTCTAGATAAACTATGCCATTGGCTAAAAATTCCTATGGCAGCGGCAAAGCACCACCATAGAACCAAAGTGGAGAAAATAGTAATTATGTGTTTCCTAACTGAAACAGTTTAGCATTTTCAAGTTTCACTAGTAAGTTCCCACTTGCTTTACTGCATTTGTGAAAGAGTCAGTAAGCCAAGAAAGCCATATATGCACATCACACAAACTAATACAGTGTAGGAGCTGTAATGATTTATGTTAAGTGAACAAGCAATGTGAATGATCACATATGAAATTCAATGAGATTTTTAAATCAGAGCATATTGGATGGAAGAAAAACACTTCTAACAAGATTATTTACGGTAACCCAGGCACCATTTAGCAAGCAGATCATGCTACTGCATCCCAACCAGGATTCAGACACGAAGGGATGAAATACTGCTCATAGCACATTGCTCTACCATGATGTCTATGCACACATATGTGCAAACATATACGTGTGTATATATACATATACATACACACACAGAGAGAAAATGTCTAGTCACGACTAATGCTAACCACACCCATCGAACTTCAGCCTTGAAGACCTACGGAGTCCCATCTCTGCTCTAACCATGAAGGCCCACTTGCAGATTCTCCGAAACATCTGGCAATGTCTTTCCTAGGAAAGGGCTGCGTGCCCACCCCGGGAGGGGAAACGCTGTGCTCCCAGCCCGTTCCTTTCCCGCAACGCCAGCACAGGCCTGCGCAGCCAGGGAAGGATCTTTCCTGCCTCTCTCACGCCCACAGGAGCTGCAAACTGCAGGGCAACAGTCACTCTGCAGTTCTAAGTACCTGGACAGCTGGACAACTTCTAGGTGTCATAGCTGGCCTCTGTGTAACAGCCCCCACCTGTCTGCTTACAAAGATGTTTCTACCCTAAAGTGGAGGTGCTGGAACAGAAGACCCGAACAAGAATACCCTAGCACAACGGGGCGTGACTTGGGGAAGTCATGTACCATATGACATTTTTCTCCCACCCAACGCATGCTCACCAGGGAGTGGGTTTACTGTCCCAGCAGGCAATGATTAATAAACAGGGCACACACTTATCGGCTGCTGGAGACTGGATCAAAGGATTTGGGGGGGGAGCCTTCAAGATCCCTGTCTGCAATGGCAAAGTGCAAATACACCCACAGACTAAGCAGCGTTCAGCCAGTTTATTCAGCATGGGGCTATGTCCCTGCAGCTCTAGTGCACTGCCTATATTCAGGTTTTCCATGTCATCTTTTCGCTCAGTTGCAAATCAACAGCTTGTGCGCTGACCCACGTTTCCTTTCTTCGTCTGTCACGAGACGCTTGATTGCTGCATGTTGATGAAATTGCACCGAGCCGCAAACAAGAAAACAAACAAAAAACTGTGTTAGATCAAGATGACATGAAGTGGGGAAAGTGGCATTCGCACATTAGCTCAAACCGCTGTTCTCAAGCCTCCGCAAGGTTGCTGCGAGCGCGCCTGACGTCGAACAAGCCAAGACGACCGTCTAAAAACCCCCAGGCGCGCGAGGAGCGGGTGCCTCCGCACGGCCCCGCCGCCGCAGAGCTCCAGGCGCTGCCAGCTTCTGCCGGGACCGCCCCTCTCCGCGCCACAGCCGGCGGAACGCCCCCGAGCCCAGACCTCCGCCTCGCCACCCGCGGCCCCCAGCCCGCCCAGCAGGGCGGCGGGGCAACGCGGCCCTGCCAACCGACGGCGCCCGGCGCGGCAGCCTCCGCGGGGAGCCGGGGAGGGCGAGCGGGCTGCCCCTCCCCCGAGCGCCGCAACCCGCGGCGGCCCCGCTCCCTCAGGCCCCCTCGCCTCGGGCACGGCTCCCCTCAGCCCGGCGACCGCCAGGCGAGCACGCGCTCGGCTCGGCCAGGCACGCCCCCCGGCCTGGCTACCGCCCCGCCCCGCCCCCTCGCTTCGCCGGCGGGGCTTTCCCTCGGGCCTACTGCCGGACCGGCACCCGCACCGCAGCGGGACGGCGCAGCCAGGCCGCAGCGCTCCGGTCGGGGCACGGCTCAGGCTCGCTACGCCCACGGGGCCTCCTCCCGCGACCGGGGCCTGCCCGCGGGGCCCCGCCGGCTGCCGCGCCGGGCCGGGCCGGGCCGGGCCGCGCTTACTGGTGTTGCGCATCCAGTGCAGCAGGCGGGGCAGGTCGGCGGCGCACGTGCCCCGCACGGCGGCCAGCACCGCGCGCCGCGCCGCCTCCAGCTCCATCGCGCCGCGCCGCCACGGGGGGGCGCCGCTACCGCCGCCTGCCGTGGGCGGGGCCTCGCGCCGCGCCTGCGCCACCCGCACGTGCCCCGGAAGTAGAGTGCCAGGGGAAAGCCCCGCCCTCCGCCAGCGCGCATGCGGGACGGCGCCGCAGCCCGGCGGGAGCCCTCACGCATGCCCGGTCGGGCCGGCAAAAGCCCTCTCTCCGCGCATGCTCGGGCTGCCCGGCCCGCTGCTGGCACCGTGTCCGGGCCCGCCTCTGCGCTCGGCGCGCATGTCCGTGGGGAAGCCCTGCCCTTTCCCCGCCTGAAGCGGCGCCGCTCGCCCTTAAGGTGGCGCGGGGCAAGTTCCTGGCGGTGCACTGGGGCTCCGCCGGGCGCGGGCGGGCCGTTTCGCGGGGGCCACCTTCACAGGGAAGCGGGCGCGCGCGCCCCGGAAGGGGAAGCGAGCCGGGGCCCGCGGGGTGAGGGCGAGTGCTGACGTTTCCCTGGTCGGCGGGCAGCGGCGGTGTCTGGCGGTTGCCGGCGGCGGCTGCGGAGCGCCCGGCGGCCTCGCCGCGGCGGGCTGGGCTGGGCCGGGCCCCGCGCCGCGCTCCCGGTGAGTGCTCGGGCTGCCGGCGCGCAGCGGAGCCGCTCCCGGCGGCGGTTTCTCGGGGCGAGACGGGGGCCCTCGGCCCAGCCCCGGCGGTGCCGCGGCGGGAGGGCGGGCGGTAGGGCCCCGGGGGGCGGGCCTGCCCTCCGGCGGCCGGGCCGGGCGGGTGCCTCCGGGCCGGCGGAGCGCCGCGAGGCCGCGCCGCTCTGGGGCCGCCGGGACGGGACTCGGGCGGCCCGGTGCCCGGCCGCTGGCTGTGGTGCGGGGGTGGGAAGGGCGGGGGCCCGCCACGCAGCTCAGGCCGTGCCTTCCCCGGGTTTGTGCCTTTTCCGCGGAGACTGAGGGCGCCAGGCCGTGAGCGGCGTGGCCGGTCCCAGCTGCGAGCCGGGGGTGCCGTCCCGTCCCTCCGCCAGGCAGCTGCGGGAGGCGGAAGCTCGCCGGCTGGGGCTGGGTCTCGCCGCAGGAGCTCAAGCTGTTCCCACCTGTGAATCAGCCTTTTTTTGGGTTGTAGTGTTAGGGTTTCCGTGGGCCTTAACCCATGCGTGTGGATATTTAGCAGATCTTTATCGTACAGGCTTTAAGTAAGTGTCTCTTTTTGCTTGTTGTCTTTTAAACAGCTTTTTAAACAGCTGTTATCTATTAAAGCTGTTACCTCTTAAAATTTCTCTGCATTAAAGAGTGTTGCTAGTTTGGCTAGACAGATTGTGGTTAGAGGTTCGTACTAGGTCTATAGGCAGTCTGTCTCTTCACGGTTGTTTCGCTGCTGTTTTGCTATGGCTTAAAACCCCCCACCATTTCTGCTGTCTCTTTGTTCCTGAAATGCCCGCTGTTCAGCAGCGAGTGAGGAGGTCTTGGGACTCTGCGCAGCAGGGTGATGACCCGGGAGCTCGGTGCAGAGGTGCGCAGGCCGCTGCAGCTCAGACGGCGGGGAGCTCTCGGCCTTGCTCAGCACAAGGCCGGCGTGATGCAGCCTGGCTTGTTTGCTGTGGGTCCCTGCCAGGTTTAAACCCGTGGAGTGCCGCATCGAAGCTAAAAAGCTCTTTGAGAACTGCGGATGCTCTGAACGCAGCGTGCACACATTCTGCAGTGCGGTCGCCGCTAATGCCCTGCTGGCCACCTGCCAGCCTGAGCTGGCTACCTGCTAGGACAGCTTGTGTATCTTTTTATCCATAGTGTGACTCGCAACTTGGATGGGCTGTACATGAAGAGTTATATCCATTTCTGTAGTTGGTACCCCTTAGTAATTCAGTTGGCTTGTAAATCCTCAGTGTGCTAGAGAAAGCAGTTGATATTAAAATGCTTAAACTCATCCCCTTGGCATAGTATTTGCACTGTTCTTATTGTGAGGCTGTTGGAAAAAGCTTTTGGAGTTCTTCAGTGGAAACATTCGTTTATTAGGACATAATCAACTTTTTGTATTTGGCAATTCATAGAATTCTGGAAACTACTTATAAATATTGAGTGTTTACCTGGCTGCTGTATGTTGGTCATCCTGTTAAAGTTCTTAGCTCTTATACCCACTTGTTCTGCTTAAGTTTTGTCCATGGCTGCAGTTCTAGCAGCCTAAAGCTTACTGAGATGCAATGCTATTTTTAAAAGTGCTTTTTTCGTTGTTGTGATTTTTGTGGTAAACAAGCTTGAAAAACACTTTGAACATCTGCCTTGCTGACACCCTTTGATAGATCATATTGATGATAATGCTTTGTCAGAATTGTTCTACAAGAATGTGACTTGCATGCCTCATGAGGAAAGCTTGGTGTTTTCCCATGTCAGATGTCATGTAGAATTTCTCTTCCAGCAAAGTAAGAAGGTGGACATCCGTGTCTGTTAGTGTACTGATCTGCAAGTATTTAACAGGCAGATTTCCTTAGGGAGCATAGACTAATTTTTTTATGAAATATTGAGATGGCATGGTAATGTATGTCACTTTGGAATTGCCTCTACATACAATGTACATTAAATCTAAAATGTGTAAATATATTTATTTGCATCATCTGCTACACCTGTGGCCTGTGCTTAGACTGAATTTATTCTACAGCTTCTGAAACTTCTGGAGACTTTGTTCTGTGTTGTGGCCTCACTCAGTATTGGAGGGGTTGAACTGGCAGTTGTGGTTTTTGTTTTGGTTTGGTTTTTTTTTAACCTGCCAACTTCATGACAATATTAACTCTGAATTAGGCAAAGCAGTCAGGAGATTAGCTTACATTGGTGACTTGTTTTATCTACTTTGGAGTGTAGCTTTGTACTTATTTATAAACATGTCATAAGCCTTGCTTTTTGGGGCCTGTGCAGCTAGTATATCTCAGTGTGTGTATATAATGAGCTTCTTTCTATCTTACCTAGGTTGGAGCCCTTTCTCTTAAATAAAATAAGAACGTAGCTAATGATGTATTCTTCATTTTACGAAAATGGACCGGACCAGCCTTTCCTGTCTGTTGTCTTCTCCACTCATATGAGGAGGGAGGAGGGGAAGTCCTGAAAATCTTGAAAACTCTCAGCTACTTTGATTACAGAGGCTCTCATTATTGAGAAGTTTGCTTTCAGTCCCGAAAGGAAGAACTCAAATGTGACATTCTGAATTCAGCTGTCGGCCAGGGAGTAGTTTCAGCTGGGTGCGAGAAAACAGCTCTGAAATTGGAACATAAACAAGCATCTGAAGTGCTCCATTTCAGCAATAGCTGTGCTGTTGTAACTCTTTTGTTCTTTAGACAAATTTTGGTTTGCCCTTCTTCAGGATTTTAGACTGCTGTTTCTGCCGTGTATTCTCCTGCATATCTTGCCCCCTTGTATAGGAGATGGAGTGGTTTAGCACGTTGACTAGACTGTGTAATCTTCAGAAATTAACTTTTTATGGTTTCCTAACTATAAGTTGTGGTATACTTTAGGCTTACGTGTAAGATTTGTGTCTGTAGTGAACAGAAATAGCCTGGTTTTCCAGTAAAGCTGTTAATGAGCAAAATTCACATTGTAGTTTTTAAAATGCAAGTATGTTTGTAGGATTAATGAAATGGGAAATTCAGTTTGATTTAGTGCAAGGGAGCTAAAATAGAACCAATAAATAGTGTTCAATTTTGCTAGCAAAATATTGTACTCCTGATCATACTGCCCATGCAGGATGCAGAGGTTCTAGGCTATTCTGCTTGATTTTATTCTGTTATGTAGCCTGTTGCTGATGAAAATATAAAAAGCAGTTAACGTTCTCCCTGTAAGTCTGTCTGGACTGTTTTTTCATGGTGAATGCAATGCACAAATATTCTAGACAGTGAAATGCTTCCTAATTGCAGTGTGGTATCTCTATTTTTAAGTAGGCCATCGGGATAGCCTAAAATTAACTTCAGGCCAATATTTCCTAAAAATAGCTCTAAAAAAGTAAAACTTGTGCACTTTCTGGAATGCAAAGCAGGTTTCTTAACCCAGAAGATACTGGAATAATTAAATTGCTAAAGCGTAGATTAAACTAGTTTTATATTTAATTTTTTCTTGTTTTCCAGATTCTTCTAACTTTTACTTGAAGCCGCCAAAATGGTTCTAGCAGATCTTGGAAGAAAAATAACTTCAGCATTACGCTCACTGAGCAATGCTACGATTATCAATGAAGAGGTATGTAGTATGCGTACGTGAAGTTCTCAAAGGCTGATGAGAAGTTTGAAGTAGGTTGGTGTTATCCCGAGGCTCTTTTCTTCCTTCAAATAAAATTTCTAGCTAGGGGTTTTAACCCCCTGATGGTACTGCCCGAACTTAGAACCAGATTTAGACGTGTATAATCACCTCAGGCATAGTGAGTGGGTCCCATGGTCAAAGGGTCCTCAAGCCTGGTGACTGTACTTACGGAGATGTGTTCTGAAGAGATGACGCTGGAGGAAGCGATGTGTGCCCAAGTGTGGGTGGAAGGTAGGCTGTGAGAGTACGTAGCGTGCTCTGACTTACGTGCATGCGTGCAGCTAGACTGTATAGATGTGTACTAGGCTGCTAGAAGCTGAAGTATGGAAGAGCAAATAGCTTTCAATGTATTCAAGCCAATACAGTGTGTGGTTCTGGAAGCTCTTTGATATGGTATAGTCTGTATTTTTTTTAATTAAGGGTTTGAAGTTATAAGTAAGTATCTTCTGTTATATGGACTGAAAAGCAAGATGGAAGACTGATATGATGGTTTAGAAGTGCCTCTGAGTAAATAAATTGCTAGAAACTTCTCAGGTAGGCAGACAGGTGGCTTAAAGTAACTAAAAAGTAGGCTTATGGAGGGTTGTAGTGTTGGAACTTGTGCACAGAGGAAAGGTTTTAAAAATCTTCAGCTGGGAGACAGCAAATCTTTAACTGAATCAAATATAGCCCAATTAATCTTTTTTCAGCAGTAGAAACTTTTCTCCTGCAAGAGCTCAAGCTGTGCAAATGAGGCCACTTACGCAGGTGTTACTTTCAAAAAATCTTTTTGTTCAAGACTTCACTTTGAAATGTCTTAGAACTACTAAATTGGGTTCCTAACTGAGGCACCTGTTTGCCTGAAAGGCATAGCCCAGAGCAGCAGTCCAGTTTCTGCTGAGAATGCAGTGTGTCCATCTTGCATTTAAGGAATCCTTTTATTTGCAGAGATTGTGTTAAGAGATTCTTTTGTGGCTTTCTGTCACAGTTGTCTCTACAGAGTACCTGGAGGGAAGTTTAGGAAGTTTTGCTACCGCATGAGCTGCTGTTGTCCTTAATGCCATAGGAAGTGTTCTGTGGTACTTTGTTATCATGTGCATAGCGCAAGTTCAGGACCTTTCTTTTCCAGTATTACCCTTTCAGATTTAAATTGCGTTTACGTGGGAACAAATGCATAGACTTGTGGCAGTCAGTATAATGATAGGACTGCATGCATTTAATTTGTAAAAGCCTTGGTTATATCAAATACCCTTTCACGTTCTTATTTTGAACTAATACTGGCCTAGTCAATACTGTGTATTGTAAAACCATTTTTCTTTTATACTCCAAAGGTTTTAAATGCTATGTTAAAGGAAGTATGTACAGCATTACTGGAAGCTGATGTTAATATTAAACTTGTGAAGCAACTCAGAGAAAATGTCAAGTAAGTGAAATAATCAAAATGCATTTAATTTATGATGTTTGTAAAAGTTGTAATTTGAGGCTACAGAAGAAAAACTAACTTCTAACTTCATATGGTTTTCTTAGACACACCCAGTTTACCTTTAACAGGAAAATACAGTTTGAACTAAATGTCTAGCCAGATCTATCAAAAGAATCTTTATCAAGTTTAGCCAGTTACTGCTGTTATAATCTTGTTTCAAAAAACTGTTGCTGTCCTCAGTTGTGGTGTAATAAACAAGTTCTTTGTTACTTCCTAGACACCTCATCTTCACATGTTCTCTGCTGGATATAAATAGATCTGTGTATATGACCAGTACTGTTACCTTGGCTATTTTCAGATGTGTAATTCAAGTAGATGCACGTATTTTAGAAACCTGTTTTTGTACTGCATACAGAAGTAACATCTCCAATGCATGTCTTTGCTTAAATACGTCCTCTCTGAAGACTCAGGGCAAATCAGAGTGCTGTTCCAGTTGCAAAGATTTCATTTATTACTAGGTTTAAGTGATGCTGTAAGTTATGCTAGTGTTTCATGATTTTCTTAAACTCAGGTCTGCAATTGATCTTGAAGAAATGGCATCTGGCCTTAACAAAAGAAAAATGATTCAGCATGCTGTCTTTAAGGAACTTGTTAAGGTAGGACATCAGAATTCTGTATGATGTCACTTTTCTTGTACAGCCTCAGCTGTGGAAGCAGTACAGTAGCAAGCAAAGCTTTAAGGTTATTGTGTGGTACCTGCAGTTAGGTTTTCTGTTGTAAAGCTTCTTACTACTGCAAACAGTAGTACTTTTATGATTGAAGCTACTTTCTGGGCATCTTTCAGACTAACTTCAGTCTAGGCTACGAGTTCAGCTGTTCTTAATCTTCAGTTGAAATTTAAAGCCAAAATAAGGGTAAAGTACTACTAGCTTCTGGACTATCTTTGGTTGTCCCAGAAACGTGCCTTTGCTACACTAATGGAGATTTGTTCAGACTACTTATAAACCTTTGAAAAAGTGTGTAGTAACAACTCAGCGGTTCATGGCAACATATCTGTTTAATCTGCCTGCTTGGTCAAATTGGCACCTGGGTGTCAGTGTTCTATCACATTTCTGGTTAACAGTACAGTCTTTTGTTCTTCTGTAGTTTGTGCCCACCCATGTGATGGTTCTCTGGTGATGTGTGGTTCTCATGTGATTCTACTCATTTGAGAAGTGAGGCAGCAAGCCTAAAAAGTCTTCAGTACTGTAGGATTTTCACCAGAAGAGGTCCATCTTAAGCAGTGATGGTGGGGTGGAGGTCACGTTTGTGTTGGTTGTTGTACTTGTGCCACATACACAGGCCACCCTGACTTTGGTGCTTGATGCTAGAAATTAATTAATGTTGTTACTGTTGCATAGTTGCTATACATAACACCATATACTGTAGATATCTGGCACAGGTTGTTGATGTTCACTGTAAAATGATCCAGCATCTAAGCCAAATTAAGACTAGAATATGCAAAAATTGGTTTGTCCCACTGAATATAAAACCAGGCATATACCATGACTGTGACACTGACTCTCCCGTGCTTCTGAAATTCAGTTTTGCAACATATATTATACTTTGTTCTTTAGCTTGTAGATCCTGGAGTCAAAGCATGGACACCCACCAAAGGAAAACAGAATATTATAATGTTTGTTGGTTTGCAAGGAAGTGGTAAAACAACGACCTGTTCAAAGGTAACTTTCACTGAATCCGTTTGCATGGGTTTGTTTTTTTTTCTTTGGGGAGATGGTGGTCATTGGACTCCTTTGTTAGGATTCGCTTATGATCTGTGCTGTTTCTATTAATATGAAAGTACTAACTGATTACAATATAGAAATATTTTTGCAGAGGGATTTCTGAGATGAGTGTCCAGATAATATTCTTTTGGGGAAATTTATGGCTTGTAGGACTACCTTCAGGATTTGTTTTAAACTAAACTCTTGATGAAACAATACCGTGTATGAATAAGAAAGATTCTTTCTATTCTTCATTTTCTGGGTTTAAGACTAGTGCTATGAATGGAACCTATCTCATTCCGTCACCTATTTAGGGGAACCAGTGGAAGTTAGCCTCTGTGTTAGATATTTCATTAAATATGAGTGGGTGGTGTGAAACCAAATCCAGTCCCAAAATTGATTGAGGAAACTTGGATTTGTATTTTTAAGTCTAAAAAAGAATGCTCTAAATCAATGCTTAACCTGTTTATGATGGTTGTTGGAAGGAAAAATTATCCTTTGGAGAAAGACTGATGCATCTTTATTGCTTTTTTTTAGTCATCTGCTTTGGAGATTCACGCATAGGCTGTGCCAGTGTATCACTGCTCTAATTTCATACGACTTTCCTAGTGCTTCTGTAGGCAAACTGTATTTTGGAAGTTTCTCTTTGGTCAATCAAATGTTCTGTGAATGTACATTGTACCAGTGAAGCTGAGTGTTACAAGAAAGTAAGGATTCCATCCATCACTTTGAAACATGTCCTTGCAATGGAAATATTTTTGTTCCTCTGGAAGTACAGAAACAAAGAGCTCTACAAATTGTAGCCATTACAGTACTTAATGTTGAAATGCTTGCTGTTTTGGGTAGCTTCTAAAAGCTAGACCTATCTGCAGTATTAACAGTAAGCAGAATCCAGGAGTCAGTAAAATGGGAACTGGAATTATTTGTAGCTGTTTCTAGCTGAGGAAACTGAAATCAGAAGCAGTGTCAAGCAGCTGTTCTCTATGAATAATTATTAAAGGCAAGATGAACATACTCTTCTAAATAATGGAGATGATCACACTTGATACTGGCACAGTGTTACTAAGTGGTCTCCGTTACAAGACGGCTGGCTTGACTTTGTGTCCTCTGTATGTACTTCAGTGACTTATAAGCTGTTACGCAGTTTCATAGTTTCTAGTGGGATTTTAATGTAACTGTTTTCTTTGGATTTCTTTTCACAGTTAGCATACTTCTATCAGAGAAAAGGTTGGAAGACATGTTTAATATGTGCAGACACATACAGAGCAGGTAATACAGTCTTTAATGATGTGGTTCTATATCCTAACACTTGCAGATTTTTATTTTTTTTTCAAACAGTCCCTTGACTATACCTGTCTTACAGGTGCTTTTGACCAGTTAAAGCAGAACGCCACAAAAGCAAGAATTCCCTTTTATGGGAGGTAAGCATCTTTCAGAACCAGTTTGGAGAAAGATTCAACTCCAGTCATGTGGTGTTCCTTATTGAACGTCTCACACTGAGCTCCATTCAGTGTTGCTTCATTACTTTGATTTTATTATAATATTTGCTCTGGTCAGATGAAAATTCTGCCTAGTTCTGTATGCTGGCTGCCAGTAGTAGCAGGTGGAGATAGTGAGCTGATAGAAGAGATCAGGCATCCAGGGATAATTCCCTAGAATGTTCTTTCAGCGTAGAGCAGTTTATAGGCCTTTACCAGACACATTCAGATTTTCAGGAAGTACCTTTACAGATCAAAAGATACGACTTTTGGACCTTTTAATTTTTATTGTCAAGCAGGCACAGCAGTGGACCTAAAATACCTTTTATAAAGCAGTAAATAACTTTCCTCTAAGCTTCACTGGAGGTGTGCTGTCTAGGTGCTCAGTTAAATCTTATTTCAGAGAAGGGCTAGTAGAACATAGTGCAGTCTTCAGCAGGTGAGACAGGCAGTACTTTGTGCTTCAGTTCACTGAATAGTAAGGGAAAATGACTTAGGCATATTTTTAGTCAATTTTTGCTTGCCATAAGAGGAAGTCCCTCTTGAAATTCAGATAGATTTACAGTTAACAAGTTTACAGTCAAGTGATGAAAGTTTGAGTTTCTCTGGGAACAAATAATTTCATATATATATAGATGTTTCTCTTTGTGATCAGTTACACAGAAATGGATCCTGTAATTATTGCTTCGGAAGGTGTTGAGAAATTTAAGAATGAAAACTTTGAAATAATCATTGTTGATACCAGTGGACGTCACAAACAGGAAGACTCTTTGTTTGAAGAGATGTTACAAGTTGCTAATGCCATAGTGAGTAGTTTCAAGAAATACAATAACTTCTGTTATAGTAATTTGACTACAATTCGTTTGTGTTTATCTTCTAATGTTCTTTGTGGATTTTGCTCCTCTGGAATGCATCAGCACTTTAACTCCCAGATTATATTAGAAATTAGAAACAGATACGCATAAACAAGGGCTGGATGATCAATGCTTGATAGTTCTGTGTCAGTTTTAATTCTTGTATCTGTAATTCAAGGTTGCTTGCACAAAAGTAGACCACTGTTCTTGCTTTAACTTTTCAGGATCTTCGCATTGATAAACTAGATGGAAGAACCAGTCTGATCTGTTTGCCTGTAGCTGTGTACTAAATTTTCTGTGATTGTCATGAATAATTGCCCTGAAACAGAGGAGATGATTGGATAACTTCCAACAGTTTTGATGTGTGAATGAAGCTGGTGGTTTTTGTATGGCCTTAAAGTCAGGCTATTTGTTTGATTCTCTGGTCTTGTGTGACAATATGACACTTCCCACACAACTTCTGATGGCTAATAGCTAACTTGTTTTCAGAGGAATGGATGTCTAAAAGCTCTTAATGTAAAACCAAATGGAAGATGATGTTAGCTGTTAATTGCTTGTAGATGCTAATTAGCTCATTGGCTCAGATACTGGCTGAAATCATTCAAAACATAATAACTGTAAACCTATTAGATTTTAATATTCTTTGTTGTAGAGAAGTCTTTTATGTAGTCATACAGCATCAGAGTTTTCAAATGGTCCTTTGACAATACTGTTCATAAAACAGTTGCCTTTATTGTTTTAAACTGCACAGCCCTTACAGACCGTTACTGCAGTAAGTTCTGCTACTGAACATAATGCACAAGCACTACTTAAGAAAGCAGGAAATGATTATTTTGTGTCTCTCATTCTCCTAGCAACCAGATAACATTGTTTATGTGATGGATGCTTCCATTGGCCAAGCTTGTGAAGCTCAAGCTAAAGCTTTCAAAGATAAAGTAGATGTAGCTTCTGTTATTGTTACTAAGCTTGACGGGCATGCAAAAGGAGGTGGAGCTCTTAGTGCGTAAGTATTGTGATATAACGGCGTCCAGTGTCTGGCCGTGCATGGACAACGTGCATGAAGTGTGTTAGTGTCTCACAGAAACATGTCCTGTGAAAGTGCCACTGTCAAACTGCACAGAATCTGAGACTTCAGTCAGTAACAGTTATGTTCTTGCCCTGCTGCTGGTGGATAGGATCACCCATTGATACTTAGTGTCAGTCAGAATCAGGTGTTGCCACGTACTTCCAATACAGTAGTGTGTATTGTCACATGTCAGACTTCTGAAAACAGCATCAAGCAATTACATTTATAGCATCTTGCGTATCGGGGACTTTTACCAAAAATACAAATTTGGACTTAATAGATGGAGCTTACCTGAAAAATTTTGCTTCTCGTTTAATGCCCAGGATTTTTTTCTAAAGGGGAAAAACTCTAGCTATTCATATGTAATGGCTTAAAACTGTGATGCAAACCAAACTTCCGGATCACCTGTGTCCAGCAGTTAGGTAAAAAAAATTAGTCTGCAGTCATACTTTCCCAAATGCCATTCTTGTTGGACTTCTTGCGTACTGTATCTTGACAGACTCTATTGACTGGAAAATGTTACATTTTATCTTCAGCCTTATATGATGGCATGTCAGACTAATCTCCAGCTGCGTTCCGATGATACAGCTTGCATAGAGCTGAGATGGTTTGTCCAAACAGTCAAAGTTAACTGACACCAACTTACTAAATAGCTGTCCCATCTTAAGTCTTAGAGTTCTTAAACTGCCATATCTATTTTGCTGTTATTTATAGTGTAGTGATGGAAAACTAAACTTAAGAGCAAAATGAAAATACCAAAAGCTTGTTCCAGTTCTCATGTGCTTGTATGTGTGAAGTTTGCTGTGTTTGTTCTATGCTTTCTGCAGACTGGAAGCTGAGTTTGTCTAAAAGCTAGTGCCAATGATTGATTGGTGAAAAGGTTCTGATTTTTCCTAATGTCTAAGCTTTTTTTTTTGCTGTGTTGAAAATGAGATTGCTGCCTGTTGTAGGAGGTACCTTGAAAAAGTAATCAGTGCCTGTCTCATCTGACCTCCCAATATTAGGATAAAATAGGGATGATTTTTCTTTTTCCTCTCAAGTTTCCTAAACTCAGCAATAAAAATAAGCAGCTTCTATTTCTGTTGATGATTTTTCAAAGCAGAGTTTGTATTCTACAAAGTACTAATTAAAGAAATGTGTTGTCAGCTACCCATCCTAAATGCTGGATGTTTTTGCATTAATAGTTTGAGGAGTAAGAAAGGTACTTCAGATTGTTGATGATACCTAGCTAATTATGTCAGTAGGTGGTATAAAAGATGGGTGGGTTTTGAGAGGCTATTTCATGAAATATGTTCTACTGCAGAGTTGCTGCCACAAAGAGTCCTATTATTTTTATTGGAACTGGCGAACACATAGATGATTTTGAACCCTTTAAAACACAGCCTTTCATCAGCAAACTTCTTGGTATGTACTACGTACAACTGTACTTAAAAGACACTTTGACTTGGATAATAGGGAGTCAAAGTGTAATTTTTTTTAATGTTAACTTAAGAGCTGGTTTGGTTTTTCTTCCAGGTATGGGTGATATTGAAGGACTGATAGATAAAGTAAATGAATTAAAGTTGGATGATAATGAAGCACTCATAGAAAAGCTCAAACATGGTAAGTTATTCCGAAGGCCTGAGTAGCGTGTGTGTTACCATGACCTAATCATGGCAGGTTCTCTCAGAGACGTAGACCACTGAGTTAGTTTGCTACGCGTAGAGACGAGTAACTTGTTTCGTATGCATAGTGAAGAATGGTTATTCTTACTCTAACAAATGTTGCAGGCAAGTAAATAGAGTTGTGTTTTTCAAGTGATAAGTCTGTCAGCCTGTGACTGTCTGTAACTGCAGAATAACTAACTTAAGTCTTAAGTGTGTGCCATCTAAAAATGTTTAGTCATGTTAATAGTGGAGAGGGGGCTTATTTATCTACTCATCTATGCAGTATAGTGTTTACCTTGTAAATATAAAGAATAATTTAGAAAGGACAGTAAGACCAAAATGCTAGTGTGACTTTTGCTAATCTTTTTTTTGTTGTTGTACTTCAGGTCAATTTACATTGAGAGATATGTATGAACAATTCCAAAACATCATGAAAATGGGACCATTCAGTCAGATCTTGGTTAGTTTACAAAAAAAATCATTTTATCAAATTCTCATTTATATTTCACAAACTTCTGCTGTAAGCTTAAAACTCATCATTGAAAGTGGTGCTAGAGTCTGTGCTTTTGTTTTTCAAAAAGGTGAAATGATTGGTCTACTGTGATATGTAACTACTGAACTAAAACTTGCTGTCCATATTTCTGGCTGCTGAATTGAAGTTAGCTTTGCCTATTCTGACACAGCTTTTGTCTTCCGTTTTTGAAACAAGGGTATGATCCCTGGTTTTGGAACTGACTTCATGAGTAAAGGCAATGAGCAAGAATCCATGGCAAGGCTAAAGAAACTGATGACTATAATGGACAGTATGAATGACCAAGGTAAAACAAACTTCACTCACTGTTTTTTTTCTCCAGTGTCAAACCAAGCTTCTTTACAGAGATCTTTTTGGAAACAAGTTGGACATAAGGCAGCACCTACAGCGACAGAAAATTACGAGGAGCACTTACTGCTCTTAGAAATGGCAAAGAGTGCATATGTGTCTCAAAATATTGAGGGATACCTCGACAATTACCTATTGCTGCTCTATCTTGTGTGGAATAGGTGGGATTTGGAAGCATTCCATCGGAAATAATGTATTTTTATTTTTCATAGTGTAACTGTGCTTCTTAAATTATTAACACAATACTTGGAAATTAAAAAGCTACATTCATCTTTAATCCGTCATTGCTGCCTGTCTGTTTACCCACCCTCAAATTTACTTGGTGACATAGCCTGGTCTCTGGAATTCAAGGTGTGTTGTTTCTAATCCACCTGTAACTCTTGTGGGAGAAGTATGCTCTCACCCTTACGCTAAACCCATTAATATGGCTGAAGACCAAGTATGCTGAGAGCAGAATTTATTCAGGCGACTTTTTCTATCATGATGGTGATTAACGTATGAAAACAACGGCTTTTTAATGCTATTCCCTAGAATAGTGTATCTCAATTATTTATGTAAAATTCTGCATTGTCACTTCTAAATCTAGGATTTTGTTTTGTAGCTCAAAACTAAATTCTCAACAATAATGAGAACAAGTTTGCTACCAGCTGTAACAGATTTTAATGTCAGTAACTGAATGGATTTTTCTTTCCCACACTGATTGCAGAACTTGACAGTACAGATGGTGCCAAAGTTTTCAGTAAGCAGCCAGGAAGAATCCAAAGAGTAGCAAGAGGTTCAGGTGTTTCTACCAGGGATGTTCAGGAGCTTTTGACCCAATACACTAAGTTTGCACAGATGGTGAAAAAGATGGGAGGCATCAAAGGGCTTTTCAAAGGTAAAAAAAAATAAAATCTGTTAACTCAGTGGGGAGGTCACTTGATGTGTGAATGCAGAGGAAATGTGAAAATGTCAATTAGGTGTTGGGAGAGGAGAAGGTGAGTTGTAGCTCACTCATTTTCATAATGTTTGAAAGCTTTTATGTAACTGGTAAGAGCTGCACTGTTCTTCATGACACTGATGTGTAACTTAGCAATGAAAACTCATGTTTTTTTGGCTTGAGTAGAAGTAGTGATGAACTTTGTACACTCTACTACAATACTGACACTTCATGCTGTTATGTGGGGCACAGGGACTGTTGATCCTTAAAATCCTTTTAAGTGGCTGATGTAGTAAGTTTTGATCATGGACTTGAATAGATTTGAATCTAAAACTGTGGAATTAGGAGATAAAATTCTGAGTTATTTTATTTTCAGCCCCATATATTAATCTATTTTCTTACAATTGCTGCTTTCATTTTTTTAGGTGGTGATATGTCAAAGAATGTAAACCCATCTCAGCTGGCGAAACTGAACCAACAGATGGCAAAGATGATGGATCCAAGAGTTCTTCATCATATGGGTACGTGTTGGCTTTTTACAGCTTCAAGAGCGGACTACCAATTACAGTGGAGCATTTGAAACGTAGAAGAGAGGAAGGTGTACATTATATGTCACTATTTTAAGTATTTTTAGGTTTACTAACAAGAATCAGAAAGTTTAGTCCCTATATTATGAATGCATTGCGCTTACCAGTGCTTAATCTAATATCTTCATTTGGATTCGGCTCTCAAAGTGAGCAACTGGAGTGGTGTCGGATGAAATAGTACAGTGATGACTTGAAGCATGACTGTGGTAAAGCAAACCTACACCTAAACTTCCCTTCTCTTCTAAGTTTTGCTTCAAATAGTTAAACTTGACAAGAGTAGCTTTCAACAAAGACTCCCATACTGGAACCGTACTAATTCTTAATGGTCACTTCTTCAAGGTTTTTTCTTTTGTCTACATCTTAATGCATAACTCATCTTAAAACCTACTTTGGTGTTTTGCAGACATTTCTGTAATTACTCGCTCAGCTGTTTGTTTTTGGTAGCCATTTAAACCTGGCTTAGCAGTCTTGGGCTTCTGTGTTTTGTATTATTATTGAAATAGTGTGTGTGCTGTATTGAGGCCTCTGAAGCGAGACAGCTGTGCTTGAGTTAACTAACACATGCATGTTCTCACTTACTCTCCGCAGGTGGCATGGCAGGATTGCAGTCAATGATGAGACAGTTTCAACAAGGTGCTGCTGGGAATATGAAGGGCATGATGGGATTCAATAATATGTAAAGAAGCCTTAATAAAAATGGACTTGGTTGACTCTTCGTTGCAACTTCAGTGCAAGAATTTGCTTTCTTCCTTTTTACAGTGATGGGGGAGTGGTCTTTTGAAAAATCTTATTCAGGCTTCTCAGTTTCTACATCTAATTTCTGAAAACTATTTTTGCTTAAATTAGTTCCTCTCCGCTAATACCTGATGGCACAAAGAGTAATTCAATTTAATAAAACAAAATCATGATGTAAAATTTTAATATTTAGAGACACTTTTTAATTGTTTACATCAAATGGCAGCCATTATATTTGTAAACAGCCCTGATCTTTGGTTATAGTAACATAAAATGTCACAAATATACTGTAAAATAAAATCTAAGTGGTTATAAAGAAGGGAATAGTCTGTTTCTTCAATTCTTTCATAACTGTTCTTTATCAGTATGTAATGAAATAATTTCCTTAGTTTGATTTGTTTCTAATGACTGTTGTAACTCATGTTTGGCGTGGATACTATAAGAAATGTGCTGTTGCTGCCCCGGTGTTCTCCTTGGAGCATTTTTAGAAGGTAGATGTTCTGTGCTCAGGTTTGTACAAAACTGTGCTCTCCAGAATTTTGTCATTCTTTCCCTATACATAAAGAATGAAGAGACTAAAAACATACAGGTATGCAGATACTGAACTGTCTCATACTGAAGACAATCTTCATACCAGGGTGCCACTTAAGCAGCTCTCTTTGTTATGGAGATAATTTCTAATACAGACTGTATGGAATTCTGTGCTGGTCCTGAACTTAAAACAGCCACAGCTGCATCTGACAGAGCATATTGCCCTAACTCAGCTACAATCTGATCTTAATTTCCTACAGCATTTCTTCTCTTAATATTTCAGTTTACTGTGGTGGTTTAAAAAGGGTGGGATCTACAGGCACAGGTAGACCAGATGAACCTTGAAATCCAATATCCATCTTGGCAAGTACAGCAAGATCTTTCACCCTTATCTTAAGGCAACAGGTTATATTATGAATTTATTTTAATACACTGCAGAGTGCAGTTGTAAACGGACACCCATCTCTTGAGCAGCACACAATATACAAAACCATCCGCAAAGAGTAGCAAATAAATGGTGGTTTGGAATGCAGTTGGTAGGGGAGAGGGGAGGGTGAAGTTGGGTGATGGAAACTGAACTTGAATAGGCATATTGAAGAGGAACAGTGAAGCACTGTGCTTCTGGCCAGGCTCAGTCAGACCGTCAAGTTACCAACATTTAACACTTTTCAATTCATTGCATACATTTCCAAACTACTGCTACCAGCCAGGAAGAGAGCTGTCACTGGCTGTGCGTTGGCAGAGGCAAGATGGTGTCGTCTAGTCCTAGCTGGCACCTCAGGACCCTGCAGTTGCTTGCTCACTCTTCCTAGTGGGATAGGGGAGATACTCTGAAGGGTAAAAGTGAGAAAACTTGTGGGTTGAAATAAAAACAGTTTAATAAGGAAAGTAAAAGCTGTGCACACAAGCAAAGGAAGGAATTCAGTCTCTGCTGCCCATCGGCAGGCAGGTGTTCAGCCATCTCCAGGGAAGCAGGGCTCCATCACGCATAACGGTTACTTGGGAAGGCAAACACCGCCACTCCAAACTTCCCCCCCCCTTCCTCCTTCTTCCCCCAGCTTTATGTGCTGAGCATGGTGTCACACGGCAGGGAATATCCCTTGGGTGAGTTGGGGTCAGCTGTCCTGGCTGTGTCCCCTCCCAGCTCCTTGTGCACTCCCAGCCTCCTCACTGGTGGGATGGGGTGAGAAGCAGAAATGGCCTTGGCTCTGTGTAAGCACTGCTCACCAGTAACTAAAACATCCCTGCATTATCAACACTGTTTTCATCACAGATCTAAAATGCAGCCTCACATTAGCTGCTAGGAAGAAAATTACCTCAGCCAAAACCAGCACACAAGGGCAAGTTCAGAGAGCATTTCCTTTAAAAGTGTAAGATGTGTCAATTGTTATTTCTAAGGTATACACTGGATTAAACAAATATCAATATATTGCTCTTACCTTAACGTGCCAAATAGAAAAGACTTTGGAGCCTTCTTGGAATAATTGCCTAAAGATCTCAAGTTTAACCAAAAGCAAACAAAAAAAAAATTAATGTTGGAGGCACTTACAAAATCCTCTCATAGCTTTACAGGAGAACAACAATTTCAGGGAGTGTGGGCAATACTTTTTTATTCTCATGGTTTGACCCGGCAGCCGCTCGCTCACGCCTCCCCTTCCCCCCAGCAGGATGGGGAGAGGAAATGGACAAAAGGGGAAACTCGTGTGTTGAGATAAAGACAGTTTAGTAAGACAACACAAGAAATACTACTACTACCACCAATAATAATAAATATGCAAAACAAACTATATATGATACAATTTTCTCACTGCCTGATGACTGATTTGCAGCCAGTCCCCCAGCAGCAATTGTGGAACCTGGAACTCACAGATTTTGCAAATTTCACAAAATTCCTGAAAAAACCCGAACTCCTGGAAAATTGGAACTCCTGGACCAGAGAGGATTTGAATCCATGGGAAAGAGAAAGAGAGCTTCCTGTCCCCCAGCCAATCCCCTCTCATAAACTGAGCATGATGTCCATGGTGTGGAATATTTCCACGGGCCAGCTGGGGCTCGCTGCCTGGCTGTGCTCCCTCCCAGCTCCTGCACACCTGCTCATCAGCCGAACATGGGAGACTGGGAAAAGTCCTTGATTTCTTAGCTACACCTGAAAACATCAGTGTTAGCAACATTCTTCTGGTACTAAATCCAAAATGCAGCAGCTGCTGAGAAGAAAATTAACTCTGTCCCGGCCGAAACCAGGACATTTGTGTTTGTGGGTTCTGCAGAGCACAATGTGTAGAAGAAAATGCGAAAGCTGTTGCAGGAGAACAGAAGTATCATGTTATGCATGTTCTCTCAATTCTGTATTCTGAATTGGAGACTTGGTTGCATCAAGCTAGGAGAGGCCATGTGAAAAGAGTGTCAGCAAGTGCCATGAGTAACAGCTCTCCCAGCACCACTTTCTTGCATTAGGCTTCGTGTACTCATCCTCCACGGGATCTCACCGTGTTCTGCAGAAAAGCTTTCTCTGGCAATACAAGAAGCCTGAAAAGTCAGAGGCAAACTTCCCTGGAAATGCTGAGAAGGCTGAGGGCTGTCTTTCTGTGCCTATCTTAGTGAAGGCTCTTGCTGCTGCTCAGCCACGTGTGCTGGTTTGGTGTCTGTACACATGGCTGAATGGGAGTCCGTGAGAACGTGAAGAAGGTAAGGAAGGGTTCGGGTAACGAGACAGTTGTAGCGCCCGGGGAAGGCCACTAGAAAGAGCCAGTGGCCAAGAGAATGACGTTCAAAAGGCGCTCAACTCGATTTCTGCCTTAGAAGTGCACCCTTATTTCAAAACCAGTGACACCCTGCCTTCACCCTTTTCTCTGGTTACAGGAGGTTAATAAGCTTTGACATCCAGCACACTGATATAGAAGTAGGTATCTGTTGCGTGTTTACTTTTTTTGAAGACCGTGATTGTTCTGTAAAAGTAGCAGACCTTCACCAGCAGTGGAATAATCATGTATTGTTGGCGCATGCTCTACCACTTTGCTGGATTTTGAAGGAAGATCCTACCCATAGGGCTAGAACAACAGGTTTGAAGGAATTTTTTTACTCCTTCAAGAAAGAGGAGGACCTTGGCAGCTCAAATATAAATATGCTCTTATTGCAGCTAGGGCAAAGGATGCGTGTAGTTCATGGCAACTATTCTTAAGCCTCTCTGAGCAGCCTAATAAGAGAAAATAACTATGACGGTCCATAGATAGCTTTGTGATAGGAGCTGGACAACTAACCATTAGCACACACAAATAACCATGGAAAGGCACAGGCGTGGGTTTATTTGCTAACAGTCTTTACCTTTCCTCAGGACTCTCAATATTGACACACTTGCTAAATCTGTTAAACTTGTCTAAGTTGCAAATAGGTAATTGTTCTGGGAGGTGAAAGATTAACTTCGGTGTTGCCGTACAGCTGCTATAATCACAGTAGAGGCAAAGGAGAGCAAGTAGTCTGGTTGATGATTTAATACTGTTCTTTAAGAGTTGCTACTCTGTTTCAACCAGCCCACACTAAACAGAATGTAGACTCTACTACACGTAAGAGGCATTTATGTGCCCTTACAGTAGCTTGTTTCTTTGGAGTTTTAAGTAATAACTCTTTGTTAACACGCAAAGCAGATGCTCAGTCCTGTACTAAGATAGTAGCCTGATCTTTCATTCATGTGTTTCTGTAATCATTCTGTAATCATTTACGTGCGTGTAAAGCATTCTGTCTGTCAGACCGTTCCACGAGCAGAACATTTTCTGCCTTGTAAGCCTGGAATGTCTATACTTCACCTCAGACTTCTAATCTGTTTTGGAATCCGGATAATGCTTCGGTAATATGGCTAAGAGAGTGCTCGAGAGCCCATCTGTGCCGCAGCCTGGAGTTCTTGGGAAGCTTTTCCCAGCGGCATAGGGCGTAAGGATGGCTCTTGCTGTCCTGCACATCAGTGCATGCTACAGCCACGGGCGCCAGCCTTCCAGAAAAAACACATAAAATCTCTCGCTCCTCGGTTCCCACAATAAAGGGTGTCCCGAAGGCTGCCGCCTCCCGCGGTTTTCACGAGCGGCTGGCGCCGGCTGAGGAGCCCCCCGCCCGGGCCAGGCCTGGGCCCTGCCGCAGGCCCGGAGGCCTCGGCGCAGGCCGGGGACGGGGCCGGCGCGGCGGGGCGAACCGGCCGCTGCCACGCAGCCCTTTGCGGAGGGGCAGCTTCCCCGGGGTGTGGGCACGGCCGGGGCGGGCCCCCCCCCTGTCCCCAGCTGGCCAGCGCGGCCCGCCCCGGCGGGGGCAGCGGGCGGCGGCCCGGCGGGCTCCAAGCGCCGCCCCGGCGGGCCGTGTGACGGGCGGCGCCGCCCGGCTGCTCGCCTCCACGGGCCGCGGCGGGCCCGCTGCCGCCCTCCCCCGGCGCCACGGCGGGCGGGAGGATGGAGCAGGGGCTGTCCGCCATCACCCTCTACTGCGCGCCCGCCGCCGGCCCCGCCGCTGCCGCCTGCGCCATGGAGCCCGAGCAGGTGAGCGGGGCCGGCGGAGCGGCCTCTCCCCGGTGCCGCCCGGGAGTGAGGCGCGGGAGGAGGCCGCTTCCGGAGGAGGGCGAGGCCCCTCGGGCCGCGGCGGCGCTGGGGCCCGGCCGGGGGGCGGGTGGCGGCCCGGGGCCTGACCCTCCCCGGGCGGGCGTGGGGGGAGGAGGCCTGTCCGCCCGCCCGCCCGGCGCTCTGTAATTACAGCCGAGCCCGGTGAACGTGACGTGGAGCCGGGCGTCCGCTGCCCGCCGCGCTGGGAGCTCGGTGGCGGGGCCCGCCGGTGCCGGTGTCCGTGGGAGCTGGGCCGCCCGCCGGGCGTTGCGCGGGGCCGTTCCCAGTGCCGCGGTTCGGGGGCGTCCGGTCTGAGCAGCTGTCCCGTCGCGGGGTCGTTTTGTTGGCTTCTCTTTCTGCTTTACTACAGCTGAGACACGAGGGTGGGAAGTCAGGCAATATGAAAAATTTAAATCAAACACCCCATCCCCCGCCAAAGAAACAACCCCTAGCCAGAAGAAGTACCGCGAGCGAGAGGAGCAAGGCAGGCGAGACAGCACGGGTGGGAGTACTTCTTGTCCGCTGTTAGCGGGCAGCAGGTCTGTACAGACCGAGCTCCTCGTCTTGCTGAGGGAGAGCGGACGCCGCAGACTGGAATGCTTTGGGTCGTCAGCTGGCGTGAGGGTACCTGAGTCCCACAGGTTGAAAGATGCCCAAGTGAGCAGTCTGCTCTCCCTGTCGCTTTTTGCTTTTATTCTTCCTCTCCTTGATGAAACTTGGCGTTATTGCATCACCTGGTGTTAGTTGTGTGAGCTTTCCTAGCTCACCTGCAGGTGTGCTGGCACACCTCATCCTTAATTGTAGTTAATTTATTTTGGCATTTTGGATGTGGACTGAAATTCCATTGTTCTGGGTGTTGTACTAACACTGTCAAAACGTGCCCTGCCCTCCCTGCTCCTGGCCAACGGGTGAGGTAAGAGAGTGGCTGTAAGGAGGGCGACCAAGCAGCCGCAGATTCAGACGCTGGCTTCCTGACAGGCAAGGTTTGTGTGGGTGCCATAAAGGCAAGAGAAATTCCAAGAGAGCATCTAAAAGGAAAAGGAAGTCACTTTACAGCGTTTGCCGAGTACCTGAAGAGTGTTAGCTAGTGTGGCGAAGGCGCACGGGCGACTGGCCTCTCCGTGTCTGACACTTGCCGGAATAGAAGCCGAAGTAAATAATTGTGGCATGTGGTTAAGACAAATGCGGAGTCTTTCAAGACCCGTATAATGTGTTGGAGAGGGATGAGCCTCTGGAAAAAAATGAGGTGGCAGCCTGACCAAAGCCATGGAGTAGAAGAATCATCTTTGTAACAACTTCTTGATCAAATTTGTAAAGGGGGATGAAAAATGTAAAGCCTCAAAGAGGAGATACTGTAAAGTTTCAGCTATAAAGTGAGCGTAGCTGCCAACTCTAGAGTATATCTGCATTGCCACAGTTTTGGAAAGATAATTTAGAGGTGCTGAACTTTCTGCTTGCAGCTGGGAGGGTTGCCTTTTATTGGTGTTGTGAATGTAAAAATGAAAAGGACGGATGCTACAGTGATGACTAAAACCCGCATCCAGGTTTGACTAGGTAATAACAAAAGCAGCAGCTGATACGTATTATTTAATTTAATAATTTAGGACTCTGAACCAGATTACTAAGGGAATCGGATTTCTCACTCCTTGATGAATCCTTACTGTGTTGAGCTACTGCATTTGTCTGAAGCTTTGGTACCAGCACCAGCCACGTGGAGCTGCTTGCTGTAGGTAGTGTAAGTGGAGTGTGGGATGGGTGTGCAGGGAATTAAAGCCTGCTTTTTATACTTTAAATATTAACTACAATCTTTTTCAAAGTTAAAATGTTTGAAGTGTTTGAGTTAAACGAGCCAAGATCAGAACGAGAGACTGTGCATTTAGAGGAGCTCTGAGAGGAGGCTCATGTTGCTTGCTGTTACTAATCGCAGTAGTATTTGTGATGCTGTGGTGCAAGAAACGGTGCTCTTCAGCACTGTGACTAAACGTGGAAAATGGCATCATTGTACGATGCCAATAAAGGAGCATGAAATTTTCGTGAAAGGCTGATTCTTTGGTGCTCTTTGCCCCCAAAAATACAGAACTGAGTCACAGTGAGTGGCGCCTGCTTTTTATAGCAGCAAGGAGCGCTCCCTGCACTTAGGTTGTTTTGCTGTTTTCAGCATTCATTTTTTTTGTAGCTTTGCTATTCTGCTCCTGCGCTGTTCCCAAGGTGGATACGCAGCAGAGAGAGTCTGCTGGGACATGGCTAGTCAGTTTTGTCTTTCTACATGCAAATGTAATTCTGTGTGAAAATGTAATGCTGTTTCAGCTGCATTACCCCACTGAAAGCTTGCCACTTGATTCAGGAAAACACCCGAGATGTGCCGTGGTAGCTAAAGAAATGCTAGGGGAAGCTGAAATGACTTGCAGTTTTGAGAAGCGGTGGTACGAGGACCAGGGGAGATGATGAGTGTGCGCTCTCTCTCGACACTGTCAGCACGTGGTCTTTACCTTCCCTCCCTCTTCTCTGTGGGCAGGAGAAGAATCTGTTGTCGGGACTGAAGGAAGCTGTTCTGCTCCCCACGGCCCCCTCCTGCCCCTCTCTCTGCCTTTCCCAGTTTACCAAGCCTGTTTGTGTTGCAAAGCTGGTTTATGTATTCTAGCAGAAGAGGTGGGAATGGTGATGCTGTGCTTGCAATGATTAAGGGATTTTGTATAACTATGTCATAAAATATGTATTTTTATTAATAATTTTGAATTGTGATCTGTGGAGACCATTGGGTTTGCACAGGCAAGAAGTCAAAAACTGGAATGTGCCCGTTTTATGCAACGTGATTTCTGTGTACGCGTACGCACATCTCATTCCTGACCACAAGGTTTCAAATTACGTGAGCTCGTACATTTTTCAAAACCTGCGTGGTGTGTTAAAAACATGTGGCTGGTGTGTCCTAACCTCTGTGTCCTCCTCGGCGTGACAGAAGTGTTTTCAGAACAGTTTTATGCATTTGATGCAGTAGTATCTAAGAGCTCTACCAAGGCTCTGTTTTGACAGATACAACACAAAAGCTCACTGAAATTCTCTGGCAGCAGGAGTTACTAGCCTAAAGAATTATTGATTGGCCTTTGAACTAGAAGTATATTTTTTTAGTGCTTGTGATCCAAAGACTGCATTGTAATATTCAGCAGCTGAAGAACAAAACCAGACATTGTACTGCTCCTTTTATATGACCTTAGCAACAAAACTACGTGTTGTTCTTTTAGCATGGTCCCTCGTACTGATGGGGATTGCTGACGACAGCCCACAGGGGCAGATTCCTCGATGCATCTTTTTAAAGCTTGAGCCTGGCTGCTTAGTTGTCCTTCATTCAGTTCTCTCCTGTGCTGGAGATGTCTGTGTAAGCTTGCAGAGATGGCTACAGCCTATGAACTACTTGATTAATTTCACCAGATATTCATTCTGAAACCAACGATACTTTTAAATTTAAACAGTTATGTGCCCCTCAAATTACTTAAAGAAAATTGTCCTGCTAAGAAACTCCTGTGTAACACGGTGCTCTTTCAGAACAGATGCTTTTAATACCACCTGTCCATGCTGAACTGAAGGCGCTTACCTTCTTATTTTTAGTGAAGGGATCCATTTTTACATATCTGCAAATAATGATGTTTCAGGCTTATCTTTTACTTACAGCCAAGCTCTTGCAAATGTCCATCATCTATGCTAATCAATCTATTTTAAATATCTCATGAAATTTTCTAAGGGGAAACACTTCCAGTTCCAGAAGCATGTACTTGAGTTAATGATTTTTTTTTTCTTCTTTATAGCAACTTGCAAATGGAGATAGAGGGTTTGAGAATGTGGAGTTGGGTGTCATAGGGAAGAAGAAGAAAATTCCAAGGAGGGTTATCCATTTTGCAAGTGGAGAAACAATGGAAGAATATAGCACAGATGAAGAGGAAGATGAACAAGAGAAAAAAGACCTGTTGCCACCTGTAGATCCTGTAGGTATTTTACTTGATAAATTGCTACTTCTGGTTTACTGGATATCTCCCTGCATTTTATACTTTAATTTTTGTGTCACAAATCTGAGTTAGTATTTGGTGTTAAAGATTCCCTTAATTTGATTGTCTGTCCTGGGAGAGCAGCACTTTGTTGGAGGGACCACAGTGGACTTTGACTTGCTGCTCGTTCTCTTCTGAAGACGTGGTACAACCATGAGGGGTTTGCTTCAGGAAGGACTGTCAATCAGTTCTTTTTTTTCCCCTCTGTCAAATGAATTTAGCTTGAAGACAAAAAAAAGGCAGTTTGAGGGCCGAGCTGCAGTGAGACTGTGGGAATTCAGCTGGGACTGGGGATCCTAGCAACTCACAGGTGAAGCTGTTGCATTTCATCTTGGATAGACTAACGGCACCACTGTCTCCTTCTTGTTAGGCAGCCCTTGTATACAAGGAAAAGTAACATTAGACTGAGAGCAGGTGGGATATCATCAGTGTAAAAACACACGTGAAGTTTATAGATTGAAAATAAAGGTATTATACTTACAAACAATGAGTAGATGTTAAGCTGCCTTGCTGGGTGTTGGGTTTTTTCCCTGTGTAAGGATCTACTCAAAGAAGCGCAAGAACTGTGAAATTTGCTGAATATTATGGTAATATTCAGGTATATTCAGAGTCACATCTGTTTCCCACTATGCAGATTGTGTCAGATATCCGTGGATGCATATGAAGAGATTTTTCTTCCCAACTATAGTTAGCAGGGGACCAGATCTATATAGAGATAATTTTTTGTGCCATTTCCTCTCAGTGGAAGACTTCCACTGTGGTGCAGTGACGGAAGGCTCGGGAGCCTTGATGTACGTGTTGTGAGGCCAGAGACGTGCTGTACACTGCTGTACAAATGGACACTTCACTAAAGAGCCCTCAAATGTGCACAACAGCCGGGAATTCTGTGTGGGCGCACTCCTGCTTTCCAGATACAGATTTTTTTCTGAATACCAGAAAGTATATTGTATGGCACAGCTAAGATTGCGTTATTCTCCTTTTATAGTTTATGAAATCCTTAATTTTTATTGCACTTTTTAATGAAAGGACCCCCCCAAACCAGAACAGTTTATTGTAGAGCACAGTACGCCTTATTATGCATTGCTTTTTAGCTTGACAGAATAAACTTGATTAGACCAAGGGTTGCCATTAAGTGAAGTTTACCTTATCTGCTGCATGCTTTGTGTGTCCCAGCTGAGCCAGTCAATTGAAGAAATGTTAGTCCAAGCTGAGCTTTGATGTTTTAGCCAACAGCTGCCTTAAAAATGTTTTTATTGTAGGATTTCTATAAAGGCAATTAAATAGTTGGTTTGCTGAGACCAGCATGTCTAAAACTTGTTATCTCTGTTGGGATACGAAAACGCATGTTGCAAGTAATAGCTGTTTCTCCTCCAATTTATTTTTAGAAAAAGCACGTTTAATATTTTGAATAGAAACTTTGCATCATGAAATTTCAAAGCTCAGCTGGTACTGGCATCCTGGTGGCTTCTGAAAGAGTTTAAGGGAAACAAATATTTTGCTGTGTTGTAGAGAAACGTCTTCGGTAACTACCTTGGTTTAATTGCGTTTTAGAGCTAAGCAGACAATGACAGTGTCTTTCTTACTAAGCAAAGTAACATCTATATATCCTGATAACGATAACATGATAGCCAAAGCACTCCTACGTGATGGACTGCTGACAGTCATAACAAAACAAATCCTCAGAAAGAACTGGGTCTTAAATTTTGCTTTGAATCAGCAATTCTGATACTTCTGTAGGTCAGCATTCAGTTCATTAACATTCTGTTATGTTTTGATTTTTGTTGTTTTTTTAAAGAACGAGTTGAATCCAGAACACAGGGTATGCTTAATGAATTTTTCTCTGGATTTTTAGATAATAGCATTCAGTATTATCTGAGTGTTCTCAGATTAAAATTTAAATGCTTTAATAACATAAATGCTTTAATTTTAACTGAATCTTCTATCCTAAAGTTTAGATGCTTACACTTTATATGTAAATCTCCTTTTGCTTCTGTCCACTAAAATTTTGTAGTAATTAAATTTCTCTAACCTGTTCTAGAAGATAATATTTCTGTTTATCTCTGGAGGGCTCCTTGCTATAAACTCTTTGTTGCCTTCACCTATGACATGAGTAGGCAGAAGGTGGAGCACAAGTCTTTGCAGAGCAACTGTAAGCAACATAACTGTGGGTGATAACCGTAGAATTCATCCTGAGAACATCACTGCAACTAAGCTCCAGAAGAGATTTGATTTTACGAACCTTCAGTGCTTAGAAATATTGAAACGCGTTCTTACGGGAAGATTATCTTGATATCCTGTAGTTAAAAGGAGCTTAACTTCAAATAGCAGAAAGTCCTCTCTTGAGGACTGTCAAACTTTCTTTTAAGAATTTGGGGATGAGGGAGAAAAATAGTCAATGACGAGGTTGGTGTGTGTGGCATACACTGAAGGACCTGTTACAGCAATGACCAGTCAGTAATGAAACTCATTTAAAATATATTTTGGCACAGTAAAGAATGGAAAAGTATCTATTTGGTGGTATATGTTAACTCTCAAATACATGATTGGTTTTTTGTTAAATCAGTAAATTATTCTTTTTCTCATTTTGCTGTTTTCTCTGGCAAAAAATACCCTTATGTTCTCTGGGAAGTTCAGGTGTTCTTAGGGACTGAAACCTGGCAAAAATAAATGCAGATGTGGATTGTTTATGTGGCAGAACATGGTGCACTCAGAAGTTCAAGGGAGCGTGTGTGTACTCCCTTCAGCCCCATACTAGGAAACAAAATCATGTTCCGTTGTTGAGTCAGATAAACCCTCTTGTATTTATCAATGGTTGGATCCGTTATGTTCCTTCCTACTTAAAATGAAGCACTTGGATTAAAATTGTACATTAAGAATTTTTGTCATTTAAAAACCATAACCGTTGTCATAACCATGATGTTTTCCATTTTAAACAACAAAATAAAGTCAGGATAGCTGAATAGTATAATTAAGCGTTGTAGAAACATATACTAAAGAGACCAATGGTAGGAGTACTGTCCCCTTGTAATAAATCAGTGTCCTGTGTTTCATACTGCTGCCAGTTGTTTCCAGTCAAGAAATAGAGCGTTACTGTGTCCTTGCCTTGACTGAAGACTGAACATTAAGGCTTCTCTGGCCAAAGGAGGGGGACATACAGTATCTGGGTATGTGGTTCTTACTCAGCATTAGTAGGACCTGACTTGGGTGCTGTTTTCCAGCGTGGCTCAATGCATTAGAGCTGCTTCACGGTGTAGGATTAGTTTGTACTGAGCCATTCCCCAACAGCCCTGTTCATAGCACCCGAACAGTTCAGTTTTTTGCCAGGACCTCTTCTCACCTCACGTTCACCATTCCTGCTTTGATCTCCAAGGTGCTGTGGGAAACCATCCAAACTTACCCTGAGGAAGTAAGGGCAGGGGGGAAAGGATTGTTCCTTGGATGTGTTCCCGTGTTTGTGGTTGTTCCTGGTGGTTTACTCTCCAAGCCACCTCCTTTCTCCTGCTGAATTTGTGTGAAGTAGCTTCTGTCATGGTTTTATATTGCCTTTTGAGACACTTGAAAAAATGCTCCTTTTTTAAATTGAAGGGACTGGCAAAGCCTTGCTTGGCAGGGGTGAAGAGTCCGGTGGGGCTTGTCAGGAGGCAGAGGTCTCCATGAAGCTGAACTTCGAAGTGCTCCTAACATACCAAACTGGTTTGTAATTGTGGTGGGGGAACAGTAGAAACAGGCAGAACTGCTGTGTCTGCCGAGCCTCAGGTGTTCCCTGCGCTTGTGTATCCACAAACAGTGTTACAATATTCTGAGTTACTTCTGTCATGCTGGTGTTCAGCTTGTCTTTTCACTCCTAAATGTTACCGGGGCTCTTGCAGCTTCTTGCTTCCAGCCTCACAGCAGGCCCTTGTTTGTCCTGCGCCCTGTGTGAACGCTTTTTAACCTTGTCACCTCGTTATGAAGGACTGCGCAGAGCCTCGTCAACGCCATTGTTTGCACCTGTGGCAACCAGCTTTTCCAGCACTTGGCTTGACTTCTTCAACTGAACAAACTCCAAAATGATTGTCGTTAGCCTGTCTGCCAACTGAGCGCGTAATCAACAAGCTGGAGGTGCTTTTGTGCAGGCAGGATAGCAGCTGGTTTTGCTTACATCTTTACCTTGGCAGGACATTTTCCATACCCACTGCCAAAAATATAGAGCATCTGGCATTTTCCAGCCTGCCCAACTTGAGTTTCTGGCCTGGCAGACAATTTCTTGCTGCACTGATTTGTAGAGGCTGTGCTTAGAAAGCGCTGAAGCCTGGTAGTGTGTGTACGTGCACGCTGAGGCTATACCAGCTAGTCTCTGCTTATATAAATATTATATAAAAATAGCTGTGTTGTTTACAACAATATTGGTTGTCCTGTACAGATATATATTAAATAAGATTACAGAAAATGGTTACTGTCATACAGTTTTTACCAACAAGTCATAAATACATATGTCACTGTTAATAAAAGCCAACACTTTTAATTGCTACTTTCCACAGGAAAAGTACCTCTACAGAGGTCTTTAGCGGGGGGAAATACATAACAAAGAGCTTGCCTGAATACAACAGGCCATTAACTATAAACGCGATTTAGTCCACTACGAAATTTGAGTTTGTCTTTTCACAAAAGTGAAAGCCTACAGCTTTTTTCCCCCCGTTAGATTGGAATCTGCTTTTCCCCTTCTCCTTTTTATTACATGGCTTGTTATTTGTTGTTTTTTTGTGTTGGTTTTTTTTTTAAAGAGATACAGCCTCTTTCCTTAGTGAAGAGGATAGCCTATGTATGCCCATTAATTTCTAAATTTTCTTTTAAGTTCCCATGTGTAAGTATCTTGATTCATCTGGAGGCTGCAGTGCTTCCTCCGTGGCGGTGCACACGCCATCCATCGTCGCGCAGAGGGCAGCTCCTACCCCTTATCCTCCCGGCTCATCCTTCCCAAAGAGCCTGTACCCCTCTGCCGCAGCACGCCAGTCGTGCGTGCTCTCCACCGCGGCTCCGGGATCCCGGCGAGGTCCCAGCCCTGCAGCAGCGCACAGGTCTCCAGTTCCTCGTGCTTGCTTCCTACCCTGCATGCCTTAGCGTGCAGGCACTTCGGAGGGACTTGCTCGCTTACATGCACATGCTTGAGGTGACCCCACTTGAGCCCCGTTTTGTTCATTTCATGTTCCTCGTTGTCCACGTCACCCCGGGCACTTTGCTTGTCAGCCTGTCCCTCCGAGGGCTGCGGTAACTCCCCCTCCCTCGTGGTTCCTGGTTTTGCTCTTCAGGTGCAATTCCGAATGACAAATTCTTATCTGGTTGTAAATGCTTGGAAGCAGCCTCTTGCTCAGGGACCGCTCTGAAGGTTTGGTTTGGCTTTAAACAGTCTTTGCTGTTCTCTTATTATTGTAATGAGGGACTACTGGGTTAACCCATGTCTCTTCGTGGCCTGATGGAATTCAGAATATGATGGAAAGGTCTTTCTTGTTATAGGAGTTCCCTTGGGATTGAGTTGGATGCTTGTCATCTCCCAAGTCTGGGAGCGGGAAACAAAAACCAGTGAAACAGATGTTCCCAGATGTAAACCGTGGTTACATTTATATATCTTGGTGATACCTTGTTTCATGTATGCCAGGTCTAGACTTTTAATTTAAAGCAAAAATACTGTAAATGGTAACAGGAAACATTGCAGATCTTTCTTCTGAATCTGTTTGAGCTTTTGCAGGTATTATTCTGTACCATGAACATACAGCTACGCGTAGTCATACTGCTCTTGTTCTTACAGACAACGCTCACGTGGGGGCCCTACTTGTGGTTTCACATGCTGCGAGTTGCCACATCAACCTTATCAGGTATTGTTTTACTTAATTCTTGGGGAAACCAGTAATGGAATATTGAAAGTCGCTTTGGCAGACCGTAAATCATCTTTGTGAGCTACTGGCCATTTTCTCAAAAGTACGAATGAACCTGCGTTTTCATCTATGGAGATGTACTCTCTTGCCTTAGGCACTTTTTTTTACTTTCAATCAACAACTTTTGAATGGAAGAATGAACAGAAAATACCTTTTGGCTGAACTCTTTTCTCAGCCTTTTTCTCCATATGGAGACAGAGTGGTACTGGCAAGGGAGTATGTCAGCCTTCTGTTAGGTTTTGTGTGGAACCGTTTTGTGTGGACCTCATAAAATTTCCGGAAGTTTTAAAAATGCTTGTCCTAGTCTGTGTTCTTTCCAAGGTGTAAAGTATCTTTATGGGTTTTTTTGACAAATATTGTGGAGTTTCTGTCATTGCACACCTAATTTTGCATATTTTAAAAAACTATTTGCAGTCTATTCTATTAATTAACCTATCCTTATTTTTAGAAACACTTTAATGTACAGTGTAATTCTGTTCCTTGTCATATCTGTTCTTCATACACAAAAGCAGATACTGCTTTCCATTTTTCAGAAGGCTCCTGTGAATTTGAAGATTAGTACTTCCTTCTTCCCACTTCAGTTTTGCCTCTTACATTTGTAATCTGAACTGGTCTTTTGCACAGAGCTCTGGATATCTATAAAATTAGTTACTGTGAATATTCATTGAACCATTCAGTTGCGAACTTCTAACCCGATTTCCCTGAAGATGACTAACTCGTTTGCATCCTCGGGGCAGATCTGCAATTTGAAGTGCAGTGTACTGGACTTCTTGCTTGCCTTTACTCAAGAACCAGTGCTGTAGCCATCGTCACAGTGAGGAGACTGACTGACACAAGCCCACCTCTTCCAGACTTCAGGCTGTGCACTGCCTGTTCTAGCAAAGTAGCGCTGTGTGTAGCCCCCAGCTTGAAAATTGAGACAGCTGAAACCTAAATGTTTTATTAACCCATTAGCATGCAACACAGGACATTATTAAAACTGCTACGGACTTGACGTGTGCAGGTATCAGTAACTCCCTAGTTTGCTGGTGCCATTAGACTGAAGTGCCGGTACAGTTGGTAGCCGTGTATTTTTCTCTAACCTTAATTTTCAGTCAAAGTTCAGTTAAAGGCTTATCCTTTAACTGATCCCCGAGCAAAACAAACTTGGATCCAAAGCTGAAACTAGCAGAATTCGAACAAACACTACTACCATCTAGATTTTCATTGACTTCCATGCCCTTCTCCTTTGTTCATTCTTTATCTTAAAGAACAATTATTAGTAAATTGAGCCAATAATTACATATAAGTAGATTAGCCTAGCAGATTTTGTTTTTTTCTTTTGTGTGAAGTAGGACTATGGAAAACCATTCAGGAGAGATGATGATACCTTTTAAAATAAAACTCTGCTTAAGAATTTTCTTCTAGATGCTAATCGTGTGGAAACCTCCCTTTATTTTTTTTAGTGTGTGATTTTCTTGGGGAAAAGATTGCATCAGTTCTGGGGATAAGCACACCAAAATACCAGTATGCCATTGATGAGTATTACAGAATGAAGAGAGAGGTACGTGTGTGAGAGGCTTGCTGCGCTCTTCTCCCAACTCGCCTTCTCTGGTATTTTAGAAAATGAAATTTGTATTCCAACACTGAAGAGAAGTTTTAGAACCTCTGTTTCAGCTTGCCTTCAGTTTTCATTCGACGTGTGATTAATACTTGCTTATCCATCAGCCTTTCCCAGCCAGCTCATCAGTCTTGGAACGGGCTGGATCCCGGCCACTGCTCTGTTTGCTTCTCCTGTACAATGCGTTTTCACGTCACCAGCGTGAGAAGTTGGACGGAGCAGTTACCGGACGCTGCTAGGAGCGTGCTCTCCAACTCCAGAGCCTGTTCAACGAGGTGTCACGGATGAACTGAACATGACATTCCCATTTGTTCTAAACCATAACTGGGCATGACTGACAGGTAGCCAGTGCTTTATGCAAAAAACCCTTAATCTTCATTTGGAAGAGATGGGAAACAAAGCTTTACTACTTATTTTTGATAGCTCTTTATTATCAAGAGCTGAAAAAGCTTTGAAGAAGGTAGACCATAGACTATGGCCATTGACTAAAAACTGCTTATCTAGATGTGATGTTTTTTCTATGTTTAACGCAGAATAATGCGAATTCTGCAACATACCTCATCTTATGATTAACTAGTGACTGTTTCCTAGTGGCACAAATGTGCTTGCCTTGCAGTAGGAACTGCTAAGCCTTTATGGAAGGATTTAAAGTGAGTATAAGAAAGTGGTAAATAGTAGCTTACAAATGTGGTTGTCTATTTTTAGGAGGAAGAGGAGGAACAGGAAAACAAGATGTCAGAAGCAGCAGAAAGACAGCATCAGGAACAGCAGAACAAGCCCCAGGCTGAAGCTCCTGTCCAGACAGACCAGCCTGAAGCCACAGCATGCACGTCATTCATGAATGTAAACTTTGAAAATGAGGGAGATTGCCAGTCCGCTGGGGAAAATAAACAAGATGTAGTTCCTGTCCCTCCTTAAGTGTAAAGTTCTGTGTGCTGTAGGAAATAGGAAGTGTCAGGTGTCACAATCTGGCTGTAAGAAGCAAGAAAAATAGGATTATACTTGTTCAGTGAAACACAACTTCTAGCATTCTTATTGATCAGGAGAGAGCTAGGCGATGTCTGTTCATGTGTCTGTCTGCCTGATAAAGGCTCAGGCGCTCTGCCAAAGTGACACTTCAGTTGAGATGAAAATTGCACTACAAACATTTGGTCTGAAATTGAACGTGTGAGCTAATTTCTGTGTAAAGCAAGTAAAAATGTCTTCTCTTTGGATTGCTGTGTCTCCCAACACCTGCAGGTTACAGATGCAGTGCTGTTTCCTACTTCTGAACACCTACTTCTGATTTGCACATTGTTTGCAACTCAGCTCTCTATGAATAGATTAATAGGAATCAATATCTTGTAACTCACAAGTCATTATATTAGTGTCCGATTTCCCCTATTTATTGTCACTATTGTATGCATGTATTTTTTTCCTGTTATTAACATGAGATAATGTTAGATTTAATGTTAAGTAGATTTAAGGGTCTGCTGACTTTTTTTTTTAACCCCCCCCCCCAACTTTAAAGGAGGCCGTAAACACACTTAAGAACTTATTAACAAGTACCAGCACTCTTAGAGGCCAGTAGTGCTCAGCTGCTCCATTCAGCACTGTAGCAAAGTACAGAACTAGCATCAGTGGAAGATGTTCTCACTCCCAGTCCAAGAATTAAGAGAGTTTGTTACTTGAGTACTTCCTTACATGCTCTGAATGGTCCTGGGAAATAAACTAAAGCCTTGCTAAATTATCCTGAAGGCACTGGGCACCGTGTGTGGTACCAGTCTAGAACTACGAAAACATTTTTGGACATAGATTACCTGAATCAGCGTACTTGACTAACTGAAACAGACCACTTGTTTGATTAGTAAGGGGTAAGGGATGGCCCATGACAGATGTTCCCTGTGCCTCCCAGCACAGAATACAAAACTAACTAGAAATCACAAAACCAAACTTAGGACTCTTCCATTTTCTTACATAAACAAAACACTTTGCTGCAATACTGCAACAATAATAATTTTCATTTTTGTCTAAGTGAAATGCAGGTTGCTCCACAGCATTTAAGCAGCCTCAAATACCAATTAAGGCTGTCTTACTCCAATGATTGTCATTCTACTTGTAGCTTGTAAAAGGTGAATGGTTTACTTTGTGACAATCAGATGGCAGTGCCCCAGTCACGTTCTGCAGAGAACCATTGTAGATAAAGGAGCAGCAAACCTGCACTAGTTACCGTGTGAAACATTACTTCTGTTCTTGAGACTGCAAAAAATTTTTTTCAAAAATATTCTTCAGTGAAATTTTGTGTTGGGTATCATCGTGCGTCCCTGGTCTTGGTCCCGCTACCAACTGAGGAGCCTGATGCAGCATCAGAGGCCAGGGAACTTGGCTGTCAGCCTCCAGAGTCCAGTTACGTGTTTCAGACAACCCTCGGCCTGAAGTAGTGTCCTGCAGAGCACACATTCCCTCTCCTCCCATTTGCCCTGAGCGCTCCAGCGCTCCAGCGACTCTTCTGAGGAGGATTCCCCATCGGCTCTGTGCTGTCTGTTGTGATGCTCTGTTCTTTGCCCCTTTCTGAGCTGAGACAGGGGGTGCTGGCAGCTGTGTCAAGTCATGCCTTAGCCCTGAACATCTGCAGGGGACAGCCTGGTTCAACACCTGGGGGATCCACAGAAAAACAGCTGGCTGGGAGTTCTTACACTGTCAAAAGACAGAAAGCCTCACGTAGCTCAAGAGTAAAACCGTTACAGCTGCAAGATGCTTTGCTTTTATACCAAGAAATTAATGTCAGTTGCATTGTTTTGTTTCCCCCCTTCCTAGTATCTGTTGCATAAGAAATGCTCCCGCTGCCTTGGGTTTAAACTTCTTTGTATAAAATACTGTATTACTCACTGTGCCTTAACTTAATCCTTCCCTCAGTTTTTTGCAAACTGTGTGAAAGCGGTTACTTTCATAATGGTTTAATTTTTCTGTAAATGCATTAATTGGTTATTTTATATTTAATATAATTTTTGAACTGGAAGCTGGCTATGGCTTTTCCTTTAAAACTGTGTGGTCTTGTCTGTGAAACTTGTTGCCTGCACAGCGGAATGTGTGCCTCTTCACTGTTTTCATCTTTACCGAGTCACACAGCCTGGTGGAATATCATACTACCCCCACGCCTTGCTCACAATCATCTCACACAGTACTTGTTAACGTACGGAGGTAGTGCTGAACACACTGAAACTAACAAATAACGCAGGACTGCAACCACCTCTGGCCTGGAGCTACTGTAATTTTACCTGAAAGCTGAAACATTTCTACAGCTTTGTTAAAGAGTGTTTTACTGCTCTAACTACTGCTGTAGCACAGCCGTACAATTAAGTTGAATTACATAAAATAGGAGGTTAAGTTGGTGAAAGCCTAGTGTTTGGATTAGTTTTAATACGACCTAAAGCTAGTGCTATTTCTGTTAATGAACCTCTTAAGTAGGTAACTATTCAGTCAGCTCAATAGTTATTTACTTATCCTTTCTGTTGGACACTTAAAGCTGGACACACACAGAAGAAAAAGGCCTAAAATCTTTACCTCTTGCTGAAGACTTTTGCTTTTACAACAGAATGCTCAGCGGCGCTGCCATTAGAGGAAGCCACACGGAATGCAGCGGGAGGCTTGGTATCTTCAGCACTGGCTGGCATCCACTCAGCCTTCCCAAGAACCACAGGGTAAATTCACATTTAGAATAAGGTATTCAAATAAGAATAGGGCTTGGTACACAGGGAAAAAGTCCAAAAATATTTATTAAAAAAAAAAGATAATTTTTACCTCTTAAACAACACTTGCTTTTTTGGTTTCAGGAATTAGTTCTGCAATTCCTGTAGGTATCACATTTTATATTATATGGACGGGCAAGGGGGGAAGCTTCCAGCAGCTGGTGCATCAGACTGACATATCTCTCTGGATACACTCTGCTCCCCTTCAGAGTCACGTATCGTCAACATCGGCAGCGCTGTCATTATCACTTGCCACAAGGACCTCTCTGTTCTCGTATGTCCAGAACCCATTCAGATCAATTAGAATGCTGGTGACAGTGTCTCCTTGACTGCTATTGATTAAGTCTTGAAGGGAGATTTTGTAAGGATCCTTAGGCTTCACCATATCAAAGATTTCATCCTATGAAAGAAAAGTCAAAATTAGGGAAAAAGACCCCCACACATTAATGAGCAGAATAACGGCTACCTTATACCACACACATAATGATCTGCGGGTAACTAGTGCCACCCGCACCGATTTACAAAAAAAACCCCAAAAACGAAACCACAAGCTGTGAAGTCCCAAACGATGTAAGATACAAAGCACAATACTTGGCTACAGATAGGAGCAGTGTGCTCAGCTCCCGCATCTCAAGTAAGAATTGGCTTTGGAATCAAAGTAGCAACATGAAACTCAGTTTGTTTGTATAAGCTAAGTTTTTAAGCTTTCACAAGCTCTTGTACTTTTTTTCTTTTGAAGTACTGAAACTGCTAAATGTAAAGTAGGCAGTAATAAAGAGAGTTTTACAGACAGGTTTTTTTAGTCACCAGCCCACACTCACCTCCAAAGGATGATCCTGAACCATAAAATAGACTTAACAATTATCTTCAAGTGTAAGGCTCAGCAACATGTATTTAACAGGTACTTTGTCTGTGAGTAAGGAAACTACTAGAACAGTTGCATACCAGATTTCTTACACAGCAACTGCTGAATAAAAAGGCATTTTCAAACCTATGAGTAGGACACATCAGACAATCTCTACCACTCTGCAAGTAAATACACAACAACCTAGAAACTACGATACAACATACATAAATTACAAAATACTTATTTAAATATTTCACATAGTGCTCTGTTCAGTAAAACTAACCTTGACATCCTGAAAAGAAACTGGTTCTTGTCCATGGATTTTCATTTGTTCCTGAATAGCCTAGAAAAAACAGAACAAAACACAACAAAATCAAGAAAAGTTGGGAATAGGTAGTGCAGTATTATACGACACTGTATGAAACTTATTTTAATGCTTCTGCATCTTGAGCTGTATTGCGCTGTAACAAAGCATTCACGGTACAGCCAGCTTGTGATCAATTCTCTTCCACAGGTGAGGGATGGGTGAGTTAAAGGATAATTAACGATACACATCTCTAGGTCCACAGTGCTTGGTCAATGTGGTAAGAATCCAACTTTCATTATGACTGGTGTTTGAGCACTCTGCAAATGGGATATGCAGACACTCAAGTATTCTCACTCAACACTTAAAGCTGAAGGCAGTAACACATTCAAACCAGAAGGTTCAGTTTTCTGACAAAGTGTGAAATTCAGACTAAGCAAAGCGAAGGGAAACAACCAAGCAGCAGACAGACAAAGCAGTGTGGCTACTCACACTCCAATCACTTCAACAACAGCACCTGTATTCTGGTTGATCAAATAAAAACGTGAGGGAGACACATGAGAGGTGGGCCCATGCGAACCTCATGAAGTTCAACAAGGCCAAGTGCAAGGTCCTGCACCTGGGTCATGGCAATCCCAAGCACAAATACAGGCTGGGCAGAGAATGGACTGAGAGCAGCCCTGAGGAGGAGGACCTGGGGGTACTGGTGGATGAGAAGCTCAACATGACCTGGCAATGTGCGCTCACAGCCCAGAAGGCTAACCGCATCCTGGGCTGCATCAAGAGAAGCATGGCCAGCAGGTCAAAGGAAGTGATTCTGCCCCTCTGCTCCGCTCTGGTGAGACCTCACCTGGAGTCCTGCGTCCAGCTCTGGAGCCCTCAGCACATGAAGGACCTGCTCCAGCAGGTCCAGAGGAGGCCACAAAAATGATCTGAGGGATGGAACACCTCTCCAACAAGGAAAGGCTGAGAGAGTTGGGGCTGTTCATCCTGGAGAAGAGAAGGCTCTGGGGAGACCTAGTTGTGGTCTTTCAGTACCAGAATAGGGCCTACAAGAAAGCTGGAGAGGGACCTGTTTACAAGGGCACGTAGTGATAGGACAAGGGGTAGTGGCTTTAAACTGAAAAGAGAGCAGATTTAGATTTGATATAAGAAATTCTTTACTATGGGGGTGGTGAGGCACTGGAACAGGTTGCCCAAGGGAGCTGTGGCTGCCCCCTCCCTGGGAGTGTTCAAGGCCAGGTTGGATGGGGCTTTGAGCAACCTGGTCCAGTGGAAGGTGTCCCTGCCCATGGCAGGGGGGCTGGAACCAGACGATGTATAATAAACCCCCTTCCAACTCAAATTCTATGAGATGATGTATTTGTCTATTTCAGCATTTGTCCATGCGTGGAAGGGTTCTCCCAGTTCATGCCAAAGGTGGGCATTTCTCCTTTTGAGCAAAACAGTATTCCCCACTATTAGTTCTTCTAATGTGCTACTATTTAAACAGATCCATCACCAAACCGCTGCCTGCAATACCAGCTATGAACAAAACTGTTTGTTTCACCAGCATAAGCTGCACAGCCTTGTCAGCACAGCTGTGTCAGCATAGCCTCTGTAGGTGCAGACCTACCCACACTTAGGCTACCAGAAAAGCAATTATTCAGAGTCAAAAGGAACTGCTCCTATCTCAAGCAAAACTTAGAACATTCCATTTCCAGAAGTTTAAAGGAGGGACACATTTTGGAGTAAGATCAAGCATCTGCTGTAGTCGAGAAATCTTTTCAGTAACTAAGCCAGAGAGGAAGCATGTAACTGGAGACACGCACAAAAATAGCTACACTACAGCAGCTTATGCAGAACTACTTTGTTAAATTGCTTTCGTATTAGAACCGCTTATGTACCATGAAAACACTAAAATTCATGGGTTTGTAAAATGTCAAACTGTGAATTAACACCCTTGATTAAAATCAGCGACAGCTGATATGGCCCCCCAGCCTCCCTGAGTCCTACCACGAAGTGACCAGAAGTGGAGAAAGTGGCAGGTGCGGTGTAAAGGCAGGGAAAGAATATGAGTCATTGCTTGGTTTCTCCAGGATCCTTAGCGTTCCCAAATCCTGGCCCAACAGTTGACTATCAAGCGTACAACGCAGTTACAACTACTGAACAAAGTTCATGATGAAGTCCAAAAGGCACATGTAGAAATCCTGCCTGGACCTGCAGCAGAATAACCCCATGCAGCAGCACGCTCCAGGGGCCAGCTGGCTGGAAACAGCTTGGCAGGAAAGGTGCTGGAGGTCTTGAGGCACATCACGTTGAAGAATCTGCAGGGTGCCCTTACAGGGATGAAGACAGATAAACACCAGGCTGCACTGGTACAAGCACAGCTAGCAGGTTCAGGGAGGTGATTATTCCTCCTGATTCAACACTGGGACACAGCACTCCAGACGCAGCCTCACAGCTTTGGGCTCTGCTTTATGAGACCCTGGCAAACCAGCGGGGACCCACCAGAGGGCTATCAGGATGTCTGGGGGGGCTATACAACAGCACAGCTGAGGAGAGAGGCTTCAGATGGGGATTAATTCACCTGCAGAACAGAAGGCTGGGGTGGTGGGTGAAGTCTAATTACTATCTTCAACTACCTAGCAGGTGGTTAGAGACAACACAGCGAGTGTCTTCTTGGAGACACACAGTGAAAAGGCAAAAGGCAGTGGACACCGACTGCAGCAAGAGGCATTCCAGTTAGACGAAGATGGGAGAAAGGGCGAGGGGAGGGAGGTCTTCTCAGTCAGGGTAGTCAGACACAGGAACACACTGCCCAGCGAGGCCGCAGAGTCTCCCTCCGTGGAGATACCCAAAACTCGCCTGGGCAAGGCCCTGGACAACCCAACCCAACCATGAAGCTGGCCCTGCTCTGAGCAGATGGTGGGAGCAGGTGATCTCCAAAGGTCAGTCCCACCCTAAATGATTAGGTGGTCCCAAGGCACTAAAAGAAAAAAAAAAAGTTTTGTTTTGGTTTTTTTATTTTTTTTTAAACAAAAAAGGGCTTTCCTTTTTAGAAAAGGTCTTCCAGATAAAAAGACTTACTTTTACAAAATGCTATGGTTGCAGTCACTATCAAAGTTCATGTTCAGCTGGAGACTTAGCACAAGATAAATAATGTGGATATAAGATTATGTCTTGAGCAGGCCTGAATGCTTTACTTGGTGAACTGAATGAAGCACATAACTTGTTCATCATACTTCGAGCACACAGCTAAGTACAATGACATTGTATTAAAACTGTAAAAATAAAGATCTACATACAGAAAATTTAAGTGCTTGTCCCTGTGTCTGAAGAGATATCACTGAAGGGATCTTGTACATGAAAAAAGCATCACACTGATAACTCAGCCTAAACCATCCACAGCAAAATCACTATTTTTACTGCATGACACTTCCCTTCCTGAGATACTTCAGGTATCTATTGAAAAAAACATGACAAAACAACTGCTGCCCCCCCCAACCCAAAACCATCACAAGACAGAACAAAAAACATGCACACAAACACAATTTACAGGAAGTCTTTACAAGCCTTAGACTAATTTTAACCGCAACTAAAAAAAAAAAAAAGCTTATTTAAAATCTATTCTGATTCTGGGAGCAACAAATAAAAATACAGAATATGAAAAATGCAAGCAGCTTTTTGCAATTAATACACTGAATAAAAAAATCCCACAGCTGTAAAGGCCCATCACTACATTTCATTATTTTCATTTCTTCTACTGAATTTTAGGATTGCAGTGGAAATTAAAACCATAGGCCATAACCAATTAGAACCATCATAAGAGATTTCAATAGGTAATCATTAGGCAATCTTAGGACTATTTCAATTAAAAAAAAAATCTACAGAAAATATTTTTCCAGAATGAAATCAAAATAGTTAATTTCAACTGCAGATAAAATGTTGAAAATACCTTTTGAATTCTTTCCAAGTTTGTGAATACTTTTTTTTAATATTTTAAACTTCTTAGAAGTAGTTACTAGCCTCCCACTGGGTATTGGTGATTTAAAGTGATTTCCTGCAGATCTGCATGCAGAAGCACAGAGGCTATAACACTATAAACACAGAAAATGGCCTACCTGTAGAAAGAGACTTACCCTAAAGAAATAATTAAGGGAAAAGACATTCAGGTATCCTTTGTTCTCTATATCAAGCAGTTTGAAAATATATTGCAGAGCTGCAGGCTCCTTTCTGTTTTCTAATGCAAGCACAAAGTCCAGGTAGGTTTTATAGTCCTAAAAGCAGATACAATCATGTTTATTACAGTCTTTTTTCTAAATTGATTTTGCAAGCAGGAACTTTATAATTGGCAGCTATTTCATTGCAGGGGATCAGCCTATTTTCTGAAAAAGACAACATGAAGTAGAACATGGCTGCCACCACCAACATGAACAGAAAAGTTAGCTTTTAATGACTGCTGACAACAAGAAATCCTGCCATTTTAGAGGTAAAACAGGATTCCAAGCACAAATCCAAATTAAACATGCTATATATACTTTTAAACAATGCTTAATACATCTTTAGACTGCTGAACATACCCAGCTAGTGAAGAAAAGCCATATAAAATGTTTTCATTACCACAAATGTCCAGTAGCAGTAAGCCGACCGTAACCAAATGGTGAACTATATGGCCAACAGAAGCATTAGTAGACATCACAAATATGTATCATACTTTTCTTTTTCATTTGTACCAATTCTTGGTTTCCCGATCAAGATACAGTTGTGACAAGGACAGAATTCCTTCAGTCCTACGTGTATATTAACCCTGCCTACCTTAAACACCAGAGAGTTGTGCTGCCATTCAGAGGGAGCTTGACAGGCTGCAAAAATGGGCTGAGAGGAGCCTCATGCAGTTCAACAGAGGGAATGTAAAGTGCTGCATTTGGGGAGGAATAACACCATGCAGGAGTACGTGCTGGGGGCTGATGAGTAAGAAAGCAGCTCTGCGCAGATGGACCTGGGGAGTCCTGAAGGGCAACAAAGCTGAGCACGGGCCAGCAACGCGCTCTTGCAGCAAAGGCTGCTGACAGCATCCTGAGCTGTGTCAGGAGGGGCTTTGCTGGAGAGCGGAGGAAGGTGATACTGCTCCTCCACTCAGCACTCGGCTCTGACCACATCTGAGCACTGGGTGCTGTTCTGGTCTCCCCCGTACAAGGGGGAGACAGAGCTACTGTAGCCAGTCCAGCAAAGGGCAACTAAGAGGGTCCCCCGCAACCTCAGGGATTCTGTGGTTCTGCAAAAAATTGCCAAGATGGCCAAAGGACTGCACAGTGAATTTGTGATTCATCACTTCTAGAGTTCAGTCATCTGAAGGCAGACAACCAAAGTAGCAATACATTAAGTAAAGCTTTCAAAATAAGCATGGACGTAAGTTCTTCTTTTATGTCTAATACAGTTAACTTCCTTTTTTTCACACGTATGGAAAGCTTACAAGAACCACTGTTGTCTTCATGAAGAAGTGGACAGGTTAGCTAACTTGCACTAGTCTGAAGTGTGGCACTTGTCTTTGGTATTCTTTAAAGAATTACATGTAACTAAAAAGCATTGCTACTTCTATATATTTTTTCAACACACACTTTACATTATTGAATCTACAAGAAGCTTTATCCTAGGCTGTCTGGATTTTTTATCACCTCTGCTTTTCAAACAAGCAATTTGTCTTTAAGCCACTGCAATCACCTTGCTGTTAAGAACATGAATTTTCTAACCTGCTGCATGGTCATTTGTGTGCACAATGATAAACAAAAGTTACTTTACCTCAAACTGCTCTTTATTTTAAAGATACTGATTATGAGACATTTCCCACCTTAATACCCAAAGCTTTTCTATTGTCAGCAAAGTGAAAGTATGTGATTACCATTTCACCGTCATAAGTTAAGCATTCCTGAAAGACACGATCCAAAAAAATGTTGGTCAGAGTCCCAGTTCCATATCGGGACAGTTCTTCCTTGCTAAGCATGCCATTGTGATCCTTATCAAGGTTTAAGTACTGGCCTAGGGAGGAGACAGAAAGGGCAAAACATAAAACACCTATATCAGCAGAGAACTATTTCAACAGAGAAAGACAATTTAGCACTTCTTTAACATTTATTTAATTTTCCTCATAAAGTTAATGCAGTTAAGTGGGAATATGCCAGATTCACAATATTATTCATAGAGCATCATTAATGAGCACAGAACATGTGAGGAGGGGAAGTAGGATTCCCATAACGAGGTGCTAATAGTTCTACTCTAAGGTAACGGCTCAAAACCAAAGGCTGTGTATACAGAGAAAGGAGCAGACGGCTAAGAGCACATTATTTTAGACAGATCTGCTGTAAGTATGAAAAAAGAGCTAAAGGTGATGCAAAAGCATGAACAGAACAGTCAAAAGTGAAGGTTATAGAAGAATCTTGTACCTTGTACAACAAGCACAAAGTGACAGAGGATAAAGTCTTGGAAAAGAGCATCAGTGGAGAACTAAAACTCTAAACAAAGTCAGGAAGATATACCGAGAGGACAGTTACAGGAGTTAAAAATACCAGTTACCAGGAGAATTTAAAGAGACAAAAACTGAGGAAAAACAACACTAAGAATGTGAATAAGTTATACAAGGCAGACAGGTGAGAAAAAAAAAAAAAAGGAAAAAAAAAGGCGATCACATATAAAGGAACCTACCATAAACTCTTAACGCAGAAGGAGCAGAAAACCAATTTGTTTCCTGACTTTCTTTACAAAGTTCTTCATCCCTTAACTAAGTGAAACATAAAGTTAGAATTCAGAAAGAGTAAATTAAAATACCATAGTATATGTTAAGAGATCTTTACCTCCAATAAGTCATCCAGGAAACTGCAAGCTAAAATATCCTGTATCTTTATCTTCCCTGCAGCAAGAAAAGGAAAACACATTTTAACCATCGCCCAGCCAACACACCCATTTGACTCTTCTCATTTAGGTGGTTCTACTTAAGAAACAAGCATTCTGAGCAGGAAAAAAAGCAAAGCACCTTTTAAAAAAAACTAAAACCAAACAAACCCAACTTCTAACATCAAGGATAAGGCTGTAATTAAAGAGATAAAATAAAAGTAGCTTTCAAAATGACTGAATAAGACTAGCCCAATATTGGCAGAAGAGGAGTTATCCTGAAGCCTTAAAAACCAGCAAGCTAGTTTAAAAAAAGCACGTGTTTAACATCGACTCAAAACATAAAATAACAAATGTAAATAAAGCATGCTTAAAACATTTGTTGGCGTAACAGTGTCTTTTAAGTGATGTGGTATTTTTACATCTTCAGAAACTACAGATGTGACACGAAGCTAAGGTGGCTAACACACTTCTGCTGGTGTAGCTTTGACTGGTGCGCAGACACTGCACAAACAGCTGTGCAAAATAATGGCATTATAACTTCACACACCCCCTCCCTGTACGTTTGTAATTACCTCTGCCAGAGGCTACTGCCCACACAGCCCCAACATCTTCAAGTGGCACAGCCAGCTCTTGGGAACACATGCAGTTTGTGACTCAAATCAAGGGCATACGAAAAAGCAAACTGTTGTCCAAGGGAGCTACATCTGTAATAGGGATTAGCAGCCATAACTGCAAACCTTTTCTAATGAGTTTACATGGTGCACACAAATTTAATCCCAGGAGAAGCACATCACCATAAGCATTCTCGAGCATTTCCACAGCTCTGCGGATGTTCTGCCAAGCAGTTCCGTTGTTCGTTGCCGTGTTTTCTATTCACCCTAAACACTTACAAAATTAGCTACTGCTAGTGACGCATTATGATGAAACAATATCTTATTTGTCAGTTTCTGTGAGATAACTCTACTGTAGAGTTATACCATGGAATAAAAAGGGGAATCAACATGTGAAATGATAACTGAAATTAACCAGACTACTGCCATTCTAGGCATTTTTGTAAAGCCCTACCCTTATAGTTAAAAGTTTAACATTAACTATAATAGGTTTAGAAAAGCTAAGAAACAGGATTTTGAATAATGTGTTATTGCTTCACAAGAAGGATGTACCTGTCCAAAGTAGAACCAGAGAGTGATAACTCACAGGAATAGCTAACGAACTATGAAAAACTGCTGAGATTGCCAAAAGGAACAGGTAACTAGGGAAAAGGTAATTCCAGCAGGGGCAGATCACGACCACCGACTCACGGACCACCTACCCCAGTTATACCCCAGACTCAAAGGACGAAGAAATTGAGCATGCGTACTGATTTACATGCTGGACGAAGAGACTTTAACCAATCATTTAACAGAATAGCAATGCATATGTATTAGGAAGATGAATATGGTAATATTAAGTGCATAAATGACTGTTGATGTGTGAACAAAGTGTGCTGTCTTGGGACAGACACCCATATCTGCACAAATACGTATAAAAAATAGCTCTGCTCTGTGTGTATATTGGCGTACTGCACACCAGGTAAACGAACCCTGATTTTTTGGGACAACAGTACCACAACTGATGGGTATCTCATAGAAATTCATTAGCCGTAGAAGTAGAGTATTAGACCCACGTAAAGACTCATGGTCTTCAGTGGAGATTAATCTTCAAATACAAGATTGCTTAATAAAAGCCTACAAAGACAATTAGATATTACTTTGAAAACGCAAGTAGCTTCAGTGGAAACATTTTAGAAGTGAAAATACTCCTACATATTTAGAATTCTGAGAACACAGACCTACCTGTTCTGAGAGGATCCAGAAAGAAGAAGAACTTTCTAACTGCTGTGCAGACATAGAAGGAGTAAAACGATTTTTCTAAACCATCCAGTTGTGGCAAAGTAGGGATGAGTTCCAAAATATAGTTTTCTAAATCCTGCAGAATTAAGAAAGAAAAGAAAACAAGCTTTAAACGCTACTACTGTTGCATGTTTGCTATATTCCACCCTGGCTTTCAAGTGTATTCTGTTAAAAATACAATCCTGCAACAATGCAGGAAAGAACATAAAAGCAGGCAAAAAAGCTTCTGTCTCCATGCAAGAAATCCTAGGTCATATACACATACATGTGATGCCATGACTGAAAAGGTCTACAAATAAGGCAGAATGTTAACAAAGTAGATGATATTTACAAGTAAACATAAATGCATTCAACTGTACCTTTCCCAAATACCAATGCATAACTCCTCATTGGATTATCCTCTTGCTGAATAATAAATCTTTTTAAAGTGGAGTTTAACTAGAACTTTCTTCTTTATTTTATAATACTAACTCCTGTTAGAACAGGAGAGCAATTCATTAAGGCCCACTCTAGCCATCCTTTCTTGTGATTTCTACTACATCCTACTAAATCTAGTGAAGTGCTAATGACATGAAATCTTGGTATCTACAATCTCTTTTTCAGAGAATTACCCATATGTTAAAAAGGCCAGCAGCACTCTCACCACCAAATCTCCAGAATTTAGAGATTGATATTTATCCAAACAAACGTGCCCAGCCCAAATCTAGATGATGATATAAGCTTTTATGAGCTAAGACTGGAAGAAAATTGGAGCCTTTCTGATGCTCTGTCGTTTCGAGTAGAGAGACATTAAGTTAATCAAGAATTTACTTACTGATTCTCTGAGGTAGCCCTGTCCTGCCACGTCGTATAAACTGAGACCTATTCTTGTCTGGTGAAGCCATACTGCAAAACAGAAACCAGAATTACAATACAAGAAATCTAGGGGGTTTTTGAGGCCTCACCAAAATCTGAAAATATTCTAAAGGCCACAAGACGTTGTTGGATGTTAAGTGCCTCTTTCTATTTCCCATTTTTCTGAGATTTAAGCAAAGCCGTGGTATGTACCAGCCCTGCTTAGGAACACCATTTCAGTCTCTAAGTTCGCAAGAGTCACTGGTGACGTGTGGAATGCTGTGGCCAAGACTGCCTTATAGTAACTACATGTGAGAAACAGCTGAGCAGACACCACATTTTCTGGTACGTGGAATCACACGGATTTGTTCTCTCTCGCTGACCCAGGGATATGCGTAGCAGTGCATTTTCACTGCATTAAGCACAGCTGTACAATGCCATACACAGATGGCTTGTCAGACTGCTACAGCCCCTTGTGCAGCACGAGATGCTGCAGCTACAGCCAAAGGTCCTGCCCTCACTTCTGAGTTACAACAGGAGAATTAGAACAGCACTAGCATCTATTTTTGCAATGAGAAGGCGTGATAATCAGACAATCTACAGGACAATGTGCTTGATGCCATTGTTAAAGCCCAGGAAGAGAGATGGAGTACACATTAGGCATAAAAACTATTATTCAGACACTCCATGTCAAATTTAACTTCCACTTTATGAAGACACGGTTTAAAAGTTCCTCTTACAAAATACAAGCTATGCTTCATACCAACATTCGTCTCTTCAAGGTAAGTGTTTGTCACTGTGGACTAAGTATCACTCAGCGATGAGGCTGTTTCTTTGTTGGCTGAACTTTAAAGCTAAGTGCATCATACACTCTGAAGTGATTCAGGACACTTTTAGTAGGCTTGACTTGTTTGGACAAAGCCAACAGACTCTACAAGCTTCGCTCCTGAAGGGGGAGCGTTACTTGAGGCAGAGGGTGCTTTGGGAAACGCTTCACCATTATTCAGCTATTAACTTCACTATTCCCTCATCCCCTCCCAAAAGGGCTGTGCAGATCATTAAGAAAGAAGAAGAAAGGCTGTAATCCATGGACTGTAGAAAATCCTCCAGCTGCAGGTAGGAAGGAGCAAGACAGAATGCTACATGTTCAGCACAAGTATGTGAACACATCCAGCTATTTCTAAAGCTTTCACAAGCATATAAGAGAAAAACCCCAAAAGCTCATTAACGAGTTCAGGAGGTCAGAGAAGACCATCACAGGCCCGAGGCACAGCAGTTTAAAATGTTTTAAGCTCGGGGTGATACGGCCTCTTCCTTGCTGCAGCACTGCTCTGGAGGCTGACCACTCCGCTGCACCAGCTTCATCAAAACAGGGTGAGATGTGGGACTGCACTGCCCCAACCCAGATCAGCTCAAGCAGCTGCAGAGCAACTCCCTTTACCACCTGTTACTTTCCTCTCCTTTCAGTGTCACGCTGAAGGACATTTAGCAGTAAATATGGACGGAAATCACTAACGCCAGTCTAAAGTATCAGCTGAATATTCCTACAGCAATTTACGTCTTTTCTTCCTTCAGTACCTGGAGTGGTCCTTAGCCCTCATACAGAATACTGTCCAGAGACAACAGAAATGATCTCAGCTACTGCACAGACATGCTACTGGGCTAACTTTATTAGGCAATTCCAACGCTGTAAGCTAGCGAAAACAAGGATCCTTACTCAACTGACCCAAGAGCGACTCGCAAGCAAACACTGTGATGGGATCTTAATGTCGACCAGAGCCTGGAAATGAAATCTGATTGAGACAGGACATACCAAAAGGCTTCCTTTCTCTAAATGGGGTCAAGTTTTTTTTGGTTTTGGTTGGTTGGGGGGTTTTGTGTGGTTTTTTTTTACTTTGGGGTGGGGGTGTTTTGGTTCTGGAGTTGGGGTTTTGGGTTGGGTTTTTTTTTTTTGGTTGGTTGGGTTGGTTTTTTAGGAAGAAGTTATCACCATAAATACACAAGACTTAAAACTTCTGGGTGAAACACACAAAATAAGGAGCTCTGAAAGAATCTCTCTTGTATCCATCTGGGTAGGCCTTTATGAAATGCATACAATTTTCACCGACTTCTTCACAAGCGTCCTATCCTGTAGAGCTTTTGGATTTGCCATTTGTTGCAAATGGGCCTGTTACTCCTTTCTTGCATACTCTGCACATCTATGCACCAGGTTTCCTGATCAACACATCTCTCATCCCTTGCACCACAAGATTTTAAATTAGACCAGCTGAGCTGCTCTGGGGAAAGATGCCATTCTCCCCTTCTGAAGACTTTACCAAGACCTAAGAACACAGCAGCCAGGGGACAAGACAAGAAGACAACCTTCCTTTCTGCTAGCCAGCCTCATCTTTTAAACAAGATCTAACACAGATTAAAAAAAACAAAAACTGCATGCTATAGTGACAACCATGAGAATATATTGACATATTTGACAAGCACTGTTAGAAAACGTAGATAACACCACTCTGTAGAAGGAAAAATAGCAAAGCTATCTGTCAGACAGTGATCACAGCGGTTAGGATCACACTGCGTAACTTTACTGTTTTGCTCTTCACAGTACTGCCTGGACAGAGGAAATCAGAATGACAATATACACAACAAACAGATCAACGATGTCTCTGGCTGAGCGGAGAGGTGGATTTCAGAGGTAGCATGAACTCCCACCTCCTAGTAACTGGAAAAAAATCCCAAGCCTCCAGGAAAACACGATTAGCAATCAAGGGCTAGATCTCACTGCTATTGAACAGAACAAGTAATTAATAAAGCTTAAAATAGCTTTGAAAATAAAACTACTTCTCATTAACACAGAAGAAGCATCAACTAACCTTTTCGCATGACATAATTGAAAAACTGCACGATAGATATCCTCCCGTAAGGATCATTATGGAGCAATTTAGCAAAGATCTTAGCTGTGAAGAACTGCCTGTAAAACGTAAACACAAAGCTACTTCTATGCATTTGATTACACTGCACCAACAAATCCAGTTACGGTATTCAAAATTTACACTTTAAAATACTGTTTAAACAATATAGAATATATTCTGTGTATTTAAAGATGTTAATTTGTTACACTACACCCACCAAGCAGGATCCTACCATGTAACAATGGTAAACTCAATAAAAAGCAGCTGCTTTTGCTGCTCTTGAGACTCTTCAGTGATGTAGGAGTTTCGAAAGCTTTCATCCAATTTAATTTCTCTTTAGTACAACACATTTGGTAGCTTCCCATCTTCTACAATGACATGCACATAAAAGGACTGCCATCACCAACAACAAATCTGCTTCTGCCCAAAACTCAATCACAAAGCTATATGCACAACAGCAGGCTCCAACAGGAGCATAAAGAAGGAATATTCACAGAACATCCGGTAGGAAGTTTTCCATCAGAAGATATTAGGAAAGGTTGGACAATATCACTGTAGACAGGATTTCCTCTTCAAATACAAAATGTGCTGTTTACTGGCCACTAACATCATAAAAATGCTCATGCTGATAAGAATTTCTTCTTCAAAAGGATGCAGTACACCTCTTGCAGCATCTTTATCAAAAGTTCCCTCAGAGATGTAGGCAAGGATGCAAAGCAACCAGTACATCAATAACTACATGGACATAATTGTGTCTCACCATTAAACTGTTCTATCTATTATAGCAACTGAAAGTTACAACAGCACTTAGGTTTAGTCAAAGTAAGCATACACAAGAGGAGAAAGCCTTACTTGCATTTAGGTCCAGCTTTTTCACCAACTTTCAAGAAGTTCTCATAGTTGATCACTGCTTCTTCCCCAATCATTGGTGATGCCTGATGTTTATCCAGTAGAAACCATACATTCTTAAAAGACATTTGTATTTGGTTAAGAGGCTCGCTCTCTAGAGATGTCAATGTGCTTAAGATAGAGTATCTAAGAAATGCAACAAAAACGTGGTTTTGCTGCAAGGTTCTCTGTTTATCAGTACATATTGTCAGTTCAGCCAGAAAAGCAAGCAAGCAGTATTTCCACTGCTCTAAACTGGCATCAAACACAGAGACACACACTCTGTCCCTCTCACACTCACTATGATTTTAGGGTCACATCCCTTTTGTCTTTGCACTGCAGTACACTCAATCATCTGTGGAGTCTCTCTCAGCGATATGTTAACAGAACTTATTTCTTCTTCTAGGCCCACTAAGGAAATTGTTGGAATGTGCTGGAAAACCTGAAGCCACTGACTTAGTCCTCATATACATCATAAAAAGGAAGCTTTACACTGACGTTACCAGCCCAAGACTATGCAGCACTTCAGCTTTAGCTAGCACTTCACAACCAGCAACGTGCCCAGATACAAAGCACCTCGCCACAAGATTCTGGGGACAAACAGGAGATAATCAAACTCTGCAGAAAGTGGAAGTCTTGCCAAAAGCCATCAGGAGACATACACAAAGTATTTTCTTACCTGCAGCTCTTCATTATCCAACAGCTCTCTACTTTTTCTTTGCAGAAAGACTGCTCTAGATTCTTCTCTTAACTTCTGGAGCAAGACTTCATCTTCAGCTGGCAGCTAGAAACATTGTGGCATTTTAATTTTCTGTGCAGTGGTACCACTCAAAATCTACACATCTGGCAAGTACCCTTAGGTAGTCCTGACTCACACACTCTGATGAAGCTGTTTACTTGACAGAAAATAACGATGTATCTATGAGAATGCCGTATGGTACCTGCTTCTTCTACAGGGATATCACTTGCATACTGTCTCAAACTGTTTCAATGTTGAAATCTGTGTTTAAAGTAGGACATCCCTAACATGAGAGACGAAGACCTACCTCCACCCATCCAGTAAGCACTGTCCCACAGTTACAAGACAGGAGGGTCACAGATGAAACAGATTTAATACCGTGTTTTTACTCGAGAGAGAGCAGCACTTCCTAGTTTCTGGCAAGCCTGACTGTCCAAAAATGTGAACATCTAATAGACTTGCTTTGGCCAACAAAACAAATGGGAGAACACTTAGTATGAGAGTTCTGCTACTGGTTACATGCAAAACTCTACAGTGCTACCAGAACTTGGATGGTTGCATACCTATTCATCAACTGAAACACAGGTACTTCAGAATTTAATTGGCAGAAACTCATGATCCTAAGCAATATGGGACTATGTGAGGTTAGACAGTAGCTGAGCAGTCAAGTTGACAAGTGCCAGCAATACCAAGATGTTGAGCTTGTGCTTGTATGTTCCCCCATCCCAATCCAATTCATCTCACACATCAGTAGCCGGACCAAGCATTTCCGCTGGGTGATGCAAGCAACAGCCCTGACTTTAGTCTGCAAGACCAATGACCATGTTCATGAAGCAGCATCCCATCGTGTCTACACAGAAACAGGAAGATATGTGGTATAACAAAATTTAGACAAAACAGGAAGTTTCTCTGAAAGGAGAACTAAAACTTCCCATCTTTAGTAAACAGCCAAGCCTACTGCCTGATTGGCAAACTACTGATTGGCCTTTGATGAGATGCTTAGTCATTATTTGACAATGCTGAAATTCGCAATTGTAAAAAACAAACAAAAAAAACTTTGCTTAGTAATCCACATCATTCTGGTTTCAACCTACTCAAGCTTTTGAAGCTGAGCAGTCCCTTTGAATAAGCACAACTTTATTTTTTAACACAGAATAGCCTCTTGTTGAAACTTATCTGGATACCCCACTTACCCTGTAGTAAAACCGTGGTATGTTCATGTATGACATGTCGCCACTTTTTCTTCCTCCTTTCCACTCGATGTAATACTTTGTGAACAATTCCATTTCTTCATCTTTTAGCTCTTGTTCACTCTTTTTGGCTGGTTAACACAGAAAAGAATTTTTGTGTTGTACTCCACAAGGAGTTCTAATGTAACAAGGAGCTTAAAAAAAAAGGAGTTAATGCTGAGGCTTCTACAGCTACACTGTTTAGTCACACGCATATCAGGTGGAAATGAAGGGAGCACAGGCCTGTCAAGTCAGTTTTGTACCAGATATATCGAATATGTCACATATGTACACGCTATACGAGTACCTAGGAAGCAGCTCTTCCAGTAACCGCACACCCCTGATCTCTGCGGGCTACGGGGCTGTAACAGAGCGGCGGTCACGGCTGGCAGAGCCGCAGCGTTCCTGTTTCACAGCGGCAGCGCTGCCCCAGGCCCCGCTCACCGCCAGCGGCGGCGCGGAACCACCTCCGCCTCACCAGGGAGCCGCCACACGCCCGCCCCAGCTCCCCGAGGGCTCCCAGCCCCAGACGAACCCGGGGCCCGCACGGCTCCCGGCCGCTCCCGGCCCCGCCGCCGCGGGTTCCTCCGCGGAACGCGCCCGGCCCTCTGCGCACAGCGAACTCCACCGACGCGGCCCGGCCCGCCACAGGCCCGACCCCGCGGGCACCCACGGGGCCGCCCTCCCCCGCGCCAGCCCGGCCCCGGCTCTCCGGCACCCCGCGGCGAGTGCTGCCACCGGCCCCGGGGGCACTCACAGGCGCGGATGGAAGCCAGGCGGCCCTGCAGGCTCCGCTTCCAGTCCATGGCCCCGCACGCATGCGCGATGCCCTGCCCACCGCGCCCCGCTCTCGGAGCGCCGCGCCCGCGCCCGATATGGCGGAGCGACCCCTTCCGCCCTAACCGGGCGCGCGGGATGACGTCGGCCGGCTCAGGGAGACGCCATTGGCTCCGAGCGCCGGCGCGGGCCCGGCGGCGCTTTCGGGGCAGCGGGAGGCGAGCGCGCGGGCGGCCGTGCGTCCCCTCAGCTGCGCGCCGAGCGAGGTAGGGCCCTCCCGGAGGGGTAAGGCCGCAGCCAGCGCAGGGACCGCGCTTCCTTACGCGCTGGCGGGGTGAGGGCGGGAGTGGGAGGCGGGGAGAGAGACAGAGACTTTGTCAGCGGGCGGCGCGCTGCGGCGGGCCGGGCCGCTGTGCACGCTGGGAGTTGTGGTGTGTGGGACGCGGCGGGGCCCGGCTCGGAGGGCACCGAGGGAGAGGGGGAGGGGAGGCGGGGCTGGGCCCCGCGGGGGACTCCTCAGGAGCCGCGACGGCCGCCCGTCGTCCTCCCGATACTGACGTTTATAACCTAACGTTTACGTGGGGTTTCACTGGAGCTGGCGCCAGCGGTGTCGCTCTGCCTCTTTGGGAGAGGTGCGAGGGAGCCAGCCTGGGAATCCCGTGCTGCGGCTGCCTGAGGGAGCAGGATTGGGATTTCTGGCCTGAAGCCGTCGAGGTGCCTTGGACTTTGTGTTTGCTAGCGTGAAGATGTGAGTGTGACAGGAAAGCACGGAGCAAGCCGTGATGTTGCGGTGTTCTTTTTGTTTTTAGGAAGCCTTCTGACCAGACTTGGATAAAGGCGGGAAGAACAAAACCTGCGCTTTTTGCCTAGCTGTGTCACAGTTGCCTGTCTGCACACAGCACACTCGGGACTCGTCTTTGCAGTAGCCAACAAACAGAAATGATAAACTGCAAACCTGCAAAGCATCTTCTCTGGAAAGAAAGATACCCTCATTTTGGATGAATGTTGTCACAGTTCAAGAGGCTGATTTTTGTGAAAAAAGATTATACTATTTTTTGGTTTTTGTAAGAGGCAGAAAGAACTCCTAGAACAAGCATTTTGAAACTGAGGCTTATACATCTTGACAGCCCTTGGGCTTTTATAATAAATGTCCCCATGCAGTCAGCATTTTAAGTTTTACAACTTCATTAGATACAGTGAGCTAATAGATAGTTTCTTCTTGTGATGGCACTCTTTTCTCAAACTAGTCAACAGGGTTTTCAGGCTTTGCTGTGGAAATATCGTATGTTCAGGCCTGTTTCAAGATGCCAACGACTGTTTGTTGCATCTTTCAACATCCTCAACAGGGAAAAGGTTAGCTGTTTCAGTTTTATGACATCTTCCAGCACTGCATTACCAGTGGATCCCAAAGAAACTGCTGTCTTTCCTACCAAGAAAAGGTCTGAAATTGATCATGAAGAAGGAAAAGGATGGGATGAGGAGACTAAAGAAATATCTGAAGGGAAACTCCACTTTTCTTCCTCTGTTGGAGCTCCGAAGAAACAGTTAATGAGTCATGTTCTGTCAAGGCATAAGTTTACCAGTGTACAACCTCCGGAGAAACCTTTGCAGGCTGAGGAATGGAACAGGCTGAGGGAAAGCTTTCGATCACCTGAAATGTTTGAAGAAGTGATGTTTAGCAGTATGATCAGGTGCAACACCCCCACTGATGTGGCAAAGTCGTTGCTGACCCATGTGGCAAGGAGTAAGGGCGACATTGCATATAATTTGTTGGTCAAATATCTGGCGTTGTGTGTCCAGCAAGGGCAGACTTCAGAAATCCGTGATGTGTATGATATAATGAAAATCAAATTTAAGATTTTAGAAAGTGGGGCTTACAACCTTCTTATCAAGGGGCTGAGTAATTCAGATCAATGGAGAATGGCCTTGACTCTTTTGGAAGAAGTAAAAAATATTATGATTCCGTCACGGACAAACTATGAATCCTGTATCAAAGCAGCCAGCCGTCACAGAGAAATGAACCTCGCAGTTGATCTTTACCATGAAATGTTGTCTAAGGATTTGGTCCCAACCTTGGATGTCCTGCAGGCCTTTTTTGACTTCAGCAGGGGTATGAAAGGTGCTGAGTTACAAAAAGAGCTGTTTGGTATCCTCATATATTTGAGAGAGAACCAAATATACCCTCACAAAACATTTATGCGGAGTATAAAGCTGTGGTTTGAAAGGTAAATAATGTTTCAGTAGCAAGCTCCAGTTCATGAGGAAGGGATTCAGATTATTCCACAGATCACTCTAATGAGATCGCTCAACATCTCGTTTTAGCTGTCGTGAAAAGATGCTTTTTATTTTTGATTTTGAAAGATTTTACCTGTTAAATATTATTCCTTGGTACAGAAGGTAGGAAGTTGTGATGGATCATGGCTGTCCAAAATATCCAGCTTTATCTCTTTCTGGGGTTGGTATATAAGCAATATTGACAGGTATGAGGGTTTTTCCTATAATCTATTGGACTGTAGACATGGTAAATTACTTGGAAATTAGATAGTTTCTCTCTCTAAAGGAAAGAGGCAGCAAATTTAGCTTGGGTTAATTGAAGATTAAATGTTGACTTTGTATAGAATAATAGGAGAGGAATAATCTTAACAGCAGGCTCTTTGCTTTAGCACAGTATTTAACAGGCCACACAGTTTGTTTTCATGAGTAGTAATGGTCAGACTGCAAATTACAACTAGTTAATGCTGCGCAGGCACACTGTAGTTCACCTGAGCGCATTGCATGTTTGTCATGCTGTTGTATGTGAGCCCATCTATGACATTTTTTTAACTGTTGGCTTTGGTTTATGTATGTGACACAGCCATTTTACAAGTTAGTCTTCCTGGATGGAAAACATGGCTGTGGGAATGCACTACCATTGCTAGAATAGTTTATACTGCTGTCCCCTAGCTATTTTATTTCCTGGGAGCAGCTTGGGAGCAGACAGAGTAGGCTTCAGTTGAGATGAACTGGTTTAGTGGATGAAAATCTGTTGTGGGGTGCTATTTTCCCGGTGAGTAGAGAAGGACTTACCTAGACGTGTGTGCTGCACATGCAGGAAACTCAACGTAATAAAAAGTCCTCGGCAAGGAGACTGCAGGGGCAGTGAGTACGTTGAAGAGCTATATATTGCCTTTATAATAGTGGCAAACCAGTGCTGGAAGCTGAAACTAGACAAACTCCTGTTTGTATCTTTAATACTGTGTTTGATTCATGAAAGATTGTGGTAGGCTAATATTTTAAGATCAACATTGGGTGTTTCCCTAAAGGAAGTAGTGTTTCAAACATGAAGAAGGAACAAAGTCCCTAATAGAGGGATGAAACTAGGTGATTGGTTACCTCATCTGGATTTTTATCTGTGAACCTGTACAAAATGCTCAGGTTTACCTGTCTGTGTGAATTGCTAGTGCTGAACTTCTATATGCTGGTGATTGAAAATAAATAAGCAGTTTATGTGGAGTCCCCAAAAAGAAATAGAATCTGATAACTTCTAGCCTGTTAGTCTTGCAAAAACAATGCCAGCAAAGGAAACCAATGGTACGGTAAGCACAGAAGTGAGCTCTGTGAGTGTAACTGAATAGGTGTTTTTAAAACCTCTTTCTGAAGAGCAGACCACGATTGGCTTGTAGTAGTGAGTAAAGCCACATCCAATACAGAGATCTGAGTGCGCAAGAAAGAATCGTAGTGTTTTGTAAGAAAACTAAAGAACCGTTGTGTATCAGCATGAGAAATGGGAAAGGAGGGTGGAAGCAGGACGGTTATTCCAAAGCCCATGGCATGTGTGATTGTGGAGCCTATGATAATGAACACTGCGGCAAAGGCAGAGGTGTCTGCAGTTGTATGTTGGCATGGGTGTTCCTATTCTGTAACCTGTTCTGTTTTGGATCTTGTGGGCAAAAAGGAATATTTACACCAGCATGGTGGCAGCTGTGGTAGTGGTGGTGATGATGATAACGATGTGGAATCATAAAGTCTCAATGCAGCATTTTGGTGTAAGAATATCTTTCTTAATATCTCAGGGTGACATATGCATAGAAATCTTGATTCCCACTTTCCTGTCTGGTTTCTGAGATGCTTGATGAATGTGTAGGGCAGCAACTTAAAAATTGTCAGTGCAACCTGGTTAATTGTACGGTTTTTAATGTTTGAGGGCAACATAAACTGGGGAGTTTGGTGGTGTTAGCTCTCTGCATGTTGTTAAATGCTGCTTCTTTATAGAATATTTTCGGGCGTGGCTAAATTATATATGAATCTTTGTATGATTTCTTTACAGGGTAGATGATTGATCGGTCTTTTATTTCTAAATGTTGACCAGAATAGAATTATTCTTTACCTGTAATTCAAGTATTGTTAAATAAGAATCTAATGTTTTTATTTATCTTTTCCTCTGTGCATATTAGTATACCAGGAGGGAACTGGAGAGGACACCTGACCAACATTAAAGACAGGTAAATGCAACATTTTAAATAAAAGTGAGGTGTTTTCTTGATTATTCTATCTTGAACTCTTCTTTCATAACTATAAAAAATAGCTTTCTTTATATAAGAAAATATTTTAATCCTTGAGAATATGAACCTGTGTTGTGCACATATGATTTCCCAGACTCCAGTTTCGAACTCATTCTTGTGCATTAAACAAGACCCAGCATGCACATTTGGAAAGGAGTTATGCTAAGCAGAGCCAAGACAGATAAACACAGAGAAAAATAAGAGCTGCCATTTTAATGGGTGGCTTATTTGTTTACTATTCAGGAATTAAAGACTTACTTTTTTGGTTGGCTTTATAATACCGTTGTTTAACACGATATTTAACAGAGCAGCTTTGGTGTGTAAATGGATGTCTTCTTGAAAACTGATACTATTCACATACTGTAGTTAATTTGTACAGATGGAAGTGTTATCCCTTCCCACTGGATTTTCAGTGAAGACAGAATTATTCTTATGTTAGGTTTTCACAGAGTGTGTGTTGGATATATGTTTCTATTACATGGCAGTTTTCTCAGTGTCTGTAAATTCCTATTTTAAATGGTAGAGAGAATCCAGCGGAGGGCTACGAGGATGGTGAGGGGACTGGAGCATCTCTCCTACGAGGAGAGGCTGAGGGAGCTGGGCTTGTTCAGCCTGAAGAAGAGAAGGCTGCGAGGGGACCTAATATATACTTACAAATATCTGAAGGGTGGGTGTCAGGAGGATGGGGCCAGACTCTTTTCAGTGGTGCCCAGCGGCAGGACAAGGGGCAGTGGGCACAAACTGAGGCACAGGAAGTTCCATCTGAACATGAGGAAGAACTTCTTCCCTCTGAGGGTGACGGAGCACTGGAACAGGCTGCCCAGGGAGGTTGTGGAGTCTCCTTCTCTGGAGATATTCAAGATCCGCCTGGACAAGGTCCTGTGCAGCTGCTGTAGGTGACCCTGCTTTGGCAGGGGGGTTGGACTAGATGACCCACAGAGGTCCCTTCCAACCCTTACCATTCTGTGATTCTGTATTCTATTTGAAACGAAATTCTGTGGTTTTGTAGCAATTAGGCAACTATGAATGTATTCATTATAAGAATGTCTCTAACGGATTATGGGTTGTTTTGGTGGTTTATAAAAATACGCTGTTGTATACTCTGAAGTAAAAGCATATGTAGAGTCTGCTGCTTTTGAAGCCCATGAAAAAGCAGTGTAACTCACTGTCCAAAGAGTAGGGATTGTTTACTGTAAAATGGATTATAATTATGTATGAGTGAGTGTGTGTTACTATGCTGTATTATGATAATTCACCAAATTCTATACAACCTTTTTCCACCTTTAGAGTTTTAAAATTCTAAAGTTGACTGTCTTGTTTAAGAGGCAGCTTTTTATCTTCCTGCCTTTCAACTCTGTTACAGACTTTGAGAGCTAGACTAACTTAGATCACCTCACATTATATGATGGATTAAGAAGCTGAACAAAGTGGTGACAAGGTGCTGTATGGTAGTTAATTTGTGAGAACTGTATGAACACTTTCTACTTTGAAACAGACAAGTTTGAGGTAGCCTACTTGGAGAAGTATTTGAATAAAATTAAAAAGGCTTAAAGAAAAGAGAAGGAATATAAGAGTTTTGTTGTGTTTAAATTAAGTGGCTGCTGACAGAAAAGATCTTTAGGATTTAAGAAATTTAAAAAAATGTTTGTTGGTTTTGTTGGGGTTTTTTGTGGGTTTTTTTTGGTCCTAATCGTAAAGGACGAAGCCCTTAATGTGTCTCTGACACTCACGTGGTGATTGTTACTAGACTCATCTCTGCAGTCAGCATAACTGATGTCTTAAAACAGCAGTCTTGAGTTTAAAAATCCACAAGAACTGTTTTTTCCTAAGTTAGTTTGACAATTGAATGGACTTGCTCTGATTTTGTAGAAATACTGGCAGTTATATCTAAGATGCTCATATCCAGGATATTTTCTTCATCCTCTAGCACTGAGCTCCTAGTTTCTTTGAACTGTGATAGTCAGAATCTTGAACCTGCTGCAAACAAACCTTGAAGTTTGCTGACCGTTTTTCTTTGAGAGTTACAAAAGCTTTGGATTTCCAAGGTCAGCTATAGAAAGCTGCCACTCAAGTTGAAGTTTCAGCCTGCATTCAAATTACTGTAGCACATCTGACTTCATGCTTGGTACGTAGGTGCCATGATACTCCAAATCTGTCTCAAAAAAGTAGTCCCTCAAAGTAGTTAAATAGTCAATTAGCTGTAAGGACAGTTACATACCCTACAGTGGTGAAAGCCTTCTGTGTGGGAATTTCTTGGTGTGAAATCCTGAAATGATCAATGAGAGGTTACAAAACTTGTAAAGTAATTTTAAAGGTATGATGGCGAAAAAGCAGCAGTTAGACTAAGGGTCCAGTCTTGCAAGAT